>NC_081182.1:111056205-111386827 GCF_029867415.1 Vicia villosa | reverse complement strand
TCTCCATATCGACCAAAGATGAACGGCGCGGTGGAAGCTGCCAACAAGAACATCAAGAAAATCATACAAAAAATGACAGTAACCTACAAAGACTGGCATGAGATGTTACCTTTTGCTCTTCATGGTTATCGCACATCTGCGCGTACTTCGACAGGGGCAACTCCATTTTCCTTAGTCTATGGTATGGAGGCAGTTCTTCCAATTGAAATTCAGATTCCTTCCCTAAGGATTATGAAAGAAGCCAATCTAGACGAAGACGATTGGATTCAAACACGGTTGGACCAGATAAACTTGATTGATGAGAAAAGGCTCGCAGCTATTTGTCATGGTCAGCTATACCAAAAGCGCATGATCAAAGCCTTCAACAAAAAAGTCAAAAGTCAAGCATACCAAACTGGTGGCTTGGTTGTCAAACGCATCATCTTACCACAAGGTGATCCCAGAGGCAAATGGACTCCCACCTACGAGGGACCATTCATAATCAAGAAAATATTCTCCGGCGGCGCCATGTTGCTTACCACCATGGATGGCGAGGATTTCCCACACCCTGTGAATGCTGACATAGTCAAAAAATACTTCTCTTAAAAAGAAAAAAAACAGCTCGCTAAGTTGAAAACCTGAAAGGGCAACTTAGGCAAAAAATGAGCGTCTCGGTGGATTGAAAACCCGAAAGGGCGGTCCAGGCAAAAATTAGAGACTAAACAAATACTATCCCGGTAGGCTGAAAACCTGAAAGGGCGGCCTAGGCAAAAGTTAGGGAATGAAGCATACAACTATGTTCCGTTCAGCTGCCTACTCACCATCAAGATTCAACACCTCAAAGACACCGATCAGTCTAATCACTTTCTTCCAACAAGTGAGGGATAAGATGCTCGAAGACAGATTGGCAATAGCAGAGTTGAAACTTGACTGGATCGTTTTCACATAGCTATTTATCTTCATAAATATTTTTCAAAACTTTCTGACAGTTTCCTACTTCTAGGATTGTTGTCTCCCTGTGCTAACCCGCCTATCATGGCTCTTTTCAATGCAGCTCTTTCAAAAATCACTATTTTCACTTTTTCTGTTTTAAATACGTAAGCGTCCCAATGATAATTTTGAATGAACATATGCATTTGAATATGATTGATGTTTACCAGGAAAAACAGGAATGGCATTCAGGAAATGTCCCGATCATCTGGACATCATTCCATCAGAAGGAAATCACCAAGAGAAACGCATTTCTCAGCAAATTCCTCAAAAAGATTTTCTCTTCAAAAGAAGTCTTATTCCCCAGCAGGGTTGTTCCAGATTACTATCTTCAGAAGATGTGATCCCCGCACCCGGACTTGGTCAGATAGTGCATCGGAGGATTATGCATCTTCCTCATTCCCATTTGAAAGGGCATCAGAACTTCCAGTTACCTTTGGTTCCCCAAGCAGTAGTCAAAGATCCTTCAACGGGATACCCGGGTTCTCAAAGAATTTCCCCAGACGAGGGTACTCAAGCAAGACAAAAGATCATCAACGATCACAATACATTCATGTCCAGCTGACTAGTGGGAATTTATTTTTCCAATTAGAAGCTTGACATCATATTCATACATCATACATCATACATCATGCATCATGCGCATATTCATACACAACATAACATGCATATTTCTCCGGGAATATCTCACATTTACATGCATCATAAACATTGCATATCACTAACTTGATTTTTCAGGTAGGCAGATATCTTCAACAAAGATGTTCTCAATCACATGCCGTGTTCACCTGAATTCCATGAACGGTTCTCTCAGATATAATCAAGCCGAAGATTCATTCTGATCACTTACCAACTCAAAAACAAGCATCACAGATCTAAAGCGATACCTCAGGCGGTTCCAGAACGATCTAACGTTGCAGATCTAAAGCGATACCTCAGACGGTTCCAAAACGATCTAACATTGCAAATCTAAAGCGATACCTCAGACGGTTCCACAATGATCAACTTCCAAAATCTAAATCGGAAAAACTTTGGACAAGTTCCGTAACGATTATCTTCCAAGACTTAAAGCGGCAACCTTGGACGGTTCCGAAACAGTCAACACAAAGACTTTCAAATCCTTCATCAAGATATAATCAACGGATTCATTCTGATGAACAAACCCTCAACCCATTTACCAGGTGGCATCTGAAAGCCCATCTCAGGTAATGTTTCAATCTGCCAACAACATTTCGCAGACGACATTCAAATGCAACTTCCAATATCTCTTCTGATCAAGGTAAGTGCAAATTTTCAGGGCATCTAAATATTCAATCATCTTCTACCTTCAGATTTCAGATAATCTCTTCAGGTTTAAGAAGATTGAATAGGGGCAACTGTTATACCCCAAAATTTGCCCACATATTTTTCAAGAAAACTCCAATCTGAAAATTAAGAGTCTCATATAATCATGGATTTTTATTTCAACAAATATCCTAACATATGAAACACTTAGTTTTTAGAATTTTTCTTATACAGTAATTTGGCTTGCAGTTGAATTTATTCTTACGCAAACGCCAAATACTGTTTATTACTTCACACATGCTATTTATTTATTTACAGATAAATAGTACTGACACAATTGGTACAGAGTTAAATCTTTTGCAGGCGCAGAATCAGGAAACTCAGACTGTACTGGTAACAAGTAGATTATTATTATCTTTTGTTTTCCACTAATTTTTGTACTATATTCCATTATTTGCAAAAATCTTTTCAAATCTCTTTTTCAAAAATCAAATCTCTCCTTTTTCCAACACTATCTTACACTTTCTTTCAAATCTTACTTCCACTCAAATTTTCCTTTTGTACGGAATCACATCATTCCCCAACGTCTCTTTCCTTCTTTCCATTCTATAAATACCTCTCATTTTCTTTCATAAAATCTCACATCAAATTCCAACTCATCTTTCAAATTCCTATCTCATATCTATTTTCTCTTCTTCCCTGACAAGAATGGCAAAGTGGATAGAGACACTGTTTCTTACAGTCATCACCATTGCTACGGTGATCATGACTTTCTTCTGCCTGCATAGTCCTGAGGAGTGTGGACCTGCAATGGTTGCACTCCCAATCATCTACATGTTATTGTTCATAGCATGGGTCATTAACCGTCATTCTTAAAATTTGCCGTATTTCTTATTTCTTAAATGTACCGTTTATTCGTCGTACTGTTCAATATAGTATGTAATATTTGTACTGTCAGTATTAAATGTTGTACTATTTGTCATAATATTGCTTAATTACTAAGATAATATTTTGTGTGTTTTCTGCCAGTCAAATATTCCTATTTCTGTGCATTAAATGATTTTCAGGGTTATTATCGGTAATTTTGCCCGCATACCGTAAATATTAGTTATTTATTATGTCTGTGTTTTTCTAACAAGTCAAGTAAATAAACTTTCATTTTTCACATAAAACAAAAACAAAAACAAAAACAACAAAAAAAGAAAATTAACTTTGACTGTTGATTTTTCACTCTAACTGCTGCATCAATACCTGGACAGTCAGTTGACAGCCAAACTGCTGGCAGTACAATTCTCAGTGTTTTGTACCATCAATCAAATCAATCTTTCACAATTCAAATTTCCAAGATTTTTGTGTTAGAAGTCTTCTGAATATCACGCGATTAGCAGAGACTCAACACTGCACAAAAATCAGGTACGCTTAACTGTCTCCTACACAAACAGTCCCTGATCAGGGTTTTTCTTGTTTTTACAGGAGCAACAAGTTTTTGAGAGCTCAAATGGATTTCATACACATCCATATATCTCAAAGTACCATCATACAAATTTTCAAACTTCAATTCACTCAGACGCACCGTCAGCAGCTCAAACAGTCAACAGACGACCCGTTTGACCAAAAAAGTCAACAGACAGTCAAAAATGAAATTTTTTGTCAAAGTCCATATTTTGTCAAAGGATTCATCATTTGATCATTGGATGATCATAATTCATCAAGGAAAGATCAAAAATCAACAAAACCCTAAGATTCAAAATTAGGGTTTTTGCCTGAAAAGTCAACTCAACTTTGACTGATCATAACTCTCTCATCCTTCATCCAAAAAATTCAAACCAAAGCTTGTTTTGAAGGAAATTCAATTATCTTTCAAATGCCATTGATCCCATGGTCATTGGATTCACCATTTGAAAAATATGACCAAAGATATTACAGGTCATTTTCAAAGTCAACAAAAAGACACTTTTTTCAAAAGGACACACAAGGAGCTTCAAAAATCATTTTGACATGAGACCAAAGACATTGGTTAGAGGACTCTTTGAGGTTTCTAAAAAGTGCAAGATCTCCTTCATATGACAAAAATTGAAGGATTTACCCCTTGTTGAAGTTGGCTAAATTTTGGGAAAATGCATGAAATCAACATTGCTCAAAAATGTATTTTTTCATAATGGGGCCAAGTTTTCAGCATTCAAACATCATTTCCATGTTACTATGGGCCTCCCACGACCAAGACTAAGCCCATACCTTTTTTATCCATTTTTTGCATGATTTTATCTTACTTTAAGATTAAAATTAAAAGGAAAATGCATGGATAAATGGTAGCTTACAATTCAAGCATGACTCATCAAAGAACCTTCAATTTTCTGCAGAGGATTGGTGCACAAGGCAAGAGCATTGAATGGAGTCAAGACTTGGTCAAAAATTCAAGGTTTTTAATATTTAAAAACCAAGTTTTCAACAAAGGCAACTAGCTGCAAGTTAGCCTCAATTCTAAGCACACATAGCTTATAAATAAGCTATCATAGTTCAGCAAACAAAGGGAGACGAGTTCAGAAGCATCCCTAAGCATATAGCATACTTGTAACCACTTGTAATTTTCAAAGAAACTTGAAATTCGAATTTTAAGTTTCAGTCCATTTCAATATAAAATAAACATTCAAACATCATCTCTGAGCTACACTGAAACAATTCCAATCATTTCCAAGTCCTAAACTTCATTGAATCGAGCTATATAAGCCACGGTTTTTTCAAACTAAAATCAACTTATATCTCATAACTCACACATATTTAACAAGATGTAGATGCATAATTGTGTTTGGTTTGAAGCTCTGGTCGTTTCTGGAGCTTCAATTGGATTTTAATGGCTGTTTGTAGCATATACCATTTTAGGGTTCTTCAACTCAAAATTAGGGCTTTCTGAAATAGGCAAAATTAGAGGTTCTAATTAGCACCATTGAACTCGCATGGATCAAACGAATCAAACTGATAGGTCGCGCCAAACTTATTTATGCGTTTACCCCTATTCGCTATTTTGCAAGTTTGAGGTTCATCAACTACAGCGCTTGTTTCATAAAAGCGCTGTAAAAACCCTTGTCTGAAGGTTGAAGACGATGAGGTGTCCCCTCCTCATTGGTCCAGAAGCGCGCGCGTACTTTTTTTAAATTCTCTCTGATTCTGTGCCTTGCAGGTCTATCTTCTACCACGCGCCTCAATTTCTGGACCCTCTGATTTCATTTAATGAATCATCCAATGATCCAGATCACGCGTGCACACCATGCTCCCTCACAAATTACCACACAGGATCAGTATCCTTTATTTTCTATTTTATTTTCTATTTTATTTTAATTTCTTTGTTAAATTAATTAAAAATAGTTTTAAAAATCCAAAAAATACACAAAAAATATTTTTAGACTTCTAAAATAATATATTATTTTCTGAAATAAAAATATTTTATTTTCTTCAAAATTTTAATATTTTTGCATAATTAATTAGTATATATTTATATATTTGCTTTTTAATTATTCTAACCAATCAAAAAATCATAAAAAAAATTGTTCTTTGTGTTAAATATTGTTCATATATTATAAACTAATTTTGTACATATTTTGAATAATTTTCTTTTTAAGTTTTAATTATTTGTATAATTATTTGCATAATTATGTTTTAATTAACTTAAATCAATTTCAAATCAAATTCCAAAAATTCCAAAAAAATTAGTTTTATTTTGAAATTAATTGACAAATATTTTGTACATATTTTTGAACTTATTTCTAGGTTTAAATCTATTTTCATCTTTTTTCTTCATTTTAATTTAATTAATCTTGCATTAATTATAATTAAAATAAATCATAAAAAATCCAAAAACATGCCTTTTATTTTTCTTGCAATTTAAAATTCCTAGATAAATGTATAGGATGTCAAATTCATGTAAATAGGCTAGTTTACATTTCCCGCACAATCGATGTAATAGCGTAGATTTACTTTCCGCACTTTACATTTCCGCACTTTAATTTCCAGCAAATATAAACTGCGTGTATGTCAAAGATAAAATTGAACCGTTAGATCACTAACTTCAAAGATAAATATCTGAATCCAATCACAATCACACTTGCACCTCTTCAGGTAATCCCTTCTCAATCTTTCAAAATCAAAGTCAAATTACACTGTTTTGAGTACAAAATCGAACCTTGCTTTTATATCCGGTGAAAGGATAGATTTTTAAAGGGAACAGGATAAAGACCTTACAACTCAGGGTAGACCTCCTAGTTTGCTTGCTCAAATCAAAACAAACAAAATTCTCATACACTGTTGATTTTTCAAAACTTTCAAAAAAAGACAATACTTTGTATACATCCAAACACGGGTTATTACAAAGTTAACGTTCTTTCCAAAACATCTTTCGAAAGATAAACAAGCATTTTGTATACATCCACACACGGATCATTACAAAATTCAATTTACAAAGGTATTTGAAACCACATATGAGCAATTTCAGAGCAATTGAAAAGTGATCGAAAAACAAGTGAGCTAAGCAAACTTAAGAGCCCATGGATAACCATGGATACAAAGGGTGCTAACACCTTCCCTTTGTATAACCTACCCCCTTACCCAGAATTTCTTAAAGGTCTTTTTTCTGTTTCTTTTATAAACCTTTCCTTAATTGGATAAAATAAAAGGTCGGTGGCGACTCTGTGATATTTTCAAAAAATGCGAAAGCATTAAGCGACAAAAAAGAGTCAGTTCACGTATCTCTACAGATCAGAGGTATGGCCCGGTATTAAAAAAAATCGGAGGTCCACACCGTGCCATATCCATTGTGTATAGTTTTGACAAATCCCTTCACAAATTAGATGATCCATGATTTTTTTCTTACTAAGCTTTGGTTCTTTATTTGCACAACGAACACATGGACAGAGGAGGAAGATCTTTTTTAGCATTACTTTCAGCAAACTCTAGAAATTCCATCACCCCATGTTCGTACTCATCACTTAATCGATTAGCTCTCATCCAACTACGATCCATACCTACAACGTAAACTTAAGAACAACTCAAACATTGGTGAAATTTGTATGAACTCATTTTGTAATATATATATATATATATATATATATATATATATATATATAATTGTTATAACATATGTTATGAGGGACAACACTTTAGGCTCACTAAAGTATTCTTTTAATTAATACTTAGAATCAATTCTAAGTATAGTTTTTATATAATATCAAATAATGGTTATAGCATATGTTATGAGGAACAGCACTTTAGGCTCACTAAACTATTCTTTTAATTAATACTTAGAATCAATTCTAAGTATAGTTTTTATATAAAAAATAACAAAGAGAGCAAAGTAATTTTACACAGGATTTCAAATACTAGTATATGGGAGGGAGTACTAGTAACATATACTAGTATATATTTCAAATAATGTAAGATACGTTTAAAGTTAAAATTGAAGTGAGCTCAATAGGTTTTTCATGTGGAAAGGAGAGTTTTCTGGTTTTTCTACAACACGGGCTTGACATGATCAATATATATGATGAAGCTGGCAAGGAACTACTTCAATGGAACTTTTTTCAGCTGATATGATGCTAGAATAATTGTAATTTTGGAATGTTAGTCCTTCACATAGGACACTACTATTTTGCTGCATAACTTTTGGTATAACCTTACCCTTTTTGTATTACAAGGAATAAATAAACTCATATTTTGTATGTTATATAAGACTTGTTGTAAAATCACACATTGTTATTGGATCAAACATGTTTTCAACTTCAAGTGATGGTTTTTTCTGTTAAGAAATCTGTTGTAATTAAGATCTTTAGCTTCTAATAAATCTGCATAATATCTGCACAAACCTAAGTTCTTTAGACTAATTGTTAAAGATTTTGAGATGAAGAAATTGATTTGACAGCATTGTTTAGGCTATAGCTATTCCAAATTTTCATTATATGGTATGGTATTGTTAAGGTAGACATGTATCTTGGTCCATGTTCTCTGTCATTGCAATTTTGGAACACAAGATCTCAGACATGACAGACAACTAAGTGTGAGATGAGCTAGTGGTTGTATTCAAAATTACAGTCATGTAGGTATCATATTAAATTAGCTTTTCATTCATTCTCCCATACAAAGAGCGGGTTCAACAGAAAATATTACAAAAAACATTGACAGAAATATCTTTGGTTTACAGAAAACATACCGGAGAAGATAGATACGACGGCGTTTGGTGGTGGCTGGTTGGTCGCGGGTTCAACAGTGAACGGTTGCGGCTGTCGCAGGTTCACCAGCGAGCGGGTTCAGTTATGGCGGAGAATGGTTGTGGGTTCAGACGGTAGAGAGCTGTGCGGCATTTGGCGGTCATGGCGGAGAGCAGTCGCGGAGTTTGGCGGTCACGGCTGAGAGCAGTCATGGAGTTTGGAGTTTGGCGTTTGGAGTCGTGAAGAAAGAAGAAAAAAGAAATGTTTGAGTTTTAGTAGAAAGGGGGCTAGGGTTTTAGTGAAAAAGAGGGATTTTTCCATCGGTGCAAATTTGGGCCGATGTAAAAGTCCAGTTAGCAAACTTTTCCCATCGGTGTATACATGGGCTGATGTAAGTAAGTACCAACTAAGGGCACTTTTCCCATCGGTGCAAATATGGGCCGATGTAAACGCCACGTTAGCAAACTTTTCCCATCGGTTAGTGTTAGCACCGATGTAAAAGACCTTATAACCCTTTTTCGTTTTAATTACAAGTTTGCCACCGCGTTATTTTTCCCATCATTTGAGTTAAATGTCTGATGTAAAATCACTAAATCAAAGTTTTTTCCCATCATTTGAGTTAAATACCTGATGTAAAATCCTTTGACAAATATTTTTCCCATCAGTTATCTTAATACCTGATGTAAAATCTTGAAACCAAATGTCTTATTTTTAGTAGTGAAGTGGGTGCAAAGCTTTAACAATACTAAACACAAAGTAAAAGAGTTTGGAAAAGAGATTGAGTACCTTGACAATTTTAGTCCATACCATTCTCATTCCTTTGGATATTTCAACAACAACTTAAGCAATCAATCAAGGATACCTCAAGTGTGTGTGTGTGTGTGTGTGTGTGTGTGTGTGTGATAACATGTGTCACAAAGTAAACAAGTGAGTACAACAAAGAGATCAATGTAAACTCAAATGATGATGGGTAAAAGGATGTTTATACCTTTGAATCATTCTATGTATGAATGAATATGTTATGATGATGAATGGATAAGTATCTCATGCATGTGGGTTAGTGAACAAAGTATATCTACTATCTACCCATTACTAAACAATTGACCAATCTACCTAATTTGCCCTTTCATCAAATTAATTTTACACTACAAAAGGGACAATTTCGTAACCTTCTAATTAAACCACCTTTTCATTACAAACTACTCATAAAGCCTTTTGATCAGCATACTATACATACCTCATTTTCCCCTAATAAAAAGGATGTTTCAATAACTATGCCTTTATGAATTGATTTTATTTGCACATTCAAATCATGGGGTTTTTTAATATGTAATGTGACACTTTTCTGATATTTCTCTGTTCTGTCTTCAACAATGACTTTTGATTTTTTGATTTTTGATTTCTACTGATTTTTGATTTTAGGGTTTATCATCACAAAACTTTAATGATTTCAATTTATATGTATGCTTGTAGTTTTCAGTTTCTTATTAGTGCTTTCTTTTGCAGAAATTATTATTGCTCTGTTGGATGAAATTTGGTATCGTTTTAGTTATATAATATTAATTTTTATGTATTTGTTGATATCTGTTGTAAATTTAGCTTTATTCATGAATTCTTTCTTTTTGCAGTTTCTTATTATTGTTTTCTTTTGCAGGAACCCATTGGTGTCATTTCTCTGTTGGATGAAGTTTACTATCATTTTTGTTCTATAATATAAATTGGTGTTATTTGTTGGTATTTGTTGTAAATTTAGCTTTATTCATGAATTCCTTCTTTTTGCAGCATGTTTCTAAAATCAACGCATGAAACATTCTCTACTAATGGAGACCCTCAAGTCAATATTTAGGTTACTGTATGTTTGTGACTTTACTATCATGCACAATAATGAACTGACAGTTGATAACTTACCTGATTTTTCTTCGATCTAAGAAAGTACACATAAAACACAACATATGACTAATTTTGATCTGACAGATTGGAAATTTTGCCAACAATTAGGGGGAATTAGTGGAGTTTGCTTTTATAGTATATCAGTATTTTTTATCTAGCAGGTACTTTACTTATGTAATGGTAACTTTTACTCAAAAGTTGTGATACTATTTACTTATAACCAATAGTTCACATTGAAATCATGTTTTAAAACATGAATAAACTTTATGAAGCACTCACATAATTTTTTTTTGGTGTATTTTATCATAGGATTTCCTTCTGCGACCGAGAGTATAATTTATGCTATTCTTTAGGTTATTTTTTAAAACTTTAACCAGTATTCCTTGGAAAGTTTGATTTTGATTTCTTCCAAACTAACATAGTCATGTTTATAAATTTTGCAGATTATAATAACTGGTTTTAGAGCAACCGCCAGAGATTAAGCTTGAAAAAAGTCCCTACTTTTGATAAATTCAAAGCCCAAAACAACATAACTTCAAAAATTCATTAGGTGTATGGTTCTGGATTGATCAAGATGTCTTGAACATTTACATCAGCCATGAATGCATAACAAGTTTGCGATTTGCAGTGTTTTATGGATTGGTTAATCGCTATTGTTTGTGAAAATAATTTACCAGTTTAGTTTAATAAAGCATTTGTTGTTCGGATACGTGGGGCCATATGTTGTCATAGACAGCAGAGGTAAATTCATGATTCAAATAACGATTTTAGTTGCCACTGTCATCAACACTGTACACTCCATATCTTTGTAAGATCCATCCCTCCATAATCTGTAAACAAATGAAAACCAAATCATGTTCTTATCTGCAAGATTATTAGATTTATCTAATTCAAAACACTTTAATTTGGGATCTTGATACAGAATCCAAATGTGGCTGTTTTTGGACCAAATTTTATAATTGGTTCCATTAGAAGCTGCAAGTTGGTATAAAAGGATCGACCTTTAGTTTTTCTACTCTTCGTGATGTAACTGAAAACTGTTCAGCATTTGAAGAAGATCTTGGTGCTGCAATACTGGATGGAAAAGAAATAGACATTTCTTTTGACAACTTCCCATACTAATGATTTAAGGTATATTTCTATTCTCCTCTATATCTACTGTGTTGTAATTACTCATGAACACAGTAAAATTTTCTTTTTAATATTTGAGTTGGTCCAATGTGTTTGATCGGTGGTCCAACTTCCTTTCTTTTTAATTTTTGTTCTTTTTAATGCTATGTCCACTTGGTGTTGCAAATGACATTGTTGTATTTTGTATCATGATCGCTCTCTGTGTCATTGCACTGGGACACATTCCCACCAAGTTAATGTATGATGAATCTTTATTGTAGCACTAATGATGGTTCTGCTCAGCAAACTTATCAATGCACCTATGCAAGTCTTTGATCAGACCTCGGGTGGAAGAATACTGAATATGTTAGAATACAATGTCTTCAGGCCATAACTGATTATACTACAATGAAATTTGTATATTTCATGTTTTATGATGTTCTGTGCAGGTTATCATCGGATCTTTATACAATCGATAATTCTCTTCCATTTATTATGAACATTCTCCTGAGTCCTGGCTAATTTCATAGGCCTGATGGATCATCAACTATTAGAGCCTTTAAATATTAGGTAAGTATATGTCACTTTACAGAAAGAATAATAAAGTAAAAATTTATTTTCATGTAAATTGTTGGTAAGGAGTGTCCTTGAATGACTTCCAATATTTTGCAATGGATATGTATTTTTCACTTTTTTATTTTAAATTTTGCTTAATGCTTAATGCTCTGATTTTGACACAAACTACCCGGAACTGCAACAAGCTTACAACAACAAGGCATGGACTTTTATACTTTTATGACATTTTGATATCTTTCATGTCCAATGTTTTTTTAGGATTCATTTCTTATACCCCATTAAATACATATGATATAAGAGATTGATTAATCCAGTTATCCAATGTTTTGTTATAATATCATTTACATCGGACTAAAACGTTATAAAGCTGAAATTCTATACTCCATGGTTTTCAAGTGTTTTTTCTTTATCACAAACTACTGGTTTGGAAATGGGATTTCTGTTTTTCAAAGGAGAATGTAGTTGAGCACCTATGGTCACACTGATATTATTCACAAGAAGCAATATAGTCATTAGGATGCCTTGGTAAAACCCAACCTTTTAATGCTTATCATGTACCATTTAGTATTTTGAGGCAGTACATATTGCTTTTTCCAGTAATTCTTTTCTGGTAATTGTAACACCCCTAATTTAATTAATTGGTTAATTAAATTAGTCAAGGATTTATTTTTTGGAATTAGTCGAAGTATGGAATTATCATTATTATTCTAAGGGCGTAATTAGATTTGTGTGTTGATTTGAGGTGTTAAGTAATTAGTCGGATTATTTAGTCGGATTAGTCGGAGAAATATTATTTGCGAATTGGTATTATCAATGGAATAATTGATCTAAGTTGTAGAATATTATTGAAATAATATTATTAAGTGAAGTATAAGATATTTCATATGGGCTTGGTTTTATGGTGGTAATAGTATTGTTGGAGGTGTAGGAAATAAGCCAAATTAGAATTGTGAGAGTAATAATAATTATGTTGGTTAAGTGGAATAAGAGGGGAATTAGGTTTTTAGTATCAGTAGAATAACACAAGAGTTTGGAAGAGTTTTGTGGAACCGTAAAGTTGCAGCGAAGCAGTTCCGGAAATTGATTGGAGAAGTTCGAGGAAAAAGTTAGAAGCTGCGGCGAAACGGAAATCGACCATAAAATTGTAGAGTGGACTCCGAAAACAAGGTAAGGGGGGTTCAATCTCTATAATCAGGTTTATGATAAATTTTATGTGGGATTAGGGTGTATGAATTCTGCTATGGAATAATTGTAGTGATTGAGTTGTGTCGATTCGATGAAATTAGTTGTTGTTGTGGTGATAATTGTTGTTGTTGTTGTGTTGTTGTCTTGGATACAAGTGATTATTAATTAAATTGGTATTAATCATCTTTGGAAAACTAAGACTGGTGTTCTGGTATAAAAAAATTTGGGTCGAAGTTAATAATGCAGGCACCGGGGCTGAAAATTGCGTTGAAAAGAAAGACAGTGACGATCGTCACTAGTGGCCCTGCCAAACGGCAGGGAAGTTACTTGTAGTCTGTGCCAATCAACACATGGTTGGTAAAGGGGGTGACTACCGTCACCTTTAAGTGTGCCGAGGGGCATAACCCCAAGCGCATGTATTTAGATTATTTTATGTTATGTACTATTTTCTTTGCTGTCACGTCACTTTCTTATAACAAACACACACACACACACACACACACACACACACACACACACATATATATATATATATATATATATATATATATATATATATATATATATATATATATATATGCTCCTGAGATGTACATATATATACATTATAATGATTCTTACCATAATGAAACTTAATATAATAATAATAATTATAAGAATATGAATATGAATAGTTATTATATTAATACTATAATTTGGATATAGGAACATATATTCATATAGTTGGATTAATTATTACAGAGTTAATATATGTAGGTAGCAGAGGTGCATATTTTGGTAGCAGTAAAATACAGAATAAGTATTAGCAGAATAACTATCAGTAGCAGGACACAATAGTAACATCAGGTGATACTTAACAGGGTCAGTGTATATTTAGCAGGAGAAATATACAGCATCCGTATAATTAGAAAAGATAATATATTGGAATAGCATAGTTAATATATTATTAACAGAGTCAGTTTAATTGAATAACATGATTGGTTTATGACGGAGTTAGTTAGTAAACTAGCAGTGTCGGTAATACTTACAAAGTTAGAATGTAACAGAACTAGTTAGTAATAAATAACGACAGTACATGATTGATAATAGCGGTACAGAGCCAGAAATATTAGTAATCCTAGTAGAAATTAATTAATCGGAAATAGTTGAATTGTCCGAATAATTACGTGAAGCGTTTGTAGTATTTTTGGTCGATACAGTGTATTGTATACTTTGTTGGAAAATATGAATCTGCAGGTGGTGATGAATCATTGGGCTTATTTATGGCCAATGTTGTTTTGTTGTTGATGTTGTTGTTAAATTACTGTTGTTGATATGTTTTTGTTGTTAAACTGTGAAGTTACAAATGGAGAATTGTGTTGAAATGCCTCTATTTATTGGCAATACTAAGTTGTAGGCATATGGCCATTGTTGAAGTGACGATGAGTACCTCTATTTATCGGTACAATGGTGATATATGCTTATGCCTTGTAATGTAATTATTGTTGTCGTATGTTGATGTACGTTGTTGATGCATTATTGTGTATTTGTTGTTGAAGATGAGGTCGCATGGCATACATTGCATTATTAAGTTGGCCTGGATTGGCACATTGTTTGCCTGGATTGACAAATTAGCGATGAAGGCTTATGCCTTGGCCTTAATGGCAAACACGGTGATGATGAAGGCTTATGCCTTGGCCTCAATGGCAAACACGATGGCCTGAAAATAGAAACCACGATGGCCTGAAAATGGAAAACACGATGGGAGTTATGCTCCAAATGGTATCACATGCATTTGCATAGTTGAGTCACATACTAAGTCGCGTGATAAAGTTATTGTTATTATTCGTTGTTTATTGATTATCGTTATGTTGTTATTGTTATAAGCTGTTGTTATAAGTTGTGGTTGCTATTAAGTGATGATGATTAAGTTGTTACGTTGATTTAGTAAGTGGAAGTCAAGCTAACAAAGGATTGCAGGTAAGAACCTGATTTGGGAGACCTTTGGGAAAAAAATTCTTTGGATGTTCATTCCGGTGAGTTTGGGACGAGATTATATAAAGTGTATTGCCTATTAAAAAGATATTTTCGTTATTGAATTGTGAAGCAAATATGGATTTCAATTGGAAACAATTACAATACTTAGATATCAATGGAGCGTTTTCTCTAGGAAGAAAACGGGTGTTAAGATAAATTTACTATTGATTTAAATATTTTTATAGATAATTCCAAAACAAAATTATTTATATATAGGAATAATTATACGATTCATTCAAATATTTATATATATGAAATAATATATTTGATTTGTAGATTGATTTTAATCAATTAATATTAACGGGAACATGAAGTTAATGATCAAAAAACTAAATATTAACCGGAATATTAAATTACTAATCAAAATATTGACTATTAACGGGAACATGAAGTTACTAATCAAAATATTGAATAATAATGAAAACATGAATTTAATAATAACAGCAACATGAAGTTACTGATAAATTTTTTGAATATTAATAAGAACATGAAGTTATTGATCAAAATAATAATATTAGGGGAAACATGAAGTTACTAATCAAAATAAATATTGAATATTAACGGGAACATGAAGTTACTGATAAAAATATTGAATATTAACAGGAACATGAAATTACTAATCAAAATATTAAATATTAACGAGAACATGAAGTTACTGATCAAAATTACTTAATATTAACGGAGACATGAAGTTACTGATCAAAATATTGATTACTAACGGAAACATGAATTTACTAATAACGGGAACATGAAGTTACTAATAAAAATATTTTAACATGAACATTAAGTTACTGATCAAAATATTAATATCAGCGGAAATATGAAGTTACTAAACAAAATATTGAATATTAACGGGAACATGAAGCTACTGATAAAAATATTGTATATTAACAAGAACATGAAATTACTGATCAAAATATTAATATTAACGGGAACATGAAATTACTGATCAAAATATTGAATATTAACGAGAACATGAAGTTACTGATCAAAATATTGAATATTAACGGAAACATGAATTTACTAATAACGGAAACATGAAGTAACTGATCAAAATATTAATATTAGCGGAAACATGAAGTTATTGATCAAAATATTAAATATTAGCGGAAACATGAAGTTACTGATAAAAATATTGAATACTAACGGGAACATGAAGTTACTGATAAAAATATTGAATATTACAGAAACATGAAATTACTGATCAAAATATTAATATTAACGGGAACATGAAATTACTGATCAAAATATTGATATTAATGAGAACATGAAGTTACTGATCAAAATTACTTAATATTAACGGAGACATGGAGTTACTGATCAATATATTGAATATTAACGAAAATATTAAATTATGACAATAATTTCAAAACAAAAAGAATATTTATATACAAATATATATTATTGTTCAAAATATTAGCGGAAACATAAAGTTACTGGTCAAAATATTAATATTAACGGGAACATGACATTACTGATCAAAATATTGAATAACAACGGGAACATGAAGTTACAGATCAAAATATTGAATATTAACGAAAACATGAAGTTACTAATCAAAATATTGAATATTAACGAAAACATTAAGTTAATGATCAAAATATTGTATATTAATAGGAACATGAAGTTATTGATCAAACTATTGAATATTAACGGGAACATGAAGTTATTAATTTAAATATTCAATATTAACGAGAAGCGATGTTAGTACGTTGAAAGTAAATGTGACTAAGTTTATTGCCTTAGATAATAGATATTGTGGACAATAGACAATATTGTCCAATGTCTATTGTCCAATACCCGTCGTTTTCTTAATTACTTTTTATTTTCAATATTCAATTTTTTTAATATTAGTATTTTTATAACTTTTTCCATTTTAACCCAAATTTAATCTTTTACTAATACCTTTTATTTTTCTCAATCCAAATGCGCGAAAACGACGGGTACCCGTGCGAACGCACGGGTATCACACTTGTTGAAGGATAAAAAAATTAAAACTTTTTTATAAGAGTGACTGAAATTTACCTTTTTAAAGATGAATAAATAGGATGTCGCAAGTTCAAATCTGCGATTTTGTACCGCTATTAACTAAACTGATTTAATTGGAAAATAAACATTAAATAAGAGATGAAAAGTGTATTTAAGACTAAAGCTGTATTTGGTAAAAATAGCGGTTAAATGATAAGTTAGCTGATAACTTATAGCTAGCATTGATGGCTCATGATTGATAGCTTATAACTTATAGTTAATGGCAGGTGATTTATAGCTGATAAGCTAATTGAAGTGTTTAGTCAAATTAACGATTCAATTATTTGATAAATTAAAATGACATAAAAGCTATTTAATATGTAATTATTTTAATTAAAATAAACTATAAAGGGTACTGGTGGATTTTAATTAAAATAGTAAGGACAAAAATGGAATAAAAATGATAAGTTATACGCTAAAATGCTATTTGAAATAGTGTCTGAAAAATAAGCTACTCCCTCCATTCCTATTTACAAATAAATTTTGACTTTTTAATTTATTAAATAATTGATATATTTAAATTATATATAGGTTAGATACATCAATTATTTAATAAATTTAAAAAATTAAAATTTACTTATAAATAAGAATGAAGAGAGTATAAATTAGTAAAATAAGGTATAAGTTCATGATAAAAAATG
This sequence comes from Vicia villosa, assembly GCF_029867415.1. NCBI lineage: Eukaryota > Viridiplantae > Streptophyta > Magnoliopsida > Fabales > Fabaceae > Vicia > Vicia villosa. The sequence goes on along the minus strand of NC_081182.1, from coordinate 111,368,934 downwards.
GTTATCTACTCTCTCCGGCCTGAATTATAAACAAATATTCTCTTTTTAGATTCATTGAATAATAAATGTATTTGATCCACATAAAATACCAGATATATTTATTATTTGCTTATAATAATGACTAGAGGGAGTGCGAAAGTGACTAATCAAACATAGCTAAATAATTTTTATCAATGGAAATTTGAAGAAGAAAAGGGAGTTGATTATCAAAATTGCTAAAAAAAAACACTTAATAAAAAGCTTTCAATTAAGCCAAAATAAAATGTGTTGAAAATGTTGTGGAGTTGCCGGGAGAAGACACAAACCTTGTTGAGTAACCTTGGTGTGACCCTTTTGAGAATCTCAATTCTCAATGATGGGATTCTCACTCGCAGTTTCGTTTGGTTCCGATATTATGCTCAGAACCACTCACCTAACCTGATTAATCAAATCCACAACACACCATAATAACAACAACACCCTTGCTTTCAACTTCTCTCTAACCATAATAAACCCACTCCTCACACACCAATTTTGGTATCGAAGCAAGAAACGATTGAATTTGATGAGAGGAAGAGCCCAGATGAGGTAACTCTAACAAAGTCAGCTTCAGATATAGCAGCAAGGTTTGCTTTTCAAGTAGAATTCATTTTGGGCTCAGCATTTAAAATGCAAAGAGAGTTACATTGTTTTAAGGTTTGTTTAATGTAAATATTCCTAATGCTAAAACGCAGCTTCTAAGATATTTTTCCATTAGACTTAGGCTGGTGATATTTTATTAAATTTTGCATTGTCATGTAATTTAGGTACTTTTGGATGATAATGCCATGTGGACCCTAAAATCTCCACCGTTATGCCACACACTCTTCCCCTATATATTCAATATCACTCCCACTCTCCTCCTTAACATTTATTTGTTCTTCTCTTCTTCACCCTTCACTTTCCTCTCTTAGAGGACACTATCTCCCTTGCATTTTTCTAACACTAAATTTAAAAGATACACTAATTTTTAACACTTTTGTTGTTCTCATTTAAGTATTTAGTAACTTTAATTCAACGACTATGGACAAACTACATGCATTCATTCATGTGAAGCTCGAACACCTGAAACACCACACCGGCACTAACACGTCAACGCCTTGAAAATAAATAAATAAATTAAACCTAATAACAAGTGTTGGTGTTGGTTTCGGATACTGAGACAGACACGTCTTTTATCAGAGGTGTCAGAGCTACAAAGATTCAAAGACATCCTCAAAAATAGAAAATTATAAATTTCAAAATAAATAGCCAATGACAAGAATAATATTTGTCTCATTAAAAACTTATAAACAAATCCCAGATAACAAAATTTTGGTGAATGCAAAAAAAGTTCAAAAAAAGCACACAAAATTTCAAATATTTAAAAGAATAAAACATAAGAAAAGAATGATATAGTTAGGAAATCATAATCTATTTTGGCTAAATAAATGTGAAATAGAAGGGATGAAATAACATCTTAAAGTTACCATATACTTTTATAAAAGATACAAATTAAATGAAACTTGTATATCTTTTTATCCACAAAACATGCTTTATAGATTCTCATTTAGTGGATCACACGCAACTTCCTTTTTTCCCTTTCTTCATTATTGGAATACAAACAGTTTAGTGTTCTTCATTTCACAAAACAGCATTACTCAGATCTCAACTCATATGGCAGAAGTGGCAGTGTCATTAGTTATGTATATTTGTATATAACAAGATGAGGTACTTGTTTGTTACCTTATCCACAAGACATGGTTTATAGATTCCCAGTTATTCATGATAGAAATACTAACTGCGTAGTAGTACGTATATCTTCATCTCACAAAACAGCATTACTCAGATCTCAACTCATATGGCGGAAATCGCTGTGTCATTAGTTATTGACCAACTACTTCCACTCTTAACGAAAGAAGTCAAGCTGTTGAGAGGTATTCACAAGGAGTTTGCAGATATTAAAGATGAACTTGAATGTATTCAAGCATTCCTTAAGGATGCTGACAAAAGAGCTTCAACAGCTGAAGGAGTCAAAACATGGGTGAAGCAAGTCAGGGAAGCAGCTTTTCGCATTGAAGATGTCATTGATGAGTATATGATCCAGCTGAAGGTGGAACAACAACCTCGATGTGTACCTATATTCCAAAAGATTGCTCACTTACTCAAGACAATTATCCCTCGCCATCAAATACCGTCCGAGATTCTAGCCATTAAGTTATCTATTTGTGAGATCAAGGAAAGAAGCGAAAGATATGGCTTCCAACGTTCTCTTGATCAAGGATCAAGCAGTTACAGAAGAAGTCCGAGTGCCAAATGGCATGACCCTCGATTGGGTGCTCTTTACATTGAAGAATCTGAATTTGTGGGCTTTGAAGAGCCAAGGAAAAGATTGATTGATTGGATGGTAAAGGGAAGGGGTGAGCGCACTGTAGTTTCTGTGGTAGGAATGGGAGGGCAAGGAAAAACCACTCTTGCCAAGAAAGTTTTTGACAGCCAAGATGTCGTCAGACACTTTGATTGTCGTGTATGGATCACAGTATCTCAATCATATAATGCTGAAGACTTGTTGAGGGAGATGCTGAAAAAGTTTTGCAAAGAAAAAGGAGACAATACTCATAGGGATATTTCTCAAATGGATCGAGCGTCATTGACAGAAGAAGGAGACAATGCTCCTAGGGATATTTCTCAAATGGATCGAGCGTCGTTGACTGATGAAGTGCGAAAGTACTTGCAGCAAAAGAGGTATGTTGTCATGTTTGATGATGTTTGGGATGTACATTTTTGGGATGATATTGAATTTGCTGCAATTGATAATAAAAGAGGAAGTAGGATATTTATCACAACAAGAAACCTAGATGTTGTGATGTCTTGTAAAAAATCTTCTTTTGTTGAATTGCTTGAGTTGCAAGCTTTAACTCATGAACAATCTTTGGAGTTGTTCAATAAGAAGGCATTCCAATTTGACAGTCATGGGCGTTGTCCAGAAGAGCTCAGTGATATAGCTAATGAAATTGTTCAAAAATGCAAGGGGTTACCACTAGCAATTGTTGCCATTGGTGGTCTTCTGTCTACAAGAGACAAAAATGTGGCTGAGTGGCAGAGATTTAGAGAAAACCTAAGTTTCGAGTTAAAGAAAGATACACATTTAATTGGGATAAAAGAAATTTTAGGTTTAAGTTATGATGATTTGCCTTATTATCTCAAGCCATGTTTGTTGTATTTTGGAATATATCCAGAAGATTATTTAGTTAGATCAAAGAGAGTGATTCGACAATGGATAGCTGAAGGGTTTGTGAAGGAGGAAAGTGGGAAGACTTTGGAAGAAGTCGCACAAGGGTATTTAACAGAGTTGATCCATAGAAGCTTGGTGCAAGTATCCTCGCTTAGAATTGATGGTAAGGTTAAGCGTTGTCGTGTTCATGATCTAATACACGATATGATCCTTGAAAAAAATGAGGATTTAAACTTTTGCAAGCATGTTAGTGATGATGGACAGTCAAACTTAAGTGGAATTGTACGACGCTTATTAGTGACTACCGAATTAAGAGCGGGTCTTGATGATTTAAATTTGCATATTGAAAGGTCGCATGTTCGGTCATTGTTTTTTTTTAAAAATGATGTATCAGCTTCCACGGATTCTTGGATAATCCCTATAAAATTCAGGTTGTTGAAGGTTCTTGATCCTGAAGGTATGCCATATCTCCATCCGTTTCCTGAGTTTGGAAATTTGATCCATTTGAAGTATTTACACCTCGAATTAAGAGGGGTTACAGAACTTTCCAAATCCATTGGCATGCTCCAGAACCTAGAGACCTTAGAAGTAAGAGTTACAGGTACCGTATTTTCCCTTGTTTTGCCAAAAGAGATTAGCAAGCTTAGAAAGCTAAGACATCTTATCGGCGATGAGATGTGTTTTGAAGAACTACAGAATGGTATTGGAGAGATGACTTCTCTACAAACTCTACGAAATGCTATTACTATAGGGTTTAGAGTAGCAGAAGTAATTAAAGGGTTAGGAAAGCTGAAACAGATGAGGGATTTGGGATTGATTAATGTTCATCCAGACGATGAAAGCATACTATCTTCTTCAATCAATGAAATGCGGCACTTGGAGAAACTAAATGTTTTCTCATTACATTTTGGCATCCATCTGAATTTGATTTCTCCGCCAACTATGCTTCAAAAAGTTACACTAGAAGGGTGTTTAGAGAAGTTGCCAGAGTGGATTCCAGAGCTTCAAAATCTTGTTGTGTTGAGTTTGAGGTGGTCCAAATTGACTAAAGATCCAATGCAATCCCTAAAAAGTTTGCAGCACTTGTTGATCCTCTCTCTAAAGGGCAATGCTTATATAGGTGTATGTTTGCATTTTGAAGATGGAGGGTTTCAGAAACTAAAGGAGCTGTATGTTGAAAATTTAAATAATTTGAGAGATATTATTATCAACAAAGGAGCACTTCCTTCTCTGAAAAAGCTTCAGTTACGCACACTCCCCGAACTTGAGAATTTACCGAAAGGAATCCTACACCTAGAGAAGCTTGAAGTTCTCAATATTCAACACAATAGATATGATGGTGAGCGGAAAACTTATACTGAGGATTTGAGTTGGATCACAGAGCAGATGCCCACTGTTAAAATCAATGATTATGCTACTTAAGTCCAAGGTGTGCTTTTTCTTCCTAAACTTATTAATAATACTTATTGTTTTCCATAGGCATGAGAATAGTTATTGTTCAGTAATCCAAATACAATCTTACTTTTCTCCTGTTACATGATTTATTATTTTAACTCAGCATCACCAAATATGAATACTATTTTGGATCCTCAAAGACAATCGATAGTGATAAATTTTCCTGTGATTTGGTAGGTGTTGGCCTTCAATTTCAAATGCAATGGTGATTAGGACTCTCCAGAGACTTTTACTGCAACATTTTGGGACTTATGTTCCTTAATAATATTAATGATAATTGAGTTGTTTGTGTATTGTAATTGTTACTTCCCAGCATTTTAAGACCTTATTTTTCGGTTGATTTCCTTTCTTCATTTCTGCTTTCATCTATGGTGTATAATGATTGTTGCGAGATATTTTGCTTCTGGTTTAAGATTTGAGTTTTATGTGATGTATTATGTATGCAATATTGTTAAATGAGAGATTTCCTTTCAATGATTGTTAAATTTTTTGTTTCTTTTTTCGTTATTCAAAAACTCAGTTACATTTCTAAATGAAATGTGGTAAGAATGGAAGAAAATGTCCAAGAGTAGCAACACTTTAGTTCAAAATTATGTATCAATCAGTAAGTGTGTTGCTTTCTAGCATTTTAAGACATTATATTTCTCTTAATTTTTCTATTGATATCCATAACAGAAGAATGTATCACTGACTTCATTACTGTCTTCAAATTAGAATGGTAAAGCTAAAGCCTGTCGTGTTCATGATCTAATCCACGACATGATACTTGAAATTTTTTTGCAAGCATATTAGTGATGATGGACAGTCATCCTTTTTGCCTCATATTGATGGCTCGCATGTCCGGTCTCTATTAATCAACGCCAACTATGCTTGCAAACTTACACTATGTGGGAGGCTACAAAAGTTGCCAGAGTGGATGGTTTCAGAAGGAACTGCATGTTATAAATATTTGTTAGTCATAACTATAAAATACACCAGATAAATAATTTCAAGGGATACATAAAAAATGTGAAACCAATATTGTTATTGAGTGATTTTTAACAAAAAAAATACCAGATAATAAATTTTTTATTGATAAATTTATTTTAAAAAAAATAGACAAATCTTTGAACTTGATAAATATAAAAAAGATAACAATACATAAAAAATATGAAACTAATATTTGAATAAAAAATTAAATTTGCTTCAAATTGGTAATATTTGTTCTTAACAACTTGATGCTTATATTTAATAACTAAACTATGATAATTATAATTATTTAATTCTATTACGTTAAGAGTTTAATTATTATGCACTGTCGGTGTAAATTTTTTTACACTATCAATGCATCACAACCACTCAATTATATTATTTTTTAAAATATTAAAATAAAAGTCAAACACTTCCAATAGATTAACGGTTATGATTCACTGACAGTGTAAAACTTCTTTACACTGTCAGTGTATTCCAATTAAGTTCTTACGTTAAAAGTGTCTATCTGTTTTAAAAAATAAATTATATTATTTATTTTAATTATGCTAATTTTTCTTTATATTATATTTTAATCAATCATATATATTATTTATTGTATATTTTACTTACCTTTATATAATAATATTATTTATAACAATCTCGGGCAATAGCATGGGTATTTACTAGTTCTTATATGATAACACATCCACAGTGTTTGTTGTATCAGATTCAATACCCTTGTTTTTCTATATGACTTCTCTTCTAAAGTTTTTTAGCGATCGAAGAATATTTTGTCATGGTATTACATGAGAGATTTATATAGCTTCGTGACCAAGGATTCGGGACGGTCTTGATTTTTTAGAGGTTTTGGACAATACAATGCATCAATCAATGGTATTTGGACTCCGGGTGTTCAACGTAGATGACAGTGAGAAAAGATTGACTTGTTACAATTAATCATTCCATGAAGAACAAGGTGAAGTTCGCGAATGATACCATTCTAGCGGTGGATGAAACACCCCTATTTAGAATTATGTTGCTCATATATTTATTTATGAATATTATACAATTATTGTGTTATTTGATTATTGGTGAGGGTGTAAGACCATGAAGTAGAAAATAAAGTAGAATTATTGACGAGAAAAATAATATAAATTAGATGGGTAGAGAAAATAAGGACAAGGTGGTCATTTTGAGAGTAAGTGGAGACATATGAGGAAAAGCATAATTAAGGGATATTTCTTAATAATAAAAAGGAAAATAGGGGAAAAAAGAGATTATTTTGATCATACTTGAAAATTTGGAAGAACGTGAGAAAGAGGCTAGGGCAAGGAGAAACTGAGAGAAACATTCATCCATTAGAGCTTGGAGAAGCATTTGCTAGAGATAATCTAAGGTAAGGATAAGTGATTACTTTCGATTATGATTAGTATGAAGGAGGGTAAATGTAGGTATTGTATTCTAATTGATTAATGAGGAATGTTGTGAAATAATTGTTGTTGATGATGAGTTATATACTATGATATAAATTTTAAAGGTATATGTGAATTTGTTGTTGTTTAAGTTTATATCATACTGATTCTTAAGCGATTTGGATGGCGTATGAGTCAAAATTTGAGTATTAGGAAGGCCTGCACTATATTAAATCGCACCTAGGGGTTGCTAGAATCGCAAAATTTGTCGAGCGAGCTTCAGGAAAAAATTAGGAAATTCACCAGGTGAACTCGGAGCGATGGTAATTCATTGGGCGAGGTCTGGGAGTGCGTGTTGACAGCATGTATTGAAAGTGTCATAACTTGTGTTCTATAAATCTGTTTGACGCACCGTTCGAAGCGTTGAAAAGCTAACGCGTAGAGCTATAACATGATAGTAATAGATGAGATGTTTAGGTATTACTTATATGCGTATTTTGTTGATGAATTTTTTGGTTTATATGTTTGGTTTATGAAATCGGTGTATTGTTGTAATAAAATTACGTGATATTGATGTTGCCATGATTGTTAAACTGTTAGATTGCTGAATATAATGTTGTTGTTAGTAGTAATAATATTCATAAATGTTATGTTAATGTTACTATAATGATATAGTAAGATGAATTGTGTTGATGACAGTATGTTAATGTATCATGATGGTGTTGTTGTTGCGTGTTGTGAATCATGCATCCATGGTATCAGAACTTCGGTTCTAGTTATGATGTGACCGTGATTCTATGATGGTGGTTCGACTGCGGATAGCTAATTCACTACAAAAAATAGGGTTAATTATGGCAGCTAGAAAAGTAATATTGCGGCGATTTCATCCACCACAATTCACATAGATGGCGTTTTCTAAAAATGCCATATATTTCTCTGCTGTTAGGTATAAAATAGAGGTTTTCTAATAACCGCCAAAATATACTTACCATTTAACATCGGTTATTCTAACTGCCACAACTCACTGACTTGTTATGAATTAAAAAAAAACAGCAAGTCCAGCCAAGAGTTTATATATATATATATATATATATATATATATATATATATATATATATATATATATATATATATATATATATATATATATATATATATATATATATATATATATATATATATATATATATATATATATATATATATATATATATAAGAAACAATTTTCAATATAATACCAAATGTATTTCAATATATATTCTGAGTTAATCACTGTTATATTTGTCATTGTTAGAAAAATACAATTATATGGGTCAAGTATTTTGATGCCACAAATTTATAAAATATATACTTCATTTCACACCTAGCAAGAGAGACTTATTTAACTAAGAGAACTAAATCTACTTGTGCCAATTAGAGAATGCCGATTAAAGCTTTAAATGCACTTGCATCAAGTAATGGATCACCTTTAATCTCCTTTATCTTCAAGGTATCTATCACAAGCCACCAAAAAAGTCCAAGGCCATTTCTTCTCTTGTTAAGCATGTGAGTGCTCTCAAAAAGGTGGCTTGATTGATAAAGGCTCTTTGCTCGATTCCTTAATATTTGAGCTTCCGCGGGCAATGTATACGGAAGTGGTGACAGAACTTCTTCAAAAGAAGTTAAGAAAACCTAGTATAAGCAAAGAAAAAGCATTACAATCATGTCATATTTCCACTACATAGAAAGCACTCATGATGCATGATAGAAAAGTAAAATTTGAACATACCTCAATTGAATAAAAGAGATGCTGACAATACCTTTTGGTGGCTCAAAGAAGCTTTTATATTTTCCTTCATGATAATAAGTGTCAACAAATTATAATTTCAGTTAAGGCTAATTGTTGTCAGTGTAGAAACATCCATAATATGCAATAAGTATCTATTCAAGTAGAAGTGCACATCATTACAAATAGACTATTACAATAATTTAGATAAAGTTTAAGTTTAATAAATTAAACTTATTACCTCATTTTGGTTTATATCTGAGATATGTCAAAATAAGAAAAAAGACTCTTCCAAGGCATATGCAATTGTCTTTGCTACATAACTACAATATGACCACAAGAGACTAAAATGTAATAAGATGAGAAACGTTAAATTACGAAACTCGTAAATAACTAAAAGTGTTGTGTATGTTGAACTAGAAAGCTAGATTCCCGTCGTGTTACAAAACCCCAAGATCTACATTAAATTGGTTGTTTATATAATATATAACATTAAAAAGATAAATACTTGATAAGTTGAAGTGTGTAATGGTATTAGAGCAAACACCCCTTAGAACACATGTAACTTCCTCAATGCTACCCAATCCTTGCAGAAAGCCCTCCATCACCTTCACATGTAGTTGATACTATTGATTTGGAAGTAAAAAAAGATCAATAAGCCAATATATATAGAAGGGAAGATAATAACCTAATTTCCATCAACCTATAAAATGGAAGATATATCATGGAAATTCGGTTTTAATAACACATCAAAATCGAAGAAAACTCAATTGATCATTTGAGTGTAACCTTTAATTTTTTGAGGAGTTGAGTATCCATATCAATATTGTGTTGATAAACAATGTGATTTATCATTTGCTGAGACATTGCCCCATGAAACCTAAAACAATAAATAACAATATATCAAAACAATGGATTCTTTCTCCACGATGGAATAATTCTATTTCAACAACTAGTGAAAATGAACACTAATCCAAATACTAATCTCATAGCAAAGAAACCTTGAACCCTATTTACCCATTTTGTTTCAGTAACCTATTTTAAACCTTAATCCATAGGTAGAAATATGAATAGAGTGAGAAAAATTAAACCTTGTAAGTTGTAAGAGTTGAAGCACGATGAAAATCTTCAAATCATGTGAGGTTGATTTACGTCGGTGTAGATATGATTAAGAAATCGTAACTTTCGGTGAGAGATGTTCAGCCTTGGAGAATGAGAAGAATAAGAAGGGAATACGTACACAGCCTTGGAGATGTTCATTTGCGGAGACATTATGTCGGTTTAAGATAACCGTCTTATTAAAACCGCCATAATTTACCCGATTTTTTGTAGTGATATTCTATGTTGGGGAATTAGTGAAGTGTTACCTGTAGTGGCGGTAACGAATTTTGTGATGTGCTTCGCTTCAAGAGCGAACCATATCATATGGCGGTGGAACAGGGAGCAAAATGGACCTTTGCGTTCATAAATTGGTACAACATACATTGAGTAAGTGTTGTTGCATAACATTCTATGTGGCATTGCATAATTTGGTTGGTGCTATGTGATTTGGTGATACTTGTATTTGTTATGTGATTTATATGAGAGCTTTATGGTGAAAGTTGTGCATGAATTATTGTGATGATTGAGGTATGATTATATGATGTATTTGATGTTGTTGCCTCGTAGCTTATAACTATTACAAATCTATTATTTATTATAACTTGGGGACAACTTCTCTACCCATCACAAAAAGATGGGTAGTGTACCTTCCACCAATCAGATGACACCTTTTAATTTTTGTGTATTTAATTATTTATCATATAGAACAATTGTTTGATGTTTTCAATGCATTTTACACTACAGGTAACCTTACCCAACTTTTTGAGTTGGGTAAATAAGAATTCACCTTATAACTTTTATAATAACAGACACACTTGGATTTAAGCAATTGCCACTCAACCAACGCATTGTTTGGATAAATGTATGAACGAAATTATACATAATTGTAAACGACCATTGGTTAAAAAGATGCTTCCCTTAACCAAATGACACAAATTTCTCTATAAATAGAGATATTTTGCAAACTAATAATATACACGAAAATAACATATTTCATAGCCAAAAAAATCATATCTAAGTCATTCCTTTATTTTTCTAGTGCACGAGAATAAGTGAAGGAACTTTATTCTGTAAAATATCGTTGATCGATGTGCTTAATGTGGTTTGAAATTCATGTTAAGGTTTCCAAAGTATCCTGAAGGGGTTTGCCGGATAACCCATTTGCATCCAATTTGCCTAAATTGGCGGGGGGAATCGAACCTAAAGCTTAGTCTAAATACACACTTAAGAATTTATTTTGTGCAACTTTCATCATTTCGTTTTCATCTTCTTATTCATGTTTTGCAGCAGACCCCCAACATAATATCTAACATATATGGTAGACATTCTTTGATAAAGGATGTCATTTATATTCCCGAAATCAAGTATAATCTTCTAAGTATTGGCCAATTACTCTAGAAGGATTACAAGATTCATATGTAGAACGAGGTGTAAACCGAGTTTTGGTCCTAAAGGCCTTGATGGCTCCCAATAGAACTTTAAAAGTTAATTTGAAGGTTAAGGAGCATAGATGTCTTGCTACAGTGGCTAGTCGAGAAGATTTGATATGACACTATAGGCTTGAGCATCTTAATTTTTGAGATCTCAATGCCTTGCAAAAGAACATAATATTGATGGGGTTGCCATTGATCAACATATCGGTTAAAATTTGTGAAGAATGAGTACAAGCGAAGCAACATATGGGAAAATTCAATATATGTAGAACCAAGTGTCACCTTGAGGTGGTGTATTCAAATGTGTGTGGACCGACGTAAGTTGATTCTACTGGTGGCAAATGATATTTTGTCACATTAATTGATGATCATAGTAGAAAATTATGGACGTATTTATTCAATAAAAATGATGAGGTACATAAAGTGTTTAAGAAGTTTAAGTCAATGATTGAAAGACAAAGTGGTCACAAACTCAAAGTTCTCAAAACAGACGGTGGAGGTGAATATGTCCCAAATGACTTTGAGAGGTTTTGTGATCAATAGTGGATAATACATGAGGTAGTACCACCTTATACACCGCAACAAAATGGTGTTACTTAAAGGAAGAATTGATCGATCATGAACATGGTGAAAAATATGTTGAAAGGGAAGAGTTTGCCGAAAGAATTATGGGGAGAAGAGGTGTCCACAGCTGCATATTTATTGAAAAGGTGTCCAACAAATAAGCTCGAGAAGATCACACCGGAGGAATCTTGGTACGTATTCATGCCAAATTTGAGTTACTTGAAGGTATTTGGTTCGGTTACGAATAGACATGTTCATGATCAGCTTAGGAATAAGTTAGATGATAAGAGAGAAAAAATGGTCCTTGTCGGGTATCGCTCTACTGATGGTTCCAAGTTGTATGATGCATATGCTGGAAAATTGTGATCAATAGGGACTTTGTTTTTGATGAAATAAAGGAAATGCAGTAGAGTGCAACCAGTTGTCACCAGAATGTAATTGGTTGCAGCAGATAAAAAATGGTTGATCTTCTCACATTCCATTCAGAATGTAACCCATTAAGCAGATAAAAAAAGATCAATAGGTACTTTCTTTTCAACGAGTTACATCTTGTTATGCAGTGTTTAGTTTTTAAATAGAACCTTAATGTAACCGGTTGACATATTATGTTAACATATTACATTTGTTACTTTTCTCTAAATTTGGGACGATAGTTAAATGTAACTGGTTGCAGTTTTATGTCAATCGATTACACCTGAGAGTGTTTTAGTTTGATAATTATACTTCATCTTATAATTGTGTGTATATATATATATATATATATATATATATATATATATATATATATATATATATATATATATATATATATATATATATATATATATATATATATATATATATATATATATATATATATATATATATATATATATATATATTAGGGGAGATTTAACACCTTTTCCTCTATGAATTTTAAAAATCATTGTGTTTTGTTATAGATTTTTCCTAAATTTAGATTTTTAGGGTTCTTATGGATTTCAAAGAAAAAAAGTTAGGAAACAGGAAAAAACTAATCCAACCATTATAGTATAATTTAATTCGTTAAAATGTTTTAGTGGCGCAGTACCACATATTAAATGGAAATGTTAAAAATGCAAAATTAGAGGAGAAACAACAAAATATCAAACAAAGTAAAATTGAGGGACAAGTTCATGTAGTCCTCCACAACTATCAACTAAATTGACTTAATATGACAAAAACAACATCAAATAGAAGATCAAAATTGTATTTAACTCTAAATAATTTTTTTCAACGGAAATTTGAAGAAGAAAAGGGAGATGATTATCAAAATTGCTAAACAAAACACTTAAAAAGCTTTCAATTAAGCCCAAATAAAATCCAAATTAAACATGACACCTCCTCAAACCTATAAAAACACCAAAATGTCCAACCAATTTTCATTACCATATTTTTGCAAATTTACATAGACAACCGGATTTTTCAAATTTTGAGACAATACCGGAAATTTCGTTTGCATACCAAAAATTTGACGAAATCAAGTAAGTTTTACGATATTTTTTGTGAAATTTCCGGTATATTCATTTACTAATTTTCATACCCGGTTTTTAAAATTTCTGGTACCCATATAGTTATACCGAAAATTTCAAAATTTCCGTTATTTCTATTTTTCTTTAAAAAATTGCTAATTTCATGATATTTTTAAAATTTTGTAGTGAGGACTAGAGGCGGGGATGTTTCTATTGCGAAACGGGCCACAGATAGAGTCGTCGCTCTTGCTAGAGCTGCTGATGAGGCGCATGCCTCAGAGTTACATGTTAAATGTCACTTCTCACGGGTCGAAGTTGAAGAACTTCCCTGAGATATCGATGCTTGAGTAGGAGAGGAGGATAGTTGAGGACTTCTAACTAATGGACTTTGTTGGATGCTCCCTGACAATGTTGGACGCCTCCCTATTATCAGCTTTTGTTGGGAGGTGGGACCCGGAGACATCATCCTTCCATCTTCCATTTGGGGAGATGATGGTGAATTTGGATGATGTGGATGCCCTATTTCACCTTCTGATTGCTAGTACGTTTTTCACACCAATTCATAAGGACCATGCGACGACGGTGCACATGGTTCTGGATGCGTCAGAGGTTGATGAGGCGGAGGTGCTGAGTGAGTTTGGAGAGACTCAGGGCTTTCACCTTAGGATTTCTTGGTTGAGGAGGATTTATGAAGAGCTTGTGGATGCATGGAGGTACCAGGATGCCGCTAGGGCGTACATGCTACATCTAGTGGCGTGTACTCTCTTTGTGAACAAGTCTGGAGTTTATATAGATGTCCGCTATCTTTCTCTATTCAACGCCCTTAACACACCATGTTGGGCTTGGGAAGTTGCGTCATTGACGATGTTGTACACGACGCTTGATGTTGCATCTCGTCCTGACACCGGACAACTTGCTGGTTACCTGAGCTTGTTACAGGTATATTATAATTTTTTACATGGTTTTTTGTGTTTTATTATAATTTATCCAGGCTTAATGATTTTTATTTGTGCAATGTTGGATCTACGAGCACTTCCCTCACATCTATGAGCGGAAGATCCAGCATGCTGCGGCTGCTGACGCATGTGCGAAGAGGTAGAAGGCCAAACAGGCCATTCCAGGAGGGTTGATTGAGTACAGACGGAGGTTGGATGCTCTGACGTTGGATGATGTCATCTGAACACCGTATACAGGTCACCTCCCTCATCGTCCTTCTGATTGTTTCTTCCTTATATTCAAGGTATGTCAGATGGGAGAGCCATGTGACTAGAAACTTACCTAAGAGGTGTCTACGCCAGGATGATTATATACAAGGCATCCCACGTCCTGTCCCAGAGGCTCCAACAGGTGGCATTGATCGATACTTTCAAAGTCACATCATTAGCTCCCCCCCGTGAGATTACTGATACAACCATTGAGGTTTAGCATCCTGGGCAGTGTGAGGATGGATACCTGAAGTGGTTCCACAGTGTGTCACATCCTAGGGTCATATCACATGCCGCAGATCTGATGTTCCAGGGCCTTCACGTACTATGGATTCTTCCGATCCACCACCACCACCATCACCTCCACCTCCTGCAGGTGACCAGGACAGCCGCCTACAGTTCATCTCCGTTCACTTAGATAGCCTCATGGGTTTGGTGAACCCTGATGGTGAGGTTCGTAGTATTTTAGCTAGGTTGGTCAATGTTGCCTGTGGAGAGCCTATGTAGATTTATTTTTTTAAGATTGTATTATATGTATATTAAAGAAAAATAAAGTCTTAAAATGCTTAAAAGCAACAATTATTATTCACACATAACTCAAATATTAAGCCAATCCATAATTTAGAGATTTCATACACAATTATCATTATTAAAGAACAAATTAAACCTATAATTTTTTTATTGAGGAACAAAAGTCCTAGACTGATGCAGTAAAAGTCTCTGTAGAGAATCTGAATTGCCATTGCATTTGAAGTTGAAGTCCAAAACCTACCAAATCACAACAAATTATCACTGTCGACGGCGAGAAAATAGTATTCATATTTGGTGATGCTGAGTTAAAATAATATATCATGTAACAAACGAAGATTAAGATGAGTAATAACTATTTCATGCTTATGGAAAATAATAAGTTTTAGGAAGAAAAAGCACACCTTTGTTTCCCTCTTGAGTTTGATAATGTTTTATCTCTACCTCCTTGGACTTAAGTAGCATAATAATTAATTTTAACAGTGGGCATATGCTCTGTGATCCAACTCAAATCCTCAGTATAAGTTTTCCGCCCAAGACCATATTGATCCTGAATATTGAGAACTTCAAGCTTCTCTAGGTGTAGGATTCCTTTTGCTATTTTCGTTAGATTGATGAGTCCGATTAACTGAAGCTTTTCCAGAGATGGAAGTGCTCCTTTGTCGATGATAATATCTCTCAATTTACTTGAAACTTCAACACACAGTTCCTTTAGTTTATGAAATCCTCCATCTTCAAAATGCAAACACAAACCTTCATAAGCATTGCCCTTTAGAGAAAGGATCAACAAGTGTTGCAAACTTTTTAATAATGGCATTGGATCTTTAGTTAAGAATGAATGCTTCAACATCAACACAACAAGATTTTGAAGCTCAAGAATCCACTCTGGCAACTTTCCTAAGCTCCCAAATAGTGTAAGTTTCCAAAGAAGAGTTGGCGGCGTGGTAATCGAATCCAAATCAATGGATTTACTACCTTGAGAATATAATTGAACATGTAGTTTCTCCAAGTGTTGCATTTCATTGATTGAAAAAGACAGAATGCTTCCATCTTCCTCATCGACATTAACCAACCCCAAATCCCTGATCTGTTTCAGCTTTCCTAACTCTTTAATCACCTCTGCAACTCCATCCATATTTAAATCAACATCACGAAGCGTTTGTAGGGATGTCATCTCTCCAATACCATTCTTTAGTTCAATCAAAGAAATCTTACCGCCGATAAGATGTCTTAACTTTCTAAGCTTGCTAATCTCTTTCGGCAAATGAATGGAAAATGCATTCCTTACTTCTAAGGTCTCTAGATTCTGGAGCATGCCAATGGATTTTGGAATTTCAACATGCCCCAAACAATTGAGTCTTAAATACTTCAAATGGATCCAAATTTCAACCTTATGAAAAGGAAAGAATGTTTCCAAACATTCATAATCAAGAACCTTCAATAACCTGAATTTTATAGGGATTCTCCAATAATACAGGAAACCTGATACATCTTCAAAAACAAACAATGACCGAACATGCGACCTTTCAATAGGTAAATTTGAATCATTAGGACTCGTTCTTAATTTGGCATTTACTGATAAGCGTCGAACAATTCCACGAAGGTTTAATTGTCCATAATCAATAATATGCTTGCAAAAATTTAAATCCTCATTTTTCTTAAGGATCATATCGCGTATTATGAACACGACAATGTTTAACCTTACCATCATTTCTAAGCAAGGATACTTGCACCAAGCTTCTATGGATCAACTCTGTTAAATACCCCTGTGAAACTTCTTCCAAAGTCTTCCCACTTTCCTCCTTCACAAACCCTTCAGCTATCCATTGTCGAATCACTCTCTTTGATCTAACTAAACAATCTTCTGGATATATTCCAAAATACAATAAGCATGGCTTGAGATAATAAGGCAAATCATCATAACTTAAACCTAAAATTTTGTTTATCCCAATTAAATGTGTGTCTTTCTTTAGCTCGAAACTTAGGTTTTCTCTAAATCTCTGCCACTCAGACACATTTTTGTCTCTTGTAGACAAAAGACCACCTATGGCAACAATTGCTAGTGGTAAGCCATTGCATTTTTGAACAATTTCATTGGCTATACCAATGAGCTCTTTTGGACAGCATCCATTACGGTCAAATTTAAATGCCTTCTTATTGAACAACTCCAAAGATTGTTCTTGAGTTAAAGGTTCCAACTTAAGCACCTCAATGAAAGAAGATTTTTCACAAGACACCACAACATCTAGGTTCCTAGTCGTGATTAATACCTTACTTCCATTTTTATTATCAATTACAGCAAATTCAATATCATCCCAAAAATGTACATTCCAAACATCATCAAACACAACAACATACCTCTTTTGCTTCAAGTAGTTCCTTACCTCATCTGTCAATGATCCTCGATCCATTAGAGAAATGTCCCTAGGAGCTTTGTCTCCTTTTTCTTTGAAAAACTTTATCAGCATGTCCCTCAGCAACTCTTCAACATTATATGATTGAGAGACTGTGATCCATACACGACAATCAAAGAGTCTGACGACATCTTGGCTGTCAAAAACTTTCTTGGCAAGAGTGGTTTTTCCTTGCCCTCCCATTCCTACCACGGAAACAACAGTGCGCTCTTTCCTTCCCTTTACCATCCAATCAGTCAATCTTTCCCTTGGAACATCAAATCCCACAACTTCAGATTCGTCAATGTAAAGAGCAGCCAGTCGAGGGTCGTGCCATTTGGAGTTTCGGCCTTCTCTAGAACTGCTTGATCTTTGTTCTATAGAACGTTGGAAGCCATATTTTTCACTTCTTTCCTTCATCCGACAAATATATGACTTAACGTCTTGAATCTCAGATGCTATTCGATGGCGATGGATCATGGTTTTGAGCTTATGGAACAAAGCTACAAATCCATGACGAGGAAGTTGCCGTCCCACCTGGATCATATAATCATCAATGATATCTTCAATGCAAAAAGCTCCTTCCCTAACCTGCTTCACCCAAGTTTTGACTCCTTCACCAGTGTTATCTCCTTCAGCTGTTGCGGCTCTTTTATCAGCATCCCTAAGGAATGCTTGAATACTTTCCAGTTCATCTTTAATGTCTGCAAACTCCTTATGAATACCCCTCAACAAATTGACCTCTTCCCTCAACAATGGAAGTAGGTGGTCAACAGCTAAAGACACCGCCATTTCCGCCATTTGAGTTAAGCTCTGATTATTTTTGTTATGTGAATACTATGTGGTTTGTTTTGCTTGAGACCTTGTTTGCGCAATTTATATTATGATATAACAAGGGAATAAGGTAACTTGTATTATGAAGTAACAAGGGAATAAGGTAAATTCTATCATGAAGAAAAGAATAAGGAAAATTCTATCATGAAATAACAGAGGAATAAGGTGATTTCTATTCTATCATGAAAAAAAGGAATAAGACAAATTCTATCACGAAGTAGCAAGGTAATAAGGCGATTTCTATCATGAAGAAAGGAATAAGACAAATTCTATCACGAAGTAGCAAGGTAATAAGGAAACTTCTATCATGAAGAAAGGAATAAGACAAATTCTATGACAAGTAGCAAGGTAATAAGGCAACTTCTATCATGAAGAAAGGAATAAGGAAACTTACATCATGAAGTAACAAAGGAATTTGATTTTTGAACTAAAGTCCCTCCCATTCCCATTATATTCGGAACAACTAATGTTGAAAATTATGCATGTTAAAATAATATGTGCAACCTTCTTTACGATTTAAGTTGCACATTTTGATTGTCAGAACAGCAACAACTGAAAGCATATACCAAGGCCTTTTAATTTTATTAGTAAATGAAAGTATGGTTTAATTGGCCCCTTATACAAAAAAAAAAGTCAGCTTGCCTTGCGGGTTATCTCAATCAAAATAATGAATAAACTTTAATATGTTAGAATATCAAGTGGTCATCTACACTATACTTTGGTTTTATAAATCATAAATATATTAAATAAAAAAGAGAAACAGAAACACGTGGATAAATACCAACAAGTAACGAAGAAAACATGCAGGAAGCTATTGTAAGAATTTACTTACCTCTTTACCCAATTCTTGTGCTCAAACATGATGTGAAGAATGACTGGAGCTACGCAAAGTGTTTTTCTAGAGAAGCATATTGTTAAGTTATAACCAAAGTTTTCAGCTATGATTTGCTTTTTGTTTCTTAGAGATGTTGTTTCATGCACCGAGAGATCGTACTAGCGCCCAGAGCCGCATTGTTTGAGTCCAATATTTCTAAGGGTAATGTTAGAACAAGCACAAAACCTTGTATGTGAATCAATGGAGGTGATGGATAATTTTGGTGAAATTGGAGGATTGGGGAAGATCAAGTTTAGAGAGAATAGAGATTAATTGAGAGGGTAAAAAAATCATATGGCATTTTATTCATTCAACATGTTACAAAATGTATATATAGTGCCTACTAACACTAAACAAAGTAACAAACAAGAGCTAAACAAAAACACCCTAAAAACAGAAATATTTTTCCTGGTTTTTCCTGCAGCATTCTGGCAGCTTTTCCAAAATAGCTTCTCAAATAAGCTATTCTCCAAAAACACTTCAAAACCAATTACACTGCATTTGACTTATTCTAATCATTCAACACACCACCTTAAGTCAAATGCTCAATGTTCTTCATGCCCAACCTCATCACGAGTCGCTTGAAAACATCATTCGTAACCGCTTTTGTCAACAAGTCCGCGACTTGTTCTTCACTTCTGCAGTAGCTCAAACGTAACTGTCCAGAACTTACTAAATCTCTCAAGTAATGGAACCTCATCTCAATATGCTTACTCCTCCCATGTGCTATGGGATTCTTAGCAAGGTTGATGGCCGAAACGTTGTCCACCAACAACAGAACAGCTCCTCTCGTACTGCTGTCCAGTTCACGCAGCAGGTTCACAAGCCACACAACTTGGCATGCACACAACGACGCTGCGATATACTCCGCCTCACAAGAAGAGAGTGCAACCACCGGCTCTTTTTTAGAACACCAAGAGATTGGTGCTCCGCCGAACATAAAGACATAACCAGCCGTAGATTTTCGATCGTCCTTATCTCCGCACCAATTGGAGTCGGTGTATCCGAGTAACTCGCAACTTCTGCTCTTTTCTAATGCAGGAAATAAAATTCCACAGCCAAGAGTACCTTTCACATATCTAAGGATTCTCTTAACTGCAGCCAAGTGTGATACCTTTGGCCTCTCCATGAACCTACTTGCAATACCGACACTAAACGCTAAATCTGGCCGCGTATTGCACAAATAACGCAATGATCCTATCAATCTCCGGTATTGAGTAGGATCCACATCTTGCTCTTCTTCACTCTTGGACAGCTGTAAGCGTGCCTCGGCTGGTGTTGTGGCAGCATTACAATGCTCCATATCACACCTCTTCAAAATCTCCATTGCATACCTTCTTTGATGCATGAGCAGTCCCAACTTTGTCTTTTGGAACTCTATGCCTAAGAAGTATTTCATAGAGCCAAGATCACTCATTTCAAACTCCCCCATAAGCTCTTCTTTGAACTTTGAAATGTACTTTTCACAACTGCCCGTAATCAACAAATCATCCACATAAAGACAAAGTATGATTACTCCTTTTCTTTTATCCGACTTCACATACACACCGTGTTCGGATACGCACTTCTTGAAACCAATGTTGATAAGAAAAACATCTATGCGTTTGTTCCAAGCTCTTGGAGCTTGTTTCAAACCATAGAGTGCCTTCCTTAATTTGTAGACCCTTTCCTCTTGATTTTGTATCACAAAACCAGGTGGCTGTCCAACATACACTTCCTCATCCAATGGACCATTCAAAAACGCCGATTTGACGTCCATTTGATATAACGGCCATTTGTTGTTATTTGCAATCGCGACAACTAACCGGATGGTTTCATGCCTTGCAACCGGTGCGAATACCTCATCAAAGTCTATGCCTTCCTTTTGCAAAAATCCCTTTGCTACCAATCGAGCCTTATGCTTGATTATCTCGCCTTTCGGATTTGCTTTTACTTTGTAAACCCATTTCACACCAATCGCCTTTTTACCTTTCGGTAAATCAACCAACACCCAAGTATTGTTCTTCTCAATCGATTTCAACTCTTCCTTCATTGCACACATCCATTTTGGATTGCTTAATGCCTCCTCCGTATTTACCGGTTCGGATTCGGCCATTAAAGCGAAATGAATAAGATCACCATCATTGTTGATCTCACTATCTCAGAACAGTTCACAATCTCGGAGTCTTTGAGGCATACCTCTATGCCTTGTTGGTCTACCCTCATTCACAACATTGTTTTCAGCTGTTGTAGGTGCTGGTACAGCGGCATCAGACAACTTCGGATCAGAGATTTCAAAAAACTGCTGCTGCTGATTTTCTGCTGCTGTTTCTGCACTTTTGATTTCATCAAAAATCACGTCCCGGCTTATCACGATCTTCCGATTCTTCTCATCAAACAGCTTGTAACCACCAGTAGAGTGATATCCAACAAATATCAATTTCTCACCTTTATCATCCAACTTCTTTCTAAGTTGATTTGGTACATGACGATATGCAATCGATCCAAAAACACGTAAATGAACCACACTCGGTTTGAAACCACTCCAAACCTCTTCCGGTGTGATTTTCTCCAGCTTCTTAGTAGGACACCTATTCAACAAGTAGGTGGCTGTAGATACGGCCTCACCCCACAATTCTTTAGGTAACTTCTTCCCACAAAGCATGCTACGCACCATGTTCATTATTGTACGATTTTTCCTCTCGGCAGCCCCGTTTTGTTGAGGCGTATATGGAGGCACCACCTCACGCACAATACCCTCAAGATCACAAAACTTCCCAAATTCACTAGAGGTATATTCACCTCCACCATCCGTTTTGAGAATTTTGAGCTTCCGGCCGCTTTGACGCTCCACCATGGATTTGAAACTCTTGAACACTCCAAATACCTCATCCTTTCTCTTGATAAGATAAGTCCAAAGCTTCCTACTAAAATCGTCAATAAACGTAACAAAATATCGATTGCCGCCATATGTCTCTACTTGCATTGGTCCACAAACATCGGAATACACCACCTCAAGTAAGTCTTTGGCTCTCGGACCCGCATCCTTACTAAACACCTTCTTGTGTTGCTTAGATGTGACACATTCCTCACACAATTCTGTCGGAACACTAATATGTGGCAGCCCCGTTACCATTCCACTTTGTTGCAACATCTTAAGATCCCTAAAATTAAGGTGACCAAGACGGTAATGCCATAGCCACTCCTCTCTACTTTCCGCGGTAGCTAAACAACGATGCTGCATAACCTTTAACTCAACCTTAAAAGTTCTGTTGGCAGCCATCGGTGCTTTTAGAATCAACACACCATTTGAATCTAAAACGCGTAACATCTTATTCTCCAATCGAATTAAGTACCCTCTTTCAAGCAATTGGCCAATGCTTAAAAGATTGCACTTAATTCCCGGTATGTACAAGACATCTTTGATCCTCGATTGTCCTCCATTCTTCCTTCCGATCAAAGCATCTCCTACCCCTTCGGCGCTTAAAGTAGTGTCGTCGGCAAACTTGACTTTACTCTTTGTCGCTTGATTGATTTGCACAAACCAATCCTTTCGACCCGTCATATGTGTTGAACAACCGGAATCCAAGTACCATTCATCTTTACTTTGGACTCCCTCACGCACGGTAACTAATGCATTTCGATCCGAACACATTTTTTTGCCACTTTCCAAAACAGTACAGCTGCTGTCCCAGAACATCAACAATGCCATAATTCTCTTCCGTAATCATCACAAGAAGGGTATCTTCATCATCTACCTCTTCCCTATCAACCTTCGCCTCATCCGCATCCTTTTCCTTGCGTTTTGAGCGACATTCTTTCGCAAAATGCCCAAGCTTTTGACAATTATAACACTTCACAGAACTTTTGTCAAACGGTTTGTGGGCGCTTTGATTACCATCTTTGGAGCTTCCTTCACCCTTTGAATTTTGTGGATCTTTTCCACCAAAATTCTTCTTATTTTTAGAAGTCCACTTCCCTTTCGATCTCTTGTTCTTCTCATGTAGACGCGCTTGCAAAGCGATCTCCGCTTTGGCTTTGTCGGCACTTCTCTCATCCATCCTTTGTTCATGCGCCTCTAACGAACTTTGCAACTCATCTTTGCTCAAAGTTGTTAGATCTTTTGACTCCTCAATAGCCACAACAATGTTATCGAAACGTGATGTTAACGAACGCAACACTTTCGATACAACATTCTGCTCAAGGATCGTTTCGCCACATGACTTGATTTGGTTGACTAACCGGGTAATGCGCGTGATATAATCGTTGATCGTTTCTTTGTCCTCCATTTGCATTAACTCGAATTGACGTTTGTAAGTTTGTAACCTTACCACCTTCGCTTTGACGGCACCGGCATATGCTTTCTCCAAGATTTTCCATGCTTGCTTCGCGGACTCACAATCACCAACCTTCTCGAAATTGTCGTTATCAACACAAGAGTGAATCAAGAATAGGGCTTTGTAATCCTTCTTCTTTTCTTCCTTGTGTGTAGCCCTGCTAGCATCGTTGGCATCTGCCCCTAACGGTGTAACTCCATTGATGACGATCTCAAGAACCTCTTGGTAACCAAACAGAACCTTCATTTGTTTCGCCCATTTGTCGTAGTTCTTCGAATCAAGAATTGGGAGATTGGTGGGAATTCGATCATTGGAAACGGTAGCCATTGTTGGTGTTGCAGCGGATTGGGATCAATAACCAGTGCTCTTGATGCCAAATGTTAGAACAAGCACAAAACCTTGTATGTGAATCAATGGAGGTGATGGATAATTTTGGTGAAATTGGAGGATTGGGGAAGATCAAGTTTAGAGAGAATAGAGATTAATTGAGAGGGTAAAAAAATCATATGGCATTTTATTCATTCAACATGTTACAAAATGTATATATAGTGCCTACTAACACTAAACAAAGTAACAAACAAGAGCTAAACAAAAACACCCTAAAAACAGAAATATTTTTCCTGGTTTTTCCTGCAGCATTCTGGCAGCTTTTCCAAAATAGCTTCTCAAATAAGCTATTCTCCAAAAACACTTCAAAACCAATTACACTGCATTTGACTTATTCTAATCATTCAACAGGTACATGATAAATTGCATCATGAAATAAAATACAACAGGAAAGTGAAAACAAAGTTCATAATTAATAGATTGAAATGGTGCTTTGCACATTCATTGATTTAATCTCTAAGAGATTTTCTTTTACATTACTGTTGCATTGCATGACAGTATTTTTCCTTATCTATTTCATACAAAAAGTTTTTGCACATATACTACTATCTCTATCATTTTACATAAAGCCCAATACAAGGCATAAGCCCAATGACACTAGTAGGCCCAACACCTGAATGTTGACTAAGTCATCATTCTGTTTTACTCTAATAATAATCAGTAGACTTCAAAGCAGGAAATTAGCATAGGAAGCCTAGGAGTCATAACTATTTAAAGCCCTATTAAAAAAAATCAGTTTCATAAGTAATAAATGTGAAGCAATGTATATAAATAATATAAAGCTGGGTTTGTTACTGTTACCTGATTTGGGCTTTTCCTGTCATCGAATTGAATCGATGCTGGCTTTGATACGAAAAGTGGTCAGTGAGTGGCTTTATTATGGTTTGAGAAGTTGAAAGGAAGAGAATCACTTTTCCAGAGTTTGATAATTATGTAGGGAAACAATATACATTATGCAATAATACAAAAAAATAAAATGATTCACTTATGACTATATTATTTTTTATAAAAAAACATGTAAAATTATATAATTATTATATTATTATATAATATATAAAATGTAAAAGTTAAATCGGGGTCGGATGGTACTTCTCCGTCGCAAAGTGTCATCTGGGGTAACTTTTTTCTCTATCCTCGTCCTCGCAGGAAAAAAATCCTCAACTTTAAAACTCCGAACAAATATCTCTTGGCAATCCTCATTAACATATGCAAATTGACATCTCTATCCGAAATCGACACTTATAGTCATTGTATGTATTGGAATCACTTTTCCATAGTTTGATAATCAGTGAAACAATATACATTATACAATAATACAAAAAAAATAAAATGATTCACTTATGACTATATTAATATTTTTTATAAAAATATATTTAAAATTATATAATTATTATATAATATATAAAATATAAAAGTTAAATAATATGGTTGGGTTCAGATGGTACTTCTCCGTTCTCTGCCGCAAAGTGTCATATGGGGGAACTTTTTTCTCTTTCCTCGTCTTCGCAGGAAAAAAATCCCCAACTTCGAAACTCCGAACAAATATCTCATGGCAATCCTCATTAACATATGCAAATTGACATCTCTATCCGAAATCGACACTTATAATTACGTTTAATTTTTTTAAAAATTTTTATCGGTATCGACGTGTCAATGTCAATGTCTCTGTCGATGTCAATATCAGTGTTGTGTTTTTGGCGTTCTTGCTTCAAATGAATTCAAGTAGTTTGTCCATAATTATTGAATTAAAGTTACTAAATACTTGGATGAGAACAACAAAAGTATTAAAAATTAGTGTATCTTTTAAATTTACCTTCTTAATTACATTAAACAAACCTTAAAGCAATGCAACTCTCTTTGCATTTGAAATGCACTGAACCTAAAATTGATTCTACTTAAAAAGCAAACCTTGCTGCTATATCTGATGCAGTGTTCTGTCATTCATCTAATGCCAACACTAAAAGATTGCAAATTATTGGCATCTTGCATAAAAGACCGAAAACATTTTCCCGCCTATTCTTGATGGAAATTTAAGCCACATACTCTTCGTTTGGAACGTGAGTCCAAATCAAATCAGGAAAAAACAGAAGCTTGTGTTGATTATCATTCATGGTTGAAGCTTGTGTTGAAACAAATTCAACCAATCTAACAGAAGATACATGTTTCAGCTGTGTATCTCTAACTAGCTTTATGCTAGGAACTGCAAATGAAACTGCATATATCATAAATTTTAAACTAAAAAGAAACATAAGTTAAGAGAATAATTTATGTTGCGTCGCACTTTAAATTGAAGGCGTGTCTGATGTCTGACACGACACCGGTGTCACATTTAGTTTCGTTCAGCCAATTCTATTTATTTCAAATTATTTTAGTGTTTATATATTAGTATCAGTAGGGTGTCTATGACACTGTTTCATAGAGAAAACATTTAGAGAATTGCTGCGAACGAGTTTTCCTACAAGGTTAATATACCAAGAAATCTAACTGTCAATGTTTGAATAATCTAGAAAAGCAAATTCTAAATTACAAAAACTGCATTTTTCTTATTTTGAATATATAAGATCTAGCAATTCTTGAAAAGGAAGCTCTCATAACATGTTACATACAACACAAATCTCAAATCAAAAGTACAATATCTTACTGCAATCATTATTAAAGAAAGATACATCATTCTTCTTTATTTTAGGAAATAGAAGTGCCAAAGGAGGAACAGAAAGATACAATGCCACGGTTGATAATAGTGATACATACAGGCCGGTTGTTGAAATATACGGTTTGAAGTTGAATTAAAATGCTGAGTACATAATTTAAAAGGAGCTACATGCCCAATACATGCATACATAATATACTACAATTACAAACAACTCAAATATCAAATCAAAAGAAACAATTTAGAGATTTCTTACATCATTATTAGAGAACAGAACATATAATTTTTTTTAAAGTGTTGTTGTAGTAAAAGTCCATGTGGAGAATCTGAATTGCCATTGCACTTGAAGCTCAATGCCTGACAAATCACATCACCACAAATTATCACTATACACTACAAAAGTTACCGTCTTTCAAATTAAAGGATTAAAACAAAATAGTCCCTGCGGAACAAGAACATTACCTCATAATTGGTGATTCTGAATTTAAATAATAAAGTATATGACAGAAGAAAATAAACTTGTATTTTCATGACTAAACATCTCGTGCTTATGGAAAACAGTAAATATTAGTACCAAAATATAGGTTTTAGGAAGAAGCAGCACACCTGAAGGAAGCATACTGATCATGATGAAGGCTGAATTCTACATGGGGTACATGCTCCATGACCCAATTCATATCCTCAATAGAAAGTGTTTCCACAGGTTCAAGTTCCATACTTTGAATGTGGAGAACTTCTAGATTCTCCAAGTGCTCAATGTCAGTAGGTATATTCTTCAGTCTGCCCAGTACTAGTAACTCGAGCTTTTTAAGAGAAGGAAGCGCACCTTTGTGGATGATAACAGCTCTTACTTCATCCGCATATCCAACATGCAATTCCTTTAGTTTCTGAAACCATCCATCTTCAAAATGCAACTTTAGCCCTACACAAGAACCAATGCCTATAGAGAGCTTCAACAAGTTTTGCAAACTTTTTAGGGATTTAATTGGATCTTCAGTGAAACGGGAGTACATCAACTTCAACTCAACAATATTTTGAAGCTCTATCATCCACTCTGGCAACTTCTCTAGCCTTCCACGTAGTGTAAGTTTTCGAAGCGTAGTTGACAAAGAAATCAAATCCAAATCATTGAGTTTATCTGTATTCTTATATGATCCAACAATTAGTTTCTCCAAATGTTGCATATCATTGATTGAAGAAGATAGTAGGCTGACATCTTCTCGACGAACATTAATCAACCCCAATTCCCTGACCTGTTTCAGCTTTCCTAACTCTTTAATTACCTCTGCAGCTCCATCCATATCTAAATCAACACAACGTAGCGTTTGTAGGGATGACATCTCTCCAATACCACTCTTTACTTCAATCAAAGAAATAATTGTGCCGATAAGATGTCTTAGCTTTCTAAGCTTGCCAATCTCTTTTGGCAACATAAGGGTGTCTCTATGCCATATTTCTAAGGTCTCTAGGTTATGGAGCATGCCAATGGATTTTGGAATATTACCAACTGTAATATAGTTCAGCCTTAAATACTTCAAATGGACCAAATTTCCCAACTCATTAGGAACATCAGAAAACCGAACATATTCATAATCAAGAACCTTCAACAACCTATATTTTTTAGGGATTGTCCTATAAAATGAGAAATTTGATAATTCATTTGTAAAACTTAATAAGGACCGAACATGCGACCTTTCATTTCGCGGAATTAAATCATCAAAATTGGTTCGTTCGTAGGCTATTATTGATAAGCGTCGAATTATTCCACTTAAAGGTGATTGTCCATCATCAATATGCTTGCAAAAATTTAAATCCTCATTTTTTTCAAGGATCATCTCGCGTATTAGATCATGAACACGACAAAATTTAACCTTACCATCAATTCTAAGTGAGGATACTTGCACCAAGCTTCTATGAATCAACTCTATTAAATATCCTTCTGCTACTTCATCCAAAGTCTTCCCCTTTTCCTCCTTCACAAACCCTTCAGCTATCCATTGCCGAATCAATCTCTTTGATCTAACTACATAATCTTCTGGATATATTCCAAAATACAACAAACATGACTTGAGATAATAAGGTAAATCATCATAGCTTAAACCAAGAATTTCTTTTATCCCTATCAAATTTGTATCTTTCTTTAGCTCTAAACTTAGGTTTTCTCTAAATTTATGCCACTCAAACCAAGTTTTCTCTCTTGTAGACAAAAGCCCACCAATGGCCACAATTGCTAGAGGTAAGCCATTACACTTTTGAACAATTTCAATGGCTATACCAGTGAGCTCTTTTGGACAGCACCCGTCACATTCAAATTTGAATGCCTTCTTATTGAACAGCTCTAAAGATTGTTCTTGAGTTAAAGGTTCCAACATAAGAATCTCAATGAAAGAAGATTTTTTACAAGAAATCACAACTTTTTGGTTCCTAGTTGTGATAACTATCCTACTTCCATTTTTATTATCAAATACAGCTAATTCAATATCATCCCAAAAATGTACACTCCAAACATCATCAAACACAATAACATACCTCTTTTGCTGCAAGTAGTTTCGCACTTCATCGGTCAATGATGCTCGATCCATTTGAGAAAAATCCCTAGGATCATTGTCTCCTTTTTCTTTGCATAACTTTATCAGGATCTTCCTCAACAAGTCTTCAGCATTATATGATTGAGAGACTGTGATCCATACACGACAATTGAAGTGGCCAACGACATCCTTGCTGTCAAATACTTTCTTGGCAAGAGTGGTTTTTCCTTGCCCTCCCATCCCTACCACGGAAACTACAGTGCGCTCGCCCCTTCCATTTACCATCCAATCAATCAACTTTTTCCTTGGCTCTTCAAAGCCCACAACTTCAGATTCTTCCATGTAAAGAGCAGACAATCGAGGGTCATGCCATTTGGAAATCTGAGCTTCTCTAGAACTGCTTGATCTTTGTTCCAAAGAACGTTGGAAGCCATATCTTTCACTTCTTTCGTTCATCCCATGAATATATGACTTAACGTCTCGAATCTCAGACGCTATTCGATGGCGAGAGATCATACTTTTGAGCTTATGGAACAAAGCTACACATCCAGAATGAGGAGGCTGCTGTCCCACCTGGATCATATAATCATCAATGATATCTTCAATGTGAAAAGCTGCTTGCCTAACTTGCTTCACCCAAGTTTTGACTCCTTCACTAGAGTTGTCTCCTTCAGCTGTTGAAGCTCTTTTATCAGCATCCTTAAGGAATGCTTGAATGCTTTCAAGTTCATCTTTTATATCTGCAAATTCCTTGTGAATACCTCTCAACAGATTGGCTTCTTCTGTTAACAGTGGAAGTAGGTGGTCAACAACTAAAGACACAGCCAATTCTGCCATTTGAGTAAAGCTCTAATTATTGATTTTTGTTTTGAGAAGACTATCTGGTTTGTTATGCTTTAGACTTTGTTTGCGCAATTTAGATTATGATATAACAAGGGAATAATGCAACTTCTATTATGAAGTAACAAGGGAATAAGGTTAACTTCTATCATGAACATAGGAATAAGGCAAATTCTATCATGAAGTAGCAAGGTAATAAGACAACATCTATTATGAAGAAAGGAATAAGGAAACTTACATCACTAATTAACAAAGTAACCATTCACATTATATTGGATGTAATGTTGAAAACTATGCATGTTAATATAGTTGTTCATAAATTAGGTTGCACATTTTGATTATCAGAACAGCAGAAACTGAAAGCATTTGGCAAGGCCTTTTAACTTCAATAAAGTGCTTTTGGAGATACACCTCCGAAAACATAGTATTTTTGAAAACGCACATTGTGTGTGAGAGATCCACGAGGTGGAATGAGAGATTTCCATAAATATTTATTGGGGAACATATTGATAAATTTAAATGAGTAGAATAACGCAAATTTTAGCATATTATTATATTATAGAATAATTAATAATAATAAGAACAGTTGTTCAGGATTTCTTCGGTTAAATAACTGAGCAGCTGAGGGAAAAGGCTCCAACTCATCACGATACAACTCACAGTCGTTATAATTGTCAATAATTCTTGGCTTGATGCTTTTCTCATTATTATTTCTCGTATATATAAAGGTTACAGGGCTATATTGGTAATTACACTAAATAATTACATTTAAACTAATTCCTATTCACATCCCCCCTCAAATTGATGCTGCTTGTCAATGAGCATCAATTTGCTAACAAGAAACTGATGACGTGGACGCGGAACAACCTTGGTAAGAATATCTGCAATCTGCAACTGAGTATTGACATGAGGAAGTGATATTATTCTGTCATCATAAGCGTCACGGATTGAGTGACAATCAACTTCAATATGTTTGGTGCGTTCATGAAAAACAGGATTCGCAACAATTTGGATGGCACTTGTATTGTCAGCATAAAGTGAAGTTGGCTCTATTTGAGGAAATCCAAGTTCAGTCAAAAGACCACGAAGCCAAATTATTTCAGAACAAGCAGCAGACATGGCACGATACTCAGATTCAGTAGAAGATTTAGAGACTCTCGCTTGTTTCTTACTTTTCCATGAGATCAATGAAGAGCCAAGAAACATGCACCAACCAGTGACAGATCGTCGAGTATCAGGGCACCCTGCCCAATCGGCATCACTATAAGCACTCAATTTAGGAGGAACTCCAGTAGGAAAGAATAAACCACGATGAGAGCTTCCCTTCAAGTAACGAATTATACGACGAACTGCTGCCAAGTGAAGGTGGCGAGGAGAGTGCATGAATTGACTTACTTGTTGAACAGCAAATGATATGTCAGGGCGAGTAATAGTCAAGTAATTAAGGTTACCCACGAGTTGACGATACAATAAGGGATCATGCAACAGATCACCATCATCACGATGATATTTAACATTAACCTCAAGAGGAGTATCCACTGGATTAGCCGATTGCAGACCAGCCATAGAAATTAAATCTGTGGCATACTTGTGTTGATGGAGGAATATGCCCTTGGATGTAGAATGAACCACAAGACCAAGAAAATAATGCAAATTACCAAGATCTTTCATATGAAACGCTGCTTGTAACTGCTGTTTAAGGCTTTGAATGGAAGCATTATCAGAACCAATAATAATCATATCATCAACATACAGAAGAAGTAGGACAATTCCAGTAGATGTTCTATGAATAAATAGAGAAGAATCGTACTGACTCTGAGTAAAGGAAAACCCAAGTAGAGTGGAGCGAAATTTTTCATACCATGCTCTAGGCGCTTGTTTCAAACCGTATAAGGAGCGTTTGAGCTTGCACACACCCTTAGATGACGGAAATAAACCTTGAGAGTCATATAAATATCTTCCGCCAGGTCACCATGAAGAAAAGCATTTTTCACATCTAATTGATGAAGAGCCCACCCGTTAGAAGCAGCTATAGAGAGTACCGTACGAACAGATGTCATTTTGGCAACCGGTGCAAATGTCTCATCATAATCAATTCCATATTCCTGCTTGTTTCCTAAGGCAACCAAGCGAGCCTTGAAACGGTTGAGGGACCCATCAGAATTCAATTTCACAGAATACACCCATTTGCAGCCAATGGGTTTAACATTAGGAGGACAAGAGACAATATCCGATGTGAAATTCTCTTGAAGAGCTTGAAGTTCCTCATTCATTGCTTTTATCCAACGTACATCTTTAACAGCCTCTGAATAGAAAGTAGGAATAGATATGCTAGAGAGCGTGGCAGTCAGAGAAGTATGTGAGGAATCATACATGTCTGGTGAATATCTATCTGGTGCTCGAGATATTCGACCAGAACGTCGTGGTTCAACCGTTACAGGATCAGGTGGCGGTTCAGCATCGGGAAGGGTGTGGGAACCTGCTGTTTGTGTTTTCTGACATATACATGACTTGGTTTATAACGTTCTATAGATTGAGGCATAATAGAAAACTTAGGAAGAGTAACAATATCATTCATGACAGGAGAAACACATGGAAAGATAAACTGATTATCAAAAAATGTCACATTCCTAAAAATGCGAAAACGATGGTTAGTGACATCATAACACACAAATCCCTTATGAGAGTGACTATACCTCATAAACGCACATTGAACAGACTGCGCTCCAAGCTTATGCCTTTCAAATGGAGGTAAGTGAACAAAACAAACACATCCAAAAGTATGTAAATCATTATAATTAGACTGAATTTTAAAAAGAAGAAAAAAAGGAGAATCGAGATCAATAACCGTAAAAGGAAGACGATTGATCAAGAAGACAGCTGTGGAAAGAGCCTCCACCCAAAATCGGGATGGTACAGAAGCTTGAAGAAGTAAAGTGCGGGTCACATCAAGCAAATGACGATTCTTGCATTCTGCCATCCCATTTTGTTGGGGTGGTATTGGGACAAGATCGTTGAGACAAAATGCCTTTTTGTTGAAGAAATTCTTGAAACTCATGAGACATGTACTCACCACAAGAATCAGAGCGAAAATTTTTAACACTTTCATGAAATTGAGTTTCAACATATGTCAGAAATTTCTTAAACATAGAAAACACTTCAGATTTAGACCGAAGAAAATATATCCAAGTAAAACGACTATAATCAACAATAAATGTGATAAAATATTTATAGCGAGCATGAGAAACTACAGGAGAAATACCCCATACATC
The DNA here is from genome assembly GCF_029867415.1 of Vicia villosa. NCBI lineage: Eukaryota > Viridiplantae > Streptophyta > Magnoliopsida > Fabales > Fabaceae > Vicia > Vicia villosa. The sequence goes on along the minus strand of NC_081182.1, from coordinate 111,335,704 downwards.
ACTATGAATCATTTCAAAACAAGAGGAAGCCCGATAAGCACCAGACGGAAAAGGAAGTGTTTTACTTTTAGCTAATTTGCAAACAGAACATGAAAGAGAGGCATTAGAAACAACATTTTTATTTCCCAATAAACCATTTTTAAATAAATGAGATAAAACAGCAGAGTTAGGATGACCCAATTTCTATGCCAATCCTCATAAGAATTCAAGACATTATTACAAACAAGAGATAAATGACTAGAAATAAACTGAAGTGGAAACAGTCTTCCCACTTTAGGCCCCTTCGCAACCACCTTCCCCGACACCTGTTCCTGCACAAGGCAATCATCACGAGAAAAATTTACATTACAATTATTATCAACCAATTGACCAATAGATAATAAATTGGAAGCAAGTCCAGGTGCTACAAACACATCCCGAAAATAAGAGTTGAGGTCACCAACATTCGTGATAGAGAGAGCATTACCATCCGCAATTTGAATTTTCTGATTACCATGGTAAGAATGTAAATTGTGCAAGTATTCAGAAGAGGCTGTCATGTGATTGGATGCACCAGAATTAAGAAACCACGGGCAGGAAACATTCGAAGACTTACCTTGAATTCCCAATGTTGAAAGAGCGGAAGTACCATCTGTTGGATTATTTCAGGTTGGAGAGAACCACCATTAGATGGATTGGTGATGGAAGGACCAACTACAGAGCTTGTACTAGCAGGAAATGCTTGCACCGAACGTTGTGCTGATCGTGGAGGACGGGTGGGACAATCAGAGATAATATGGCCCCGCTGCTTGCAATAATTACAAAACTTCTTACTGCAACTCTGAGCAAAATGTCCAAATTGTTTGCAAGAGAAACATTGGACATGTCGAATATCACGACCTTTACCTCTACTCTGAGGAGCATATGCAAACATAGTAGACTCAGAAATGACAACATCGTGAGACATGGATCCTTGAGTAGCAAGACGTTGTTCCTCTCTGAGAAGTTCACCAACACATGTATCTAAAGAAGGAACAAGATTCCTATTCAGCAAAGCACCTCTGACAACCTCAAATTCTGCACGAAACTTCATGAGAAATTGATCTCGCCTACTAGTATTGTAGACCTCTTGGACATCCGCGAGAGAACTCTTGGGAACATCAACATGTATAATCGCAGAGTGTTCTGTCCACAAATTCAAAAAACCAGAATAATATTCTTGAACAGACAGATTGCCTTGTTTGTAATTGGCAATGTCTAGCTCCAACTGAAAACGTTTGGCCTCATTGTTTAGGTTATAGATACGCTTCAAATAGTTCCACATTTCTTGGGCAGTGGAAAAAGATCGCAAATTATTAATCATGTGAGGATCAATAGTACCGAGAATCCAAGTGATAATTTGAGCATCTTCTATTTCCCATGCATCTAAGTCAGTTGTCTCTAACGGTGCCAAAGAGACATCGTCCAAGTGACTCCATAATCCTTTCCCTTTGACATACATCCGAAACTAAAATTCCCAAACAAGATAATTCTTTCCGGTAAAACGAACACAAATATGATCTATCTCTTCTTCGGAAGCCATAATATCAGAGATGACTTAAGAACAATTTTGTTAACGTGAAACAAGAAACACCAACGGAACACTGAAGAAAATACTTGCCGACACCAAGTCAAAACCCTAATTCAGAATACTTGCCGACACCGAGTCAAAGCCCTAATTCAGAATACTCGCCGACACCGATACGATAACACGATCAAAGCAAACGCGATTTGCAAACAAGGAGGAATAACAAAATTGTAACTTATGAGCACTGCCAGAAACACGATTGTAAGCACCCGAGATTAGAATCGCAATCTTGGAAGAGATTACTGAGAACCGAGATGATTTCAATTACCGAGAAACGAGATCTACCGAGACGATTTCAAGAGCGACCCAGTGGGGTGTCGCTGAATAAAGCCAAGATTAACCTAAAACTCACAGGTTTGATCTAAAACCTACTGATACCATGTCAATAATTCTTGGCTTGATGCTTTTCTCATTATTATTTCTCGTATATATAAAGGTTACAGGGCTATATCGGTAATTACACTAAATAATTACATTTAAACTAATTCCTATTCACAATAATTAGTGTTTAATAATAGTTGATCATAATATAATTTATTAATAACTAATTATGTTAATTCATATCTGATTAATTAAATAATTAATGTAAAATATATGTCCAAAAGTGTTGCTCTGAATTTGCTATTGCAGTTGAAGCCGGAGCCCTCACACCCATTAAATTACATGATAACAAATGATCACCATCCGCTAGAAATTAATTAGACTCATTAGAATGAAAGGATTACAAACAAAAGAAAAGGCCATAGAGGATCCAGAAGAGTATTCATATTAATTTAGCATAGGAATTCTAGGAGTGCATAACTATGTTAGTAGAGATGAGTGTCACTATTTTGTAGACAAAAATGATAATTTAGTTTCATATTCACAATTTTTTTCATAAAGTATCAAGTTATGAATACAGTATCAACTATCAAGTTATGGCTACTATTGAATGATTAATTACAAAAATCATACAATTTTAAGTTTTTTAAAATATTAAGAAAAAGATATTGAAGTTATTGTTGAGTTAAGAAATATACAAACACTTTTTATTAAAGAAGGATACCCTGGTTTGCTCCAACGAACTTACAACAAAAGAACATTCGATACGCGAATGATAATTCCCATAGCGAACTAATCCAAAAACAAGAAAAAAGCAAAAGGGCACCATTCGCTTGCAACGAGCTCCAGCGAGGCAAGCAGCAAAGGCAGAATTCGCTACGCGAAGCCCCGATTCGCGTAGCGAATACAAACAGAATCAAAACTTCCCAGTTCGCTTGCAGCAAGGAAAGGCGAACGGAGTTCGCTTAAGCAAAACAAGACTTCGCGTAGCGAACTTTGGCGGTCTGCTGAAGGCGGTTCAAACTCAAAAACTTAACCAAGAAGAAAACAGCAAGTTCGCGTAGCGAACACAGGCGGCAAAATCTGCTATAAAAGGAATCAAGTTCAATACACAAAGGCATTCAATATATTTTAACAGATCTCAGTTGTAATAATTATAATAGTGAATCCTAAGCGTATTATTAGATACTTATGAGAGGGAATCGAAGAATCGAGCTGGATTCACATCAAAGATTGAGGAATCATCATTGATGTTCATTCATCTCCAACTCTTCCTTTTTGTACAAGTAACCATGAAAATGGCTAGCTAAACTCTCTCTTTCTAGGGATTGGAATACTCTACTGAAATTGTGTGTACGTTTACCGATTATCTTTCTAATATAAGCATGTTATTATGATTATCGATTTTATCTTGTTCTTATTATACAAACTTTATGAATTTGAATGTTAATGCGATTGCATTTGAATTCTTGAATTAAAGATAATGAATCACTTGAATACTAATTGCTAGACATAGAATTAGGTTTGAGGTCCATATTGAATACTTGAGTTTTAACTTTTAATACCATCGGTTTGTTTAATTGATCGAGACGTCGTCAATTAAATAAATCGAGGGAATTCGTAAAACTTTGTGTAGACATACTCGTTGATTTTGAAAAGTATATGGAGATATGAATAAAAACATGGTTATGGATAGTTAATAGGTATATTGCATACGACAATAGAGGAAAACCAATCCCTGCAAGATCACTCTTTATCTTAAACCTGCATTTACATTATTGTGTTTAATTTACGTTTTGTTACTTATATCAAACTAGAAATCTTAACTTAAGAAGATATCAATAATCTAATTGTTAGTAATATCATTCCGGTATCTGTGGATACGATAACAAAAATACTTTTCTTTGATTTACTCATCGTCAAGGATCTGCTCTCTAAGGCAAATATGGCTGAATCTAAAGGGTTACCTACACCTATGATTATTGGTATAAAAATGTCTAAACATGTGATAGATGTGTTTAAAGAGCCATCCTTTTACAGATCTATAGTTGGTGCCCTTATATGCTAATATCACAAGACCTGAGATCTGTTTTGCTGTCAACAAAGCCTATCAATTTCTCTCTCACCCTCTGGATAGCCATTGGATAGTTGTGAAAAGAATTCCCAGGTACTTGAAAATCACCCTACATCATTGTATCTTGCTGCAACTTACTTCCACTCAGACTCTTGTGTCTATTAGAGGATTTTCAGATGCAGATTAGGGCTCAGATCCTTATGACAGGAGATCTACCTCTAGTTCAGGTATTTTCCTTGGTCCAAGAAGCAAACCTTGGTGGCCAAATTTAGTATTGAAGTTGAGTACAGAGCTCTTTCTAACTCAGCTTCTGAAATCTTGTGGATTCAATCCTTACTTGCTGATCTTAAGGTTCCTTTCAGCACTCTTGTCCTGTATTGTGACAACTTGAGTACTGTTGCCCTGTCACATAACCCCTACTCCATGCCAAGACAAAGCACATGGAGTTAGATATATTTTTTCTAAGGGAATAAGTGTTAAGCAAAACTCTACTAGTTAAGCATATTCATGTCTTTGATCAGTGTGCTGATTTTCTCACAAAACCCCTCTCTCCTCAAAGATTTCTGAAACTCAGGGTTAAACTTCAAGTGCATGACAAAGCCTTATTGCTACAAGTAGGACCTTGTAATTGAGGGGAAGATAATAAAGTAATAGTAGATTAGCATATTTAGCTAAGCCTAAGTAGAGTTGTTGTAAGCAGCTAAACTGATAAGTTTAGTCTGCACAGCTATACTATATATCCTATGTTAAAACTGAATTGTAACCTTGAGAAAGGAATAACAAATTCAGTTTCAACAAACTTTCTCTCTCCCTCTCTCTTTCTCTTTATTAGTTCTACACTTCTAATAGACTTAACGTCTTGAACTTCATACACTATTCAACGGGGAGGGATCATAGTTTTGAGCATATGGATTCAATCTACATAAGGATGGTGTAATACAGTGGGAGAAGTGGCTTTTTTGTTTAGTTTTTTGCAAAACATGTTGCGGTTAGCAAGAGTCGCCACCGACTTTTATTTCATCCAATTTATTAGGAAAGGCATAAAAGAACAGTAAAGATCTTTAAAAGATTTTGAGTTCGGGGGGTAGGTTATACAAATGGAAGGTGTTAGCACCCTTTGTATCCATGGTTATCCATGGGCTCTTAATTTCTTATCTCACTTTGTTTGATTTGTGTGTGTGTGTGCGCGCTTTTGAAAAATATTTGGAAAAAGTTTAACTCTGTAATGATTCTCGTATGAATGTATACAGAGTGTTATTTTTGAAAATATTTGTGTTTGGAAAATATTTGGAGTGTGTTGCTTGCACCCCAAAATATGTCCTCCTAATTTCACTTCTAAATGACTTAAGTTTCGCATTCATATGCATCTCTCCATTAGGTCATCCACGTATCATGCATTCATTCATTAACTAAAACGTCTAAAAATAAGAGATCAATGGTCGTGGAAGGATCTGAGATTCTACAAGGTTTATACACTATGCAGACTTGTTCATCTGAAGATTTTGGAGCTTACTCCATGCTTGAGTTTATCAGACGAGTCTTAGGATATGGTTTTATGATCATCATGGACTTTTGATTCATTTGGGGGGCTTACCATCATTTGAGGCATATATCATGTTTTACATGGAGCTTTTAAGGCTTGAATAATTAAAGAGTATTTTAGCCATTTCATGATGAGTTCAAGAGGTATTGGTCATAGCGTTAACTTTTGGCCAAAGATAACTTTGAAAGCTTGACTTGTGGCCATAATCATATTGGAGATTCATTTTATTCATCCTTCAAATGGTGTTCACGCTATAGATTCAAAGGAAGGCAAGAAATTCAAATTTCAATGGAGAAAGTCACTATAAGAGTCATGTTCATTACAAGACATCTTTCAAATACATTCAAATACCATAATATTCAAGTTCCGTTACAATTTGATTCACCATTTAATTCAAGCTTTGTTCATTACGAGTTCAAGAAGCATTTACGTCCAACTACCATTACCATATGCACTTTACATATTCATATTCAATACCATCTCAAACATAAAAAAATTTCAATAACAATATTGCATATATCCCATCAAAATTATACAAGAAAAGATTCCTATAGGACCACTGAAACTTGTGTCTATCCTTCCTTGAAATTGCTTCAGCCTTGCTTCACCATGTTTGTTCCTCGCCTTCATGCTTATGATTCCAACCAAAGTTCACCACTTGCATTCAAATTAAGCCATAATAGTTCAGCTTCCCTGCATCAAAGAAGACAGCTCTGCACAATCTCAAAAGAAAACATAAACCAGAGAAAAACCACATACTTTCAATCAAATACATTTGTCACACTTCAGTTCATCGACATTCAAAGCTTATAAGCTGTTCCACACTAAACTCAATCCAACAAACCAGCTGCCATACCTTTGCTTGCAAACAGCCAAGCACACACTATGATTAACCAAAACCAATTAACATTTACTAACAATAATTAAAACCTACATCTACTAACCATTTTACATCTTTTTAACCTTTTAATCATACAATATAATAAAGCAAAATGAGTATTTTGGCAAGTTTGCCATTTGTCACAATATTAGAGTCCTTACTATTTTAAAAATACTATTAATAGAAATATTACTATATTTATCTTTATATTTATTTTTATATTTAATTAATTATTTCATTAATATGTTTACACAAACAATTAAATTTTTAGCACGGCTAATCAATGCATATTTGGTTTTCAAGATATTTCTTTCATTTTCTTTGAACAAACAGACCCCAATGCAACTTTCATTTGGTCTTTTCTTATGATTTCAAAAAAGTTATTCATATCAAAAACTTAAAAATCACGTTTAAAAATATCCTTTTTGTATATTGTCCAACCTGATCTTCTAATTTAAAAATCACGTTTAAAAATATTGGACCTCCAATCCATAAATGAAAATTTGCTCTAATCAATGTGTTGTAGCTTTCCAAGTCCAACCTTTCATATTTTTAACAATTACCCATGGTTCAACAATTTATTGTCTCATCCTATAAATTACTCAAAATCAACACTATTCCTACTTCACAGCTTCACTTTCGTTTCTGATTCTTTTTTGTTGTAACTTACTAAAATGTTTTCTTCTTATTTCATACTCTAAATTTGAGGAGAAATTCTAAATTTGTGTTTATATGTAATTCCATTATGTGTTTAATCAATCTTTAGGTTTTGTTTTAGTTGCTCATTTTTTTTTCATAGATGGTCAAAAAGATTCTTTGTATATTATTTTGCTGTTTTGTGTTCTTGAATTTAAAATTAAAGATTTAATTTTTATGCTTTGTTTCATATATGTGTTGAAGGAAGGAGAAGGAAGAATGGATATTTACTTCAAGAAGGAATGCTTTATTTTCTGCCATGCAACCAAGAAGGTTCCCATTATCATCTCTATTTTCTCGAGGGTTTTAATGTAGTTGTTGTTGATCTTCAGCAATAGTATCTTATGGATTTTTTTTTTTTTTTGTGTTTTCCATTTTTGTTTTTCATTTTTGAGAAACCTGCAAGGGGGCAACTTCTTTTAATGCTATGCCAACATGAGGCTGATAAGCTTGAGGTTTATGGTTTAGGGTTTAGGGGTGGGCACAACCCACTTACACGTCTCCTATGTAATTTTCATTCCTCTTTGTTGTTGATTTTTCCATTTTGTATTAATTATAATTTGTTATTGGGTGAAACTAATAATTTAATTTATAATTTAACACAAATTAAAAAATTCATCTTGATCTTTAAAACTATTAAATTGATTATTTATACTTTAAATGTTAAAATAAATTACCCTAATGCTGTTTTAATGCGTTGCTTTAATGCTCTTTTGTAAAAGAGAAAAGAGATGGTGCTCTGACAGTGTAAATTATTTTTACACTGTCAACCAATAACAACCCTATAAAGCGCCAAGTCACTGTAAATTTTAAAATACTTTTATGATTTGAAACTTTAAAATATTCTAATTAGATGTATGTGTAATCTTTTTTAAACTCTTTGTAAAATAAGGATAACACACAAGAAATAATTATTATGATATAATTTTAGTGCTCTTTTATAAACAATAACTGATATAATTGAAATTCCAAATAAATATTTTCTATAAATACGTAAATCTCATGCGTAAAATTAAACATTTGTTTTTTTTTCATAATTAATGCAAGCGGAATGGAAAGAATTGTTTTTTTCATAATTTATGCAAACAAAATTGGAAGAGTAAATTAATGATTTAAATATTTGTAATAAATTGTATATTTTTTTTTAACTAAACATGCTTTCTTTTAATATGAAAATTATACGAAACAAAAAAAATGAAACAATTTATATAAAAATTATAAAATTAAAAATTATCGACTATATTTGAAAATATTCTAAAAAAAATTAGTGGAGCGTTTAAAAAGATTAATTTAATCAATTTGATATATTTTACTTCCATTCAATTTTTTATCATAAAATATCATAATAGTCATCTTATTGATTATAGTAGTAAATGAATGGCGATTTATTTGCTATGTTTACTTTTATTTGGAGAACATGTTATAATTTGATAGTATGAATTAGTGAAATAATAAATATCTTCGATTATAAATGAAATAAAAATATATTTATTTTAATATGTGAATATAATATTTTATATATTTATTTCTTTTTCTTTTTTACTAATTCTTCTCTCTTCTATTTCATCATATGATATTGTAGCGGCAAAAATTTGAGTTTAAGTCATTTGGTTAACTTAAATCGTTAAAAAGCAAGAGTCGCCACCGAACTTTTTTAATTCCCAAAATAGGAAAGGGGAAAAACTCGAAAAAAACCACAAAAAGAAATCTGGATACGGGGGTTGGTTATGTAAGGGGAAGGTGTTAGCACCCCTCACATCTGTGGTACTCCACAGGAACCTTTTGAAAATCTGTGTTTGAAAGTTAAAGCGGTTTTGTTTGCTAAAAAGAAATAAATAAGAAAAGAAAAGGTTATTTACAAAAGAAAAAGATTATTTACAAAAGTTTGCTCGGCAAGATGTAAAATCTTGTGCCTACATACCTCCTTAGTGCAATGGAGAAGTCAGAGCATTTGTAGTTCTGCTCAAAAGTTTCGAAAAAAGGATTTTATTGAAAACAGTTTTAAAGGAAAAAGAGTGCAAGTGCACAAAAGAGTTTAAAGAAGAACACATGACAAAAAGTCAATGTTTTATTATAAAAAGAGTTTTGAAAAACAGGTCGATGGCGGTGCTCAAGGCACTCGACTTACAAAGAGTTGGTTGGGAGCTTGGTATATGGACCAAGTAATGCGGGGGTGAACAGTTTGTTTAAAAAGAAGATGGAAGAAGTAAATGGAAACATACAAGCTAATACAGGTAAAATCCATACAAGCAAGCATACAAGTTCAAGCATAAAGGGATGAACATGAAAGAGGTATAATAAGGGTGTACGTGCGAGTGTGCATGTGTAAGTACGGTTGATGGCGATGCGTGAAGTGCGATCGACTTATGGTGGAAAACGGCTAAGGTCCTAATATTCTTTTATTTTGAAAAAAACGGTTAAAGCATGCAAGCAAAAATATAATAAAGCAATAAAGGAAAGCGGTAAAATTATTACAAGGCCTCGGGGATGGGGATTACACACTTAACGAATGGGGATGAAACTTAACGGAAATTATTACAACCCAATCGAAAATTAAAGCTAAATATAAGAATAATATATACAAAAAAAAGTTAAAATGAATTATAAATGTCCATAAAAGTATCCAAGAGTCTCATAATACCTCACAAAAATCAAGCAAATGTTAGTCACGAATATATATAATGATGCATGAGAAATGATAAAGAAATATTAACAATATTAATCAAAATTAACTAAAGAAAGTCTAGAAATAAGCATGTTAAAATATAAAAGAAAATTAAAATGATGACATATTTTTGATAATAGTGGAGAAATAAAAATCTAACTAAGCATATTTTAATATTTTTCTGTTTTTAAACAATTAAGAAATTAAAATAAAAAAAACAAATAAAGCAACATGGGCCATAAACAGTAAAAATATAGGGGGTGCAAATATTAAATGGGGCGCTGGGAGTCATTTGGGCTCAGTTGCAGGCCCAAAACTTGGTTCAAGTTCCAGCCAGGAGGGGGTGTCAGGGACCTGCATGGGGTGCGTATAGGGAAGATCAATGGGGCCTGGCTATCCACTTAAGCCCAACACAACACAAAAAACCCTAAGCAAAAGTGATTCAATCCACCTTCCCCATCAAACTCGGTCCACTCTCTCTCTGTTCTTATCCTCACACGCCTCGTGATTCTCTCAACAACAAACACACAAGTCAAACTCTTATCTCTCTCAGCTTCTCTCAACAACTCTGCATCTCATTCAAACGAAACAACAACAAACAACAAAACTCTCACTCTCTTCTTCTTAAATCCAACAATACCTCTCAAAATCAAATTATCTCATCCTAATTCAAGAATCAAACAATGAAACATGGAAAAGGGAATACTGCACATCGACGAAGACAACGCTGAATGGAAATAATACCTTCGGAGATGTTCCTCCGGTGATGATCCCGAATGAGGAAGTATGTTCGATTTGCAAGCTGCACCAGATTCTTCAAGAAAGCAGTTCGTCGCGAGTTGTGACTGCTACGGCTCTGAATCGAGTCTCGTCGGTGCGTGGCGGTGTTGCGTGCGTTTGTTGAAGCTGCAGCTACCACGTGTTGTCATTGATGTGCATTTCGATCTGCTAGCAGGTGTGTTGTTACTGAAATTTGTTGAAGCTGAGTTGATGAGCGTTGTATGGTTATGAATGGTGGATCTATTGCAGGTTAATGGTGTATTGAGGTTTAGGAGATGTTTCGTGGGTGTTGATGAAGGTTTTGAACCGGTGATATGAAGGTTATTGTTGGCTGAGATGGTGATATTGATGAAGCTGTGTGGTGTTTGAATGAATGGAATCGGTTCTGATATGAGGATGGATTGTAGTAATGGTTTGGTGATAGTATGAAATGCTTGTATGAAGAAGGTTTTTGACGAATTTTGGAGGAAGTTCTCATGTGATTTCAGCAGAGTAACAATATATTTTCTTCCCCCCTTTTCTGTGGACTGAAGCAGTGTATATATAGCCAGAGGAGAGTGAGGGCAAAAGGGAGATTTGAGTGTGGATTGAGGATTAGATTTCTGTTTTCCGGATCCACATTTTCAGGGAAATTGAGGTGAAAACGCGTGAAGAAAATTGGTGAGCTGAAAGTTTGTTGGAGTGGGAAGGGATCAAAAGCATGAGGAGAATGAAGATATTTTTTTCTCTTTTGTCTGTAGTGAGCCTCATGGAACATGAATGCAAAAAAGTGGAAAAACTTTATTTCTTTCTTGTTGATGCGTGATAATCCTTTTTGTGATAGGACCCACTTCAAAATGGCTCTTGAAACTTGGCTTAAGACTATATTATTGGGTCTTGAATCAAAATGGGCCTTCAATTTGAATGGTAAAATGGACCTCCTTTTGTTTGCACCTATTAAAAGAACAAAACAAAATAAAAGTAATAATAATAAAAACACAAATAAAATTGTTTTAACATCTTAATAGAAGTTCCAAATAAATTGAACCAAAATTAAAATATTAAAATCATGCAATGGTTAGCCTATATAAAAACTATAAATTGTAAGATGATGTATGAAATGAATGTATTATATATTTTTTTCGATTTTTTGAATGAGAATGATGCAAATGAGTACTACATATAATTTTTTTTGGATTTTTGAGATAAAATAAGAATACTAAATGTAAATGATGTAGATAGAAAGTCGGGGCAAAATTTAGGGTACAACAGCTGCCCCTATTTAATTATCTTTAGCCAGGTAGCTTGAATGACTTAGTCATCAAGATATCAGTGGCAGAAGGTAATTAAATACTTAAAAAACCTGAATTTTGCCCCTTGATGCAATGATATGTTATGTTATGAATGCAGGGACTTCTTTTTTATATGATATGAGACAGACTCGAGTCTTTGTGGGGAATATAGCGCCACGAGAGATAAACAATTGACGGAGAAACTTAGTAAAGCAAGTAAGAACTCCGCAGGGGAATACACAAAAGGAATGAGTAATAGACTCGAATGAAAGAAACAGTTGGGGAAAAGATAAGCGTACCCAGGAATAAAACTGGACTTCGCAAGGGAAAGAGACAGTCAACAGAAGCTTTCAAGAGTAAAACATGAAAGGAAATCTGGACAGAAGATCAACAGAGAAATTCAGAATGAAAGATCTCTGAAATCCACATCAAAAATCATTCAAGAGTAAAACGAGAATGAATTTGGAAAGGAAGATACACAACAAAGGCAATCAAGATAAAACATGACTGGACTTCGAGGAGAGAATATATGAGGCATTCAAGATAAATCATGAATGGATAACGTAAAGGGCAATCAAGATAAAACATGATTGGATAACATCAAAGGCAATCAAGATAAAACATGATTGAGCAGCATCAAAGGTAATCAGGAGTAAAACATGATTGAACTTTGAGAAGAATGTATCAGAGACGTTCAAGATAAAGCACGAACGAAGCAGCATCAAATGACAATCAAGATAAAACATGATTGAAGGGAACCAAGATAAAACATGGTCGAAAGCGATCAGGATAAAGCATGATCGTAAGCAATCAAGATAAAACATGATTGGAATGAACCAAGATAAAGCATGGTCGAAGAGATCAGGATAAAGCATGATCGGAGGCAATCAAGATAAAACATGATTGGAGGGAACCAAGATAAAACATGGTGTAAGCGATCAGGATAAAGCATGATCAGAGACAATCAAGATAAAACATGATTGAAGAGAACCAAGATAAAGCATGGTGGAAATCTTTCAGGAATGGCACTGAAAGAAGAGAGAGAAATCATAACATCCAGGAATGGCATTGAATGAAGAAAGGATACATCAAGGAACAACACTAGATAGAGAAGACAAACAAGAATCTGTTTTGGATAGGTGCCAAATAAGTTGGACTTTGATCTTAAGGTGAAGATGTTGATAGCAACAGGACCTCGGAGAATGTAAATGAGCATGAATTTTGTTTCAATGCATGATGTTGAATCTTTCTATGCATGACGAATGATAAATGCAATACAATTGTTTGTGACAACTGAGGTAGACTCTTTTGTAAGGCAAGATTGGAACTCTGATTCCTCAATACGGGAACTCTGCCAACTCTGCTTGGGAAGAAGATGCTTAAACACACTCCTATTACACTGGTAACTGTATCAAACTGATGATCCTTTTGGGAAGGACTGATAAACTGCTTGGGGATTGATGAAGAAGATTGCCCCTGACTGACTAATTGTTGCAAGTTAACTGATCATGGCTTCAGTTGAATTGTACTGGGGATGAACTGATCATGGCTTCAATTCTTGAAATACATGTTGGGATGGCTTGCCCCAGTATAAGTCTTGAAATGATATTCTGATCAACAAAACTTGACTGGACGTCTGAACAACAGGATCTTGAAGTAACGTGCCCCTGATAGGATCACTGATCAAGTTTCTCGACTGTTTGAACTTCCTGAAAGATGAGTGCTTACTTGCAAATAAAATGTTCATTCAAGAATGGTAATTTTAATGCAATGCTCAAAGCATATTTTTGAAATCAAAGTCATTATTGGAATGATGTTATTGATGTAAAGAAAAATGGAATCACCGGTAAAAACACAAAAGGGTTAAGACATTCAAAGTGAAAGATAAAGCAAAGGCATGGTATCAAAACAAATGATTGGCAAATCTCATGGGAGTCAGGTTACGCAACCTTGTTGTAGTATGCTTTCAAACAAACCTTGCTTCAATTAGGTCTTTCAAAGGTTGTAACGTGGTCAGGTTCACGGTTTTAGAAACAAAGGATATAAGGCTCAAAATTTGATTGTACCCATCCCATCTTCGTGATGATCTCCAGTCCTAAAACTCAATTAATTCAACTTATGCATTCAGGTTCCAAGAGACTTTTGGATTTGCACCTTTGATAATGATAGTTCACAAGCAAAGAGAACTTTTGAGATGGCAGTCACTTCTTCCTTTTGATAATCACAACATTGTGTTTGTTCAAGAATTTATTGACTTCTCTTTTTTCATCTTTTTCTTTTGATATCCCTAACTTTTGCCTGAACTGTTTATTTTTGAACTTACAGTCAGCGGGATGCCCTTATTTTTGCCTAAGTCATTTTTTGGATTTTTGACTTAGCAGGCTTTTCTTTGATTCTTTTTTTTTTTTTAATACACATTTTCTTTGAAAGATAGCGACTTCCTTCCTTAATGATTGACGAACCATCATTGGCTTTTGATTGACATCTCCAACACTTCGTTGATGTATGCGGAGGAAAGCTTGTGATTGAAACCTTTGTTGAAAGGTGTACTGAATGATTCTCTTAAAATAGAATGCACAGTCAAATTAACTGAGAACTACCCTTCCCCAGGTTTAAAATGCGGGTTTTTTCGTATAGAAAGAAACTTCTACTTCGAAGGCTCAAAGGGGTTAACAAGAGATTAACTTCCTTATTTCTCCAGTGTTTGGGAATTGAAACAATGCATGTACATCATCAACAAAGTTTTATTTGAAAGCATACAGTTCGACAACTTGGGTATTTCGTTGTCATCATCCTCCCTCCAATCTTTGCATAAAACACAAGTTTGATAGAGAAAGCAAATGGAAGAAAATTTTGTAAAAGAAGGCATAAACATAGTAGTAGATGTGAATGAATTCAAAATATGCAATGCTCATTTCATTAAAGTTAACATTCAGGAACAAACAAAGTTTGAAAGCAAAATATACAATGAAGGAAATGCAAACAGTAAAGAAACAAAGGCCTAGCGATTAATCAGCAATAAGGATGAGCTATCCTGTCTGAAACACTTGGCTTTAGGAGACCATCTGGCTTTGACTTGTCTTCAGCCACTTTGATCTGGCAAAGGATTAGTGACAACGTTAGGACCCATATCCCTGAAAGATAGCATCTTTGATCTAACCAACTCTTGCACCAAGGTCTTCAAAGCATAACAATGTTCTAAATCATGGCCAGCACCACCCTGATGAAACTCACAATGAAGATCAGGCCGAAATCCTATTGAGGGAGGGTTTCGAGGAGGAGGCATGGCTCTTGTTGTAATTAACCCTTTCCGGACCAAAGTAGGATACAGTTCAGTGTATGACATAGGAATAGGATCAAAGTGAGTCCTATCACGATTCCGATCTTGTTTCTGCTTTTTGTTACCTTGAGAAGGAACAGACAATGGACGTTGATGCAGAGTCCTACGAAGCACTGATTGAGGAAAGCAAACAGGTGTTTCCTTCTCTACTCCAAAATATGAATCACATGACATAACAGATGGTTGCCCTTGATTTGAAGTAGCAACGGAAAAGGCTAAATGAGTATCCACTTGCTTTGTAATAATCGGAGGAAAGTTGCATTCTCTCTTCAACAAGACTTGCAGGGTTTCCATAATCTGATCCATCTGTATTTTCAACTGGCTAACCTATGCTCTTAGCAACTCTTGGTCTTGTTGAAGTTCTTCCATACTCTTCAGATACATGTTTCTAGTTCAATGTGTCGAGGAATCAGCTTGACGGTAGACAGACAACACTGAAGATGGAGACAGACAAGGATAAGTTTTCTGGACAACCTGGATAAATGCATGAAGTATGCAAATGATGCAATGCAAATGCAATGTTGTTTGATTTTCAAAGAATTCAAGTTATTAATTTGTAAACATCAAAGCATGAAGGAAATAAATCCTAAATTGGATCAAAGCATTGATCAAGTTATCATCAAGATCAATCATCCATTTTGGTGGATTAAAATTTTTACCTTATCAACACCCAAGATCCATTGAGTTTGATGAAACTTATGATGTTTACAAAGAAAGACCTATGAGTTCCTTGGAAATCAAACGAATGCATGGTTTATGTATCCATCATAATCAAGGTCACACAAACAAGGTTCAAAGTCACGAGCATGGAGTTATGGCTAAGAACCACCCACAAAGGTATGTACTAGGGAATTTTGTACCTGCCAAACGGGTTCTACAAAGGTTCCCAGAGTTTTCAATCTTCTATCGGATACTACCAGCACACACAATTGCTCATGGGCACCAATAATATTCCTAAAAAGACCTCGTCTGAGCGTAGCATCGCATGACAACAAGAACAAATTGGTACTTGAACTTGTTTCTGCGCTACATCCTAAAAAAGGCTTAGATGGGTTAAAAGGGTTCTAGGTCATTCAGCTTCTACGGACACTCACTATTGAAAATAATAGCGTTTGTAATATCCCAATGTTTTATTTAAGAGATTTAATAATAATAATTTCATTTAGTGGAGATGTAACTAAATGGCACTATGGTAAATAAGGAATAGTTGAGGGGTGTTTTGGTCTATGCACCTAATAACTAAGGCTTAAGGGATTGTTTGGCTATAGACTCATTTGAATTTGTGAACCAAAACAGAATTTTGGAGAGTAGAAGAAGAGGAAAACGTGAAACAAGGAGGGAGGAAGAAGAGAACCCATTGTCAACTTCATCATCAACCTTGCATGCACCATTGATTCAGCAAATCTTCACCTTTTCTTCTGATTTTCGCAGCTCCTACTGCTATTATACAAGGTGAGTCTCATAGATAGAGACCTTGGGGGAATATTTTGGGGTTTATGCTAACTTTGGGGATTAAGGGTTTGTGAGTAAATGCTTTTGATCCTCATCCTTTTGCATGTGTTAGACCTTAATGGTAGCAATAATTAGTTTACATATTGTTTCTATGTCTCATTTTCGCTTAAGAATGGAAGCATGTGGAAATTTGGGGCTTGGGGACCCCAAATACGTTTCTGCTTCTTTGCTGATTTTGCAGAGTTCGCTGCAGCGAACTTTCTTTCGCTGTAGCGAATGGTTCGCTGTAGCGAACGGTGTAGCGAATAAACCTGGGAGCTGAATTGATTTATTCGCTGTAGCGAACTTTCCTTCGCTGTAGCGAATCGGGGCTTCGCTGGAGTTCGCTGTAGCGAACTGACCTGGGTTTGATGAAGTTTAGCTTCTGTTTGAGTTCGCTGTAGCGAACAGAAGTTCGCTGTAGCGAACTAGTCTGGTACAGAATTGATATTTCTCCCATTTGAGTGCAGTTTCGCTTCGTATCGGAATCGAAGGCCTCTTATGACTTGTATGATATGCCAGTACTTGTTTTAAGTGTATGAGACTATGATATGATCATCATCTTACTTGTATGCATGTACATTTGAGCTATGCAATTGTTGATTGTGTTATGATGTGATCATTGTTATTCTCGTTCGTTCCGGTTGAACGTTCGGAGACGCTTTGCCTGTGTGGCTTGATTGTGTTGTGGTATGCTTGAATCGGAGTGGGCCTAGGCTATTAGGGGATAAACCGCATAGAACACTTGATACCGTTGCGATGTGCTTGTGTGGGCCGTATGGGGGCACTTCCACACTTGCAGTACACATCAGCGTTCTCGGTATGTTCTACACACCTGAGCTACCATTGCGATGTGCATGTGGAGGTCTTACAGGGCGTTTCTCCACTAGCGGTTACACATCGGCGTGCTTGGTATGGTGGAGAAGTAATGCCATGTAGGCAACATTACTTTCGATTCACCTCTAGTGATGCCACATAGGCAATATCACTAGGCTTTCGCCCGGTGGGCTCGTGTTGTCAAGATGGCGTTTTGTACTGAGCTGGCTGGGTCCCTCACACGTGCGTTTTGATGGTTGACGAGGCTGTGACGCCATGTAGGCAATGTCACCGCTGCAACTCGTCGCAAACGGTGTGCCACTTAGGACTCGTTTGTTCCATCTTGCGGTGTGCCGGTACAAGTCTCTTGACGCGATGCACGGGTGTAACTCACCGAGGGTGTGGATTGCGTAGCCTAATGAGCGGGCTGTAACTTGCTCCTGGATTCCTCGTACATGGGTACGGGTTTGCATACGGTGGTTTTGATTGTGTGTTTATCTTTGTAGCCACATTGGATAGTTATGGGACTTCTAATGGGGGTATACCTTGTTTGTACTTGTACCTAGCCGTGAGGTAACCCGGATTCTCGGTGGATCAATTGATTGCATGCTCCTTGTAGAACCGAGTGAACCCGTAAGATAGGGAGACTCACTGGGATTTAGTAATCTCACCCCATTCCAATTATTCTTTTTCCAGGTGGTTCGAGGCAGGATCGTGGGAAGGGTAAGATGCCTTAGCTTCGAGATGGTGTTTCTTGGCGATGCGTTCTTTTATAGTTCTTGATATTTTGTACTATTATCTTTTGTACTATGGATATGTATTCGTACCAGTTGGAACTCATGTATTTTGGCCATAACAGTTTGGGCTTTTGTACTTGTACTTATATATTATCCATTCCGCTGCTTATGTTTATGATTTTCGAGTACCATTCTAATGCCATATACGTATATCCTAGGCAATGTATGTATGGGGTGTTACAGTTGGTATCAGAGCAGGTCGAACCTCGGCTTTGCCACGAAACATCATAAGTCAGCATAATTCTGCCTCATATGTGTAGTGTCGGCATGATTCCTTATGTCTTACTTATGGCATTAAGCCTGATCAACTTGATTCCGTGTGTAGGACAAAAAGGAAGATGGCTGAACAACGCAGAGGTCCCGGAAGGCCCAGGACAAGGAATGTGGAGACTGAGCCTGAAACTGAGAATGCGGGTGTGCCTTGGGTGCAGATAATGCAACAGATGCAACAACAGAATCAGATGATGATGCAAATGATGCAAGGCATGCAAGGACAACAACCAACCGCTCCTGTTCCTACTCCTCAGGCTGCAGCAGGGCCTGACTTTCGTGCTTTCTTTCGGATGGATCCGCCAGAGTTCTTGGGTGGCTTAGATCCTGTGATTGCTCATGATTGGTTGTATGGCATGGAAATGATATTCCAGGCTATTCAGTGCACAGAGGAAGAGAAGGTGATCTTTGCTGCTCAGAAAATGAAGGGACCAGCAGGTAGATGGTGGAATACGGAGTCTACGTATTTCACTAACCGAGGGATTCCGAAGGATTGGCAACATTTCAAGACAGCTTTCTTGGAGAAGTACTACCCCAACAGTGTGCGTGCTTTGAAGGAGCGTGAGTTTCAAACCTTCAAACAAGGCAACATGTCGGTATCTGAATATGCTGAGAAGTTTGAGGACATGGCTGCCTATTCCAGACAAGCTGCCTATGCACCAGATGAGTTGTGGAAGATTGATCAGTTCCTCATGGGGCTGAATGCTGATATTGTGCACAGTGTGTCTCAAAGGGAGTTTACCACTTACGCTGAGTGTTTAAGGCAATGCTATGTTGCCGAGAACACATTGAAGAGGGTCCAAGAGGAAAGAGAGCAGAACAGGCCGATTCGTAGGGATCATGGAAGGTCGGGGCAGCATTTGAAACCCCGTACTCCTCCAGCGGCGAAGAAACAGACCCATGGTGGTAGCTTAACTCAACCTCCTTGGTGTGGCAAGTGTAACAAGAAGCATCATGGGAATTGTAGACCAGATTTTGGAAATTGTTACAGGTGCCATCAACCAGGGCATTATGCTAGGGATTGTACTGCCCCAGATGTTCCTGAGAAGACTAAAGGTCGTGTTTACACCTTGGACGCTAGGAAGGCCCAAGGAAACACTAATCTTGTTGCTGGTACGTGTTATGTAAATGATCAGCCCTTGTTTGTGCTAGTTGATTGTGGAGCAACACATTCTTTTATTTCTTATCCTTGTGTGCGGAGGCTTGGTTTTGAGACGAGTCTTCTTCCTAATCCTATGATTATCTCGTCGGCTACCGACGATGTAGTAGAAACTCGAGAAATTTGCAAGGAGTGTTCTATTACCTTCAATGGTCGTAGATTCTTGATTGATCTCATTTGTCTACCTCTTAAGAAGATCGATGTAGTACTTGGTATGGACTGGTTGTCAGCTAACTCGGTTTACATTGGTTGTAAAGAGAAGGCTATCTTCATTCCTGCTGAGGAGACTACACCGACCGATGCCATTGAACATCTTCTTGAAGGTACAGTTAACATGATCAATTATCTTTTTGCTCAAGAGAATTCTTTCCTTTTGGTTCTTACGTCGGACTCCGAGGACAAGAAGAGTGTATCGGAGATTCCAGTTGCGTGTGAATTTCCCGATGTATTTCCTGAAGATGTTACTTCTCTTCCGCCGGAAAGGGAAGTTGAATTCTCTATTGATCTTGTACCGGGTACCGCTCCAGTTTCGATCGCCCCTTATAGGATGTCTCCTACAGAGCTTAGAGAGTTGAAGAGTCAGCTAGAAGAGTTGTTGGCGAAACACTTCATTCGTCCTAGTGTTTCTCCATGGGGAGCTCCAGTCTTGTTAGTGAAGAAGAAGGATGGTAGTATGCGTTTGTGCATCGACTATCGTCAGCTGAACAAGGTAACTATAAAGAACAAGTACCCTCTACCGCGGATTGATGACCTTCTAGATCAATTGAAAGGAGCCTGTGTGTTCTCAAAGATCGACCTCAGGTCGGGATATCATCAGATTCGGGTTAAGAGTTCAGATGTATCTAAGACTGCTTTTAGGACGAGATACGGTCATTATGAGTTCTTGGTTATGCCATTCGGGGTAACCAATGCTCCTGCTGTCTTTATGGATTACATGAACCGGGTGTTTCAACCATATTTGGACCAGTTCGTGGTAATCTTCATAGATGACATCTTGATCTACTCTCGGACTATTGAAGAGCACATGGAGCATTTGAGGACTGTGTTGTCGGTTCTTAGAGAAAAGCAGTTGTTTGCGAAGTTTAGCAAGTGTGAGTTCTGGATGTCTGAAGTCAAATTTCTTGGACACGTCATATCTGGTGGCGGCGTAGCTGTAGACCCTTCCAAGGTAGAAGCAGTGATAAATTGGGAACGACCCAAGAATGCAACTGAAGTCCGTAGTTTCCTAGGCTTGGCAGGTTACTATCGGAGGTTCATCATGGGATTTTCCAAGCTAGCATTACCTTTGACCAGGCTTACAAGGAAGGAGGTTTCGTTTAGTTGGAATTCAGAATGTGAGAAGAGTTTTCAGAAACTCAAGGAGAAACTGACTACCGCCCCAGTGTTGGTGATCCCAGATCCAAACCGATCTTACGAAGTGTTCTGTGATGCTTCTAAGAAAGGCTTGGGTGGAGTGTTGATGCAAGATGGACAGGTTGTAGCTTATGCATCTAGACAGTTGAGATCTCATGAAGAGAATTATCCTACTCATGACCTTGAACTCGCTGCAATTGTGTTCGCACTCAAGGTGTGGCGACATTATTTGTATGGAGTTCACTTTGAGATGTTTAGCGATCATAAGAGTTTGAAGTACCTCTTTGATCAGAAGGAACTTAACATGCGTCAGAGGAGATGGATGGAGTACTTGAAGGACTTCGACTTTGATTTGAAGTACCATCCCGGTAAAGCTAATAAGGTAGCGGATGCCTTGAGTAGGAAAGAGATAAAAGTTGCAGAGCTGATGATGTTGGAGTTTGGCCTTATGGAGAAGTTCAGAAATTTGGACTTACAGTTTGAGTGGGCACCAACGGGTGTGTTGATAAGTAACTTGTGTATTGAGAATGAGTTGCGGGAAAGGATCCGTCAAGCACAGTGGAATGATGTAGAATTGCAGGCTAAAGCAAACCTTCCAGATTTCGTTCGCACATCTGATGGACTCATTCTTTTTGGACAGAGGATGTGTGTGCCAAATGACGCGGAGTTAAGGAGGTTAATTCTGGACGAGGCTCACAAGAGCAAATTCACCATCCATCCCGGGTCGACCAAGATGTATCAAGACTTGAAAGGGAATTTTTGGTGGCCTGGTATGAAGAGAGATGTGGCTGATTATGTAGAGCAGTGCTTGATTTGCCAACAAGTGAAGATAGAGCACCAAAGGCCCGGTGGTATGCTACAACCATTGGATGTTCCTGTGTGGAAGTGGGACAGTATATCAATGGACTTCATTGTGGGACTACCTCGAGCCTTAGGTGGCCATGACTCGATATGGGTGATAGTGGACCGTTTGACTAAGTCCGCGCATTTCTTACCGGTCAAGACAACTCACAAGGTTTCTCACCTTGCGAGGCTTTTTGTAGTGGAGATTGTAAGATTGCACGGTGTACCTTCTAGCATTGTGTCAGATAGAGATCCGAAGTTCACTTCCCGATTTTGGAGAGCTTTTCATCAAGAGATGGGTACAAATCTGAATTTGAGCACTTCTAACCACCCTCAGACGGATGGACAAACAGAAAGGACTATTCAAACCATTGAGGATATGCTAAGGGCATGTGTCTTAGAAATTGGTGGAAGTTGGAAAGATAACTTACCTTTGATAGAATTTGCATATAACAACAGTTATCATGCGAGTATCGGTATGGCCCCATATGAAGCCTTGTATGGGAGGAAATGTAGATCACCGTTGTGTTGGTCTGAAGTTGGTGAGAAGGGAATTCTTGGACCGGAGATAATTCAAGAAACCACGGAGAAGGTTAATATGATTCGAGATAAGATGAAACAAGCTCAAGATCGACAGAAGAGTTATGCGGACAAACGAAGGAGACCGTTGGAGTTTGATGTAGGAGAGCATGTGTTCTTGAAGGTGACTCCGAGGTTGAGGTTGAAAGGACCGTTTAAGACGCGCAAGCTTAGCCCGAGATACGTAGGACCTTATCAGATCATGAGACGGATAGGTGAAGTCGCATACCAGTTAGCGTTGCCTCCTTCACTGTCCGGGCTGCATGACGTTTTCCATGTGTCTCAATTGCGGAAGTTTGTGCCGGATTCATTTCATCCTATCCTACCAGATACGATTGAAGTAGAGCCAGATCTTTCTTTCCAACCGAAACCTTGTCGTATCTTGGAGTATGCTAGCAAATCGTTGAGAAGCAAAGAGATACCTCTTGTGAAGGTGTTGTGGGAAGAGTCGCGTCCTGACGAAGCCACTTGGGAGCTCGAATCAGAGATGCGGGAGTTGTATCCTCACCTGTTCTGGTAAGTTTTTTTGAATTCGAGGACGAATTCTATTTAAGGGGGGGAGAATGTAATATCCCAATGTTTTATTCAAGAGATTTAATAATAATAATTTCATTTAGTGGAGATGTAACTAAATGGCACTATGGTAAATAAGGAATAGTTGAGGGGTGTTTTGGTCTATGCACCTAATAACTAAGGCTTAAGGGATTGTTTGGCTATAGACTCATTTGAATTTGTGAACCAAAACAGAATTTTGGAGAGTAGAAGAAGAGGAAAACGTGAAACAAGGAGGGAGGAAGAAGAGAACCCATTGTCAACTTCATCATCAACCTTGCATGCACCATTGATTCAGCAAATCTTCACCTTTTCTTCTGATTTTCGCAGCTCCTACTGCTATTATACAAGGTGAGTCTCATAGATAGAGACCTTGGGGGAATATTTTGGGGTTTATGCTAACTTTGGGGATTAAGGGTTTGTGAGTAAATGCTTTTGATCCTCATCCTTTTGCATGTGTTAGACCTTAATGGTAGCAATAATTAGTTTACATATTGTTTCTATGTCTCATTTTCGCTTAAGAATGGAAGCATGTGGAAATTTGGGGCTTGGGGACCCCAAATACGTTTCTGCTTCTTTGCTGATTTTGCAGAGTTCGCTGCAGCGAACTTTCTTTCGCTGTAGCGAATGGTTCGCTGTAGCGAACGGTGTAGCGAATAAACCTGGGAGCTGAATTGATTTATTCGCTGTAGCGAACTTTCCTTCGCTGTAGCGAATCGGGGCTTCGCTGGAGTTCGCTGTAGCGAACTGACCTGGGTTTGATGAAGTTTAGCTTCTGTTTGAGTTCGCTGTAGCGAACAGAAGTTCGCTGTAGCGAACTAGTCTGGTACAGAATTGATATTTCTCCCATTTGAGTGCAGTTTCGCTTCGTATCGGAATCGAAGGCCTCTTATGACTTGTATGATATGCCAGTACTTGTTTTAAGTGTATGAGACTATGATATGATCATCATCTTACTTGTATGCATGTACATTTGAGCTATGCAATTGTTGATTGTGTTATGATGTGATCATTGTTATTCTCGTTCGTTCCGGTTGAACGTTCGGAGACGCTTTGCCTGTGTGGCTTGATTGTGTTGTGGTATGCTTGAATCGGAGTGGGCCTAGGCTATTAGGGGATAAACCGCATAGAACACTTGATACCGTTGCGATGTGCTTGTGTGGGCCGTATGGGGGCACTTCCACACTTGCAGTACACATCAGCGTTCTCGGTATGTTCTACACACCTGAGCTACCATTGCGATGTGCATGTGGAGGTCTTACAGGGCGTTTCTCCACTAGCGGTTACACATCGGCGTGCTTGGTATGGTGGAGAAGTAATGCCATGTAGGCAACATTACTTTCGATTCACCTCTAGTGATGCCACATAGGCAATATCACTAGGCTTTCGCCCGGTGGGCTCGTGTTGTCAAGATGGCGTTTTGTACTGAGCTGGCTGTGTCCCTCACACGTGCGTTTTGATGGTTGACGAGGCTGTGACGCCATGTAGGCAATGTCACCGCTGCAACTCGTCGCAAACGGTGTGCCACTTAGGACTCGTTTGTTCCATCTTGCGGTGTGCCGGTACAAGTCTCTTGACGCGATGCACGGGTGTAACTCACCGAGGGTGTGGATTGCGTAGCCTAATGAGCGGGCTGTAACTTGCTCCTGGATTCCTCGTACATGGGTACGGGTTTGCATACGGTGGTTTTGATTGTGTGTTTATCTTTGTAGCCACATTGGATAGTTATGGGACTTCTAATGGGGGTATACCTTGTTTGTACTTGTACCTAGCCGTGAGGTAACCCGGATTCTCGGTGGATCCATTGATTGCATGCTCCTTGTAGAACCGAGTGAACCCGTAAGATAGGGAGACTCACTGGGATTTAGTAATCTCACCCCATTCCAATTATTCTTTTTCCAGGTGGTTCGAGGCAGGATCGTGGGAAGGGTAAGATGCCTTAGCTTCGAGATGGTGTTTCTTGGCGATGCGTTCTTTTATAGTTCTTGATATTTTGTACTATTATCTTTTGTACTATGGATATGTATTCGTACCAGTTGGAACTCATGTATTTTGGCCATAACAGTTTGGGCTTTTGTACTTGTACTTATATATTATCCATTCCGCTGCTTATGTTTATGATTTTCGAGTACCATTCTAATGCCATATACGTATATCCTAGGCAATGTATGTATGGGGTGTTACAGCGTTCTTACGATAACTCGTAACAACATCTACTACCTTCCATGAGGCCTCCACTGATTGGGGTTCCACCATATGATGCTCATGTTAAGGATCGCTCCTGACATGCAACTATTGGTCTTACCACCTCCTATCTCAAGTTACTCACAAAAGTCCGGGTTAGAACTTTATCTCATATCACAAGGCATCACCCAAGTAACCACATAAACAGATAAGAATATATACAAAATAAGATATATACAAAAAGAAAAAGCAAACAATAAGCAATAACATAAACACACAGATAAACAAAATAGGCTAAACCCACTTAAGAAAATCCCCAGCAGAGTCGCCACTTTTCTGTAGCGGCAAAAATTTGAGTTTAAGTCATTTGGTTAACTTAAATCGTTAAAAAGCAAGAGTCGCCACCGAACTTTTTTAATTCCCAAAATAGGAAAGGGGAAAAACTCGAAAAAAACCACAAAAAGAAATCTGGATACGGGGGTTGGTTATGTAAGGGGAAGGTGTTAGCACCCCTCACATCTGTGGTACTCCACAGGAACCTTTTGAAAATCTGTGTTTGAAAGTTAAAGCGGTTTTGTTTGCTAAAAAGAAATAAATAAGAAAAGAAAAGGTTATTTACAAAAGAAAAAGATTATTTACAAAAGTTTGCTCGGCAAGATGTAAAATCTTGTGCCTACATACCTCCTTAGTGCAATGGAGAAGTCAGAGCATTTGTAGTTCTGCTCAAAAGTTTCGAAAAAAGGATTTTATTGAAAACAGTTTTAAAGGAAAAAGAGTGCAAGTGCACAAAAGAGTTTAAAGAAGAACACATGACAAAAAGTCAATGTTTTATTATAAAAAGAGTTTTGAAAAACAGGTCGATGGCGGTGCTCAAGGCACTCGACTTACAAAGAGTTGGTTGGGAGCTTGGTATATGGACCAAGTAATGCGGGGGTGAACAGTTTGTTTAAAAAGAAGATGGAAGAAGTAAATGGAAACATACAAGCTAATACAGGTAAAATCCATACAAGCAAGCATACAAGTTCAAGCATAAAGGGATGAACATGAAAGAGGTATAATAAGGGTGTACGTGCGAGTGTGCATGTGTAAGTACGGTTGATGGCGATGCGTGAAGTGCGATCGACTTATGGTGGAAAACGGCTAAGGTCCTAATATTCTTTTATTTTGAAAAAAACGGTTAAAGCATGCAAGCAAAAATATAATAAAGCAATAAAGGAAAGCGGTAAAATTATTACAAGGCCTCGGGGATGGGGATTACACACTTAACGAATGGGGATGAAACTTAACGGAAATTATTACAACCCAATCGAAAATTAAAGCTAAATATAAGAATAATATATACAAAAAAAAGTTAAAATGAATTATAAATGTCCATAAAAGTATCCAAGAGTCTCATAATACCTCACAAAAATCAAGCAAATGTTAGTCACGGATATATATAATGATGCATGAGAAATGATAAAGAAATATTAACAATATTAATCAAAATTAACTAAAGAAAGTCTAGAAATAAGCATGTTAAAATATAAAAGAAAATTAAAATGATGACATATTTTTGATAATAGTGGAGAAATAAAAATCTAACTAAGCATATTTTAATATTTTTCTGTTTTTAAACAATTAAGAAATTAAAATAAAAAAAACAAATAAAGCAACATGGGCCATAAACAGTAAAAATATAGGGGGTGCAAATATTAAATGGGGCGCTGGGAGTCATTTGGGCTCAGTTGCAGGCCCAAAACTTGGTTCAAGTTCCAGCCAGGAGGGGGTATCAGGGACCTGCATGGGGTGCGTATAGGGAAGATCAATGGGGCCTGGCTATCCACTTAAGCCCAACACAACACAAAAAACCCTAAGCAAAAGTGATTCAATCCACCTTCCCCATCAAACTCGGTCCACTCTCTCTCTGTTCTTATCCTCACACGCCTCGTGATTCTCTCAACAACAAACACACAAGTCAAACTCTTATCTCTCTCAGCTTCTCTCAACAACTCTGCATCTCATTCAAACGAAACAACAACAAACAACAAAACTCTCACTCTCTTCTTCTTAAATCCAACAATACCTCTCAAAATCAAATTATCTCATCCTAATTCAAGAATCAAACAATGAAACATGGAAAAGGGAATACTGCACATCGACGAAGACAACGCTGAATGGAAATAATACCTTCGGAGATGTTCCTCCGGTGATGATCCCGAATGAGGAAGTATGTTCGATTTGCAAGCTGCACCAGATTCTTCAAGAAAGCAGTTCGTCGCGAGTTGTGACTGCTACGGCTCTGAATCGAGTCTCGTCGGTGCGTGGCGGTGTTGCGTGCGTTTGTTGAAGCTGCAGCTACCACGTGTTGTCATTGATGTGCATTTCGATCTGCTAGCAGGTGTGTTGTTACTGAAATTTGTTGAAGCTGAGTTGATGAGCGTTGTATGGTTATGAATGGTGGATCTATTGCAGGTTAATGGTGTATTGAGGTTTAGGAGATGTTTCGTGGGTGTTGATGAAGGTTTTGAACCGGTGATATGAAGGTTATTGTTGGCTGAGATGGTGATATTGATGAAGCTGTGTGGTGTTTGAATGAATGGAATCGGTTCTGATATGAGGATGGATTGTAGTAATGGTTTGGTGATAGTATGAAATGCTTGTATGAAGAAGGTTTTTGACGAATTTTGGAGGAAGTTCTCGTGTGATTTCAGCAGAGTAACAATATATTTTCTTCCCCCCTTTTCTGTGGACTGAAGCAGTGTATATATAGCCAGAGGAGAGTGAGGGCAAAAGGGAGATTTGAGTGTGGATTGAGGATTAGATTTCTGTTTTCCGGATCCACATTTTCAGGGAAATTGAGGTGAAAACGCGTGAAGAAAATTGGTGAGCTGAAAGTTTGTTGGAGTGGGAAGGGATCAAAAGCATGAGGAGAATGAAGATATTTTTTTCTCTTTTGTCTGTAGTGAGCCTCATGGAACATGAATGCAAAAAAGTGGAAAAACTTTATTTCTTTCTTGTTGATGCGTGATAATCCTTTTTGTGATAGGACCCACTTCAAAATGGCTCTTGAAACTTGGCTTAAGACTATATTATTGGGTCTTGAATCAAAATGGGCCTTCAATTTGAATGGTAAAATGGACCTCCTTTTGTTTGCACCTATTAAAAGAACAAAACAAAATAAAAGTAATAATAATAAAAACACAAATAAAATTGTTTTAACATCTTAATAGAAGTTCCAAATAAATTGAACCAAAATTAAAATATTAAAATCATGCAATGGTTAGCCTATATAAAAACTATAAATTGTAAGATGATGTATGAAATGAATGTATTATATATTTTTTTCGATTTTTTGAATGAGAATGATGCAAATGAGTACTACATATAATTTTTTTTGGATTTTTGAGATAAAATAAGAATACTAAATGTAAATGATGTAGATAGAAAGTCGGGGCAAAATTTAGGGTACAACAGATATATATATATATATATATATATATATATATATATATATATATATATATATATATATATATATATATATATATATATATATATATATATATATATATATATATATATATATATATATATATATATATATATATATATATATATATATATATATATATATATATATATATATATATATATATATATATATATATATATATATATATATATATATATGAATGAAGCAGTGTAACTATTTTTAAAATTTGAGTTTGAGAGCAAACATATTTAGTCAAGAAGAACGCAATGAGATGTGTAGATGTGTTTTTTAGAAAAATATTTTATTATTAATTTTAATTTAATGTCATTTATCATTATTATAATTATTATGGATAGTATTGGATAGTAAATTTTTTTCATAGTTTTCCTATTTTTATGTTTGCAATTAATATTATTTTTATATCATATTTTCATATTTATGGAAGAAAATTTTATAACGATAAAAAAAATGAAAAACTAAAGTTTTAACGTGTCAAGTTCATCATTGATCCATATATATTTATCTATATAATATGAGTAATACGCTTAAATAATTATTAATTAATATATGAATTAAATGACATTAGAATTATATGCTAATATAAACAATTCATAATTATTTTATGATCATCAACACAAATACGCTTAACACACAAATACCGAGTACACGTACAAACGCGATACAATATTTATTAAGATGATATATGAAAAATTGAACTATATATTATTGATGTAAAACATATCTGATTAAATAATTTTGTTTTTATTTTAAAAATATATCTTTCTTTAAAAAAGAAAAAACTACTTTGTTTTTATTATTTATATTTTTATTATATTTTAAAAACAAAAGCATGTACCACATCAGTATCAGTGCGAACTTATGGTAAAATAATTTTGTTTTGTTTTTTACATTCTTACTATATTTTAAGAACAAATACGGGTAATACACTCATACCCGTATGAACACACGTGTGTCCAATCAGAATTCGTGGGAATCCACGGGTTATGACTTTTTGGTACAATTAAAGAAAATAAAATTAAATATATTTAAAATAATGTATGATTTCAAACCCGAAAAAAAATGTTTTTAAATTATTTATGGTAATATTATTTTTATTTTGAAATTATTTTTAATTTAAGATTTAATGTTTTTCAAAATAATATATGAAAAATTGAAATATTTGTTATTGATGTAAAATAATTTTGTTTTGATTTTAAAAATAATAAACTCTTTTGGTTAAATAATTTTGTTTTTCTTATTTGAATTTTTATTATATTTTAAAAATAAAAACTTGCGTACCACACGGTACCCGTGCGAACGCACGGGTATCTCACTAGTATCTCAATTAATATCACTAACATAACTCACAGAAAATATATTCAGAAATCTCTCTAACTAACATAACTAACATTTTCATTTGAACTAACAATACTTCTATAGCTTCCTAATGGTCCTAACCTTCTAACTAATTTACTAAGCTAACGTTACTAACAGGTTCTCAATTGGACTAACATAATTTCACACTCTAACTGACAGTTTGTATTAGTACTACTAACTTTGATTTTAAACTAATTCAAACTAACAACCTAACTGTCCTAACAGTTTCTAAACTAACTCATAACAAAATCTAACTGCTCACATCCCCACCATCAATTCCACAACTAATTCTCACTGATCCAAAGGCCCAGATTCCATTCCCCTCTAACTGCTTTCTCTCCTTCAGCAACTATATAAATCACTTTCCCTCTCATTTCACAGTTTCATCCACACTTCACCAAAATCACCCAAAATCTCAGGGCTTTCTCTCTCATTTTCAAAGAGAAACTCCGTTGAATCATCATCGATTTCTTCCTCAAGTTCTCTCCACCATTTCTTCACCCTTCTCCATCATTCAATCTTCTCCAATTCACTCTCTCTGAACTCTTCATCTTCAACCTTCTCTCATTCTCTGCAAATCATCACCTACACAAACCAAAGCTCCGTTGAAATACCTTCTCGAAGTTTCACGTCGAAGCTTCAACGAGGTTGTTGTGAATTCAATGCCAAGAACAAAGTATAAAATAAGGGATGAATAAAGGACAAGAAAGAAGAGGAGCACAAGAATTGGTTATAACTGCTATTCTTTCACTTTCTCTTAAAACAAGATTACAAGTTTACAAGAATAACAAATAACCTCTCTCACCCTAAATCAGGATTTGCAGCTTTTTAATGATGAGAGACTAGTATGCTATTTATAATAAAACCTAACATACTAACTAATGGGCTTTTTCCACAAGGCCCATTACACAAGTCAACTTAATAAACAAGCTAACTTAACAAATTAGGGTTTTAACACTAAAACCTAATTTAACATGCTAACAACCCTAGCATCTTCGACACAAGCATGTGAACAACCTTCGACTTCATGCTTAACCCTGTCGAACCAAGAAGCTACCCTTCGGCCATACTAGAGTTCAATCCAATATCTCATAAATCTCCACCTTGGATCTAACTCTACAACATCAAGGAAACAAACTAGCTTTCTTCGTGCAGCTTTATCAACTGCATACAGTGGAAAAACTTGCAACTCGGCAATGTCTTGGTGATCATATCAGCAGCATTGTCTTCAGTCGAAACCTTCAGCACTTGGACTTCTCCACGCTCGATTACTCCTCTGACGAAATGCAGCCTCACATCAATGTGCTTAGTTCGCTCATGATTGGTTGAATTCTTCGACAGGTGTATTGCACTTTGACTATCACATTTAACAGTGATACCTCGACCTTGAAGTTTCAGCTCCTTCTCAAAACCTTCAAGCCACAATGCTTCTTTCACAGCTTTAGTTAATGCAATATACTCCGCTTCAGTGGTTGATAGAGCAACAACCTTTTGAAGTGTTGCTTTCCAACTAATTGCTGTGCCAAACATAGTGAAAACATATCCAGAAATAGATTTTTTGGAATCCATACAACCTGCATAATCAGAGTCGACATATCCTTCTATTACTGCTTTACTATCTTCACCCTAGGCTCCACCATAAATTAGGACTCTATTCAGAGACCCATTTATTTACCTTAAAATCCACTTCAATGCTTGCCAGTGAGCCTTTCCAGGGTTCGCCATGTACCTGCTTACAAGACTTACTGCATATGCTATGTCGGGTCTAGTACAGACCATAACATACATCAAAGAACCAACTATATTAGCATATGGGATGCTATTCATATAGGCTCTTTCGACATCAGTACTGGGACACTGATCAATACTCAGCTTGAATTGAGGGTTTGTTGGAGTCACAACTAGCTTCGAATTCGACATACCAAACTTTTCGGGAATCTTCCGTAGATATGCCTCTTGAGATAAGCATAACTTCGACTTCTTTCTATCTCTTTGAATGTCAATTCCAAGAATCCTGGAAGCAGCTCCCAGATCCTTCATATCGAACTCCTTATTGAGTTCAGCCTTCACCCTCGTCACATCTTCAACATTGTTGCTTGCTATGAGAATATCATCCACATAAAGCAACAAAATAACAAATGAAATACCAGGTCGAAATCTGAAGTAAACGCAGTGGTCGAACTGACTTCTAATGAAACTTATGCGTGCCATGAACTTGTCGAATCTCTTATTCCACTGTCGAGGAGATTGTTTCAGCCCATACAAAGATCTCTTTAACTTGCACATATAATCTTCCTTCCCCTTTTCGACATACCCTTCAGGTTGCCTCATCAGGATCGTTTCATCTAGATCACCATACAAGAACGCAGTCTTCAGATCCATCTGTTCCAGTTCAAGATCGAACTGTGCCACCATGGCAAGCAACATTCGAATGGACCTATGCTTCACAACAGGAGAAAACACATCATTGAAGTCGACACCTTCTTTCTGAGTGAAACCCCTTGCAACTAACCTTGCCTTGTATCTTTTCGACGTCACTCCTTCAATTCCTTCCTTAACTTTGAAAATCCATTTACAGCTGACTAACCTTGCCCCAGCAGGTTTCTTGATCAGTTCCCAAGTATGATTATCATGAAGAGATTTCATCTCATCATCCATGGCCTTCAGCCATTCAGTCTTATTTCGACTCCTCATAACTTCCTTATAGTCTCTAGGTTCTTCGTCTAGAACCTCACTTGCAGAGATTAAGGCATAAGCTATAAGATTTGCATATCCAAGTCTCTGAGGTGGCTTGATGACTCTTCTCGACCTATCTCTCGATAATAGGTAGTCATCGTCAGTTTCCTCAACTTCAGCATCTTCTGCTTCTTCTTCGACTTCATCTGGGATATGCAATTCAGCATCAACATGCTCCACCTCAACAGGAATCTCTACCTGTTCCAGCTCTTCGTCAGATGTTTCTGTACTTCGACCAACATCATCAGTTTTCTTAAAAGCCATTTCAGCTTCATTGAAAACTACATCTCGACTGGTGATACACCTCTTGTGACCTGGCTCTAGGCACCATAGCCTATAAGCTTTGACTCCTTCAGGGTATCCGATGAACATGCATTTTAGAGCTCTAGGTTCGACCTTGTCTTACCTAATGTGAGCATAGGCTACGCAGCCAAATACTCTCAGTTTGTCGAGATCTGGTGGATGTCCCGACCAAACTTCTTCAGGTGTCTTCATATCTAACGTTGTCGAAGGACATCTGTTTATCATATATGTTGCTGTCGAAACAGCCTCAGCCCAGAACACCTTCTTTAGTCCAGCACTAGTCAACATGCATCTGACTCTTTCCAAAATAGTTCGATTAAACCTTCCAGCCAAACCATTTTGCTGTGGAGTACCTGCAGTAGTTCTGTGCCTTGCAATACTAGAGGCAGCACAAAAGCTGTCGAATGCCTCATTGCAAAATTCAAGGCCATTGTCGGTTCTCAACCTCTTGACCTTCCTGCCAGTCTGATTTTCAACCAGAGTCTTCCAACTTTTGAAATTCTCAAAAGTTTCATCCTTAGTCTTCTGGATGAATACCCATAATTTTCTGGAATAATCATCTACTATGGATAGAAAATATCTTGCTCCTGAATGTGATGGACACCTTGCAGGCCCCCAAAGATCAGCATGGATGTAATCAAGGGATCCATGTGTTCTTTGTTTGCCTTTGTTGAACTTCACTCTGCAAGATTTTCCAAGTACACAGGGTTCACAAAACTTCAGGTTTAAGAAGATTGAATAGGGGCAACTGTTATACCCCAAAATTTGCCCGCATCTTTTTCAAAAAAGAAGGCAACAGACTTCTGTCTAAAAATAGGGAGTTTCATACAATCTTGGATTTTATTTCATAAATATCCTGATTTTATGAATACTCGGTTTTTAGAATATTTCTTATACGGTATTTTGCTTCGCTGTTGAATTTATTCTTACACAAACGCCAAGTACTGTTTATCACTTCACACACGCTATTTATTTGAGATTTATTTGCAGATAAATAGTACTGACTCAATTGGTACAGAATTAAATTTTGCAGGCGCATAGTCCGGGGATTCAGACTGTACTGGTAACAAGTAAATTATTATTAGTTTTTGTTTCCCACTAATTTTTGTACTATATTATTATTTTCAAAATCTCTTCCTTTCTTTTCAAATCTCTTTCTTTCAAATCAAATCCTAACCCTACCATACACTTTCTTTCAAATCCTACTACCACTCAAATTTTCCTTTTTCGTACAGTATCACTTCATTCCCCAATGTCTCTATCCTTCTTTTCACTCTATAAATACCCCTCATTTTTTTTCATAAATTATCACATCAAATTTCACTCATTTCTCAAACTTCTACCTCATAATTATTTTCTCTTCTTCCCCGGCAAAAATGGCAAAGTGGATGGATACATTTTTTCTTATGGTCATCACTGTTTTGGTGGTGATCATGTCCTTTTTCTGTCTGCATAGTCTTGAAAAATGCGGACCTGGGTTGCTTACACTACCGTTCATCTATATGTTGTTATTTATAGCATGGGTTTTTAATCGTCATTTTTAAAGTTTGTGGTATCTTTCGCTTTCAAATAATGTACCGTTTATTTTATTTGTCGTACCGTTCATTATATTATGTAATATTTGTACTGTCAGTATTAAATGTTGTACTATCTGTCGTACTGTCGTTTAATTATCAAGATAATATTATGTGTGTTTATTGCTAGTTAAATATTTATTTTTCTGTGCATTAAATATTTTTCAAGATTATTATCGGTAATTTCGTTCGTGTACAGTATATTTTATTTATTTATTATGTTTTGTGTTTTTCTAACAACTCAGGTAAATAAATTTTCACCATTAACACAACAAAAACAAAAAGAAAAATTAACTTTAATTGTTGAGTTTTCACTTTAACTGTTACGTTAATGCCCGGACAGCCAGTTGACAGTCAAACCCGCTGACAGCACGATTCTCCGTGTTTTGTACCATTAATCAAGTCAATCTTTTGCATTTCAAAAATTCCAAGATTTTTGTTCTAGAAGTATTTTGATAATCACATGATCAGCAGAGACTCAACACTGCACAAAAATCAGGTACGCTTAACTGTCTCCTACACAAACAGTCCCTAACTAGGGTTTTCGTTTTTTTTTCAGGAGAACAAATTTTTTGAGACCTCAAAATGGATTTCATGGACCTCCATATGTCTCAAAGTACCACCAGACAAATTTTCAAACTTCAATTCGCTCAGACGCCCAGTCAGCAGCTCAAACAGTCAACAGACGACCAATTTGACCAAAAAGTCAACAGACAGTCAAAAATGAAATTTTTTGTCAACATCCATATTTTGTCAAAAGATTCATCATTTGATCAATGGTTGATCATAATTCATCAAGAAAAGATCAGAAATCAACAAAACCCTAAGTTTCAAAATTAGGGTTTTCTCCTAAAAAGTTAACTGAACTTTGACTGGCCATAACTCTCTCCTTGTTAATCCAAAAAATTCCAACCAAAGCTTGTTTTGAAGGAAATTCAATTATATTTCAAATGAAATTGATCCCATGGTCATTGGATTTACCATTTGGAAAATATGAGCCAGGACATTACAGGTCATTTTCAAAGTCAACAAAAAGTGGTTTTTTGTCAAAGGCCATAACATCAAGATAACTTCTCCAAATGCAAAAAAGTTTTCAAAGTAGCTTGTAGAGAACATCTTGAGGTTTCTAAAAAGTAAAATAACTCCTTCATATGATCAAAATTGAGGGAGATATGCCTTGTTGAAGTTAGCTATTTTTTGGGAAAATGCATGAAACTAGCATTGATCAAAATGATTTTTTTTCCAAAAGAGGCCAAGTTTTCATGATCCAAACATGTTTCTAATAATGTTAAAGGGCTTCCACGACCAACATTGGGCCCATAACATTTTTATTTCTTTTTTAATTTAATTTTATTACCTTTAAAATTAAATTAAAAAGAAATGGTGCAAGATCATTATCCAAAGCTTTTGTCTCTTGCTTG
Organism: Vicia villosa; assembly: GCF_029867415.1. Classification (NCBI taxonomy): domain Eukaryota; kingdom Viridiplantae; phylum Streptophyta; class Magnoliopsida; order Fabales; family Fabaceae; genus Vicia; species Vicia villosa. The sequence continues at coordinate 111,299,598 of NC_081182.1, read as the reverse complement.
AGTCACCAAGGTAGCTTAACTTCTGCAACATAGAGATGGTACAGCAGGCCTAGAGCAAGAGGGTGAAGAAAATTCAAAGCCATGGCCAAAGAATTCAAAGATTTTTATATTAAAAAATTCAAAGGTTCAAAGATCATCAATGCAAGATAGCTTAGCTTTGCAGCACATTCATTGCTTATAAATGAAGTAGAACACTTCAGTAAGAGGGACACACGAATTCAGAATCAAATCCATGCTTGTAACACACTTGTATCATACTTGAAATTTTGCAAGAAATTTGAAATTCGAATTTTAAGTTTCAGCTCAATTCAATCCAAATTAAATACTTAAACACGATCCCTGAACATCATTGAACCTTTCCAAATCAATTTCAAGCCTTGAAGCTCACTGAATCGAGCTCAAAAGCTCACGGTTTGTCCAAACTGAAATTTACAAAAATACTATTATTCATGCATATTTAATAAGATGTAATCCCATATTTGTGTTTAGTTTTGTGCCCTGATCGTTTCTGGAGCTTTAATTTAATTTTTATGAAGGTTTGAAGCATATACCATTTTAGGGTTCTTGGAGCTCGAAATGGGATCCTTCGATTTAGGCAAAATTAGAATAAACCAGAGGCATATTCAAGTTCAGTGGATCTGGACGAGTCAAATGGACATGTCGCGAAATATTTTTGTATAGGTTTGCCCCTATTCGTTATTTTGCAGGGATGAAGGAGGTGTATTACAACGCTTTTGGTAAAAAATGCTGTTAAAAGTAGAGGCGAGAGGAAGAAGACGACGAGGTGTCATCTCCTGATTGGCTGATTCAAATTGGTTCGCGCGCGTTTTGATTTTCGTTTGCAGATGGATCACGTGTGACATGAAACACGCGTTAGCATGTACCCTCGCACCATCAGTCCTCAGATCTCATTAAAGTTTCATCCAACGTGCCAGAAGCTACAGCGCACCATGGACTCTCAAAGCTTTGCCACACAGAATCATAATTTAATATATTTTCTATTTTATTTAATTCTCTTTGTGAAATTATTTAAAAAATATTTTTAAAAATCAGAAAAATACACAAAAAATATTTTTAGGTTAATAAAATATTGTATTAATTTTTGGCACAAAAATATTTTATTTTTCTTAATAATTAATATATTTTGTTTAATTAATCAATATATATATATATTCATATATTTCATTTAAATTATTTCTAACCTATCAAAAAATCAGAAATAAAATATTTTATTTTATTAAATTGAGTTTATATATTATAAACTAATTTTTTACATATTTAGAATATTTTTCTCTTTAAGTTTAATTTATGTGTATAATTATTTGTATAATTATATGTTAATTAACTTAATAATTTCAAAAAACAATTTCAAAAATCCCAAAAAAATTAATTTTATTTTAAAATTAATTAACAAGCAATATGAACATATTTTAGACTTAATTTTTAGATTTAAATTTTATTTCTACCTTTTTCTCATTTAATTAAATTAATCATGCATTAATTCTAATTAAAATCAATCATCAAAAATCCAAAAACATTTTCCCTTTATCTTATTGCAATTTAAATTCACAGATAAGTGTATAGGTTGTCAAATTCATGTAAATAGCGTAGTTTACATTTCCCGCACAATCGATGTAATAGCGTAGATTTACTTTCCGCATTTTACATTCCCGCACTTTAATTTCTGTACATATAAAACTGCGTGTATGTCAAGAACAAAAACTGAAGCGCTAGATCACTAATCTCAAAGACAAATATATCTGAAACAAAACACAATCACACTTGCACCTCTTAGGGTAATCCCTCCGTGACTCTTTCCAAAATCAATTCTATTGTTTCAAATGCAATTCAAATAATTTCTTTCTGTATCCAGTCAAAGAAAATTTTCTAAAAGAAAATAGGAAAGGACCTTATGAACTTAGGGTAGATCTCCAAATTGCTTGCTCAAATCAAACAAAACAACAAATGTTTCACATATCACTGTTTTTCAAACAAAACTTTCAAAAAAGACAACATTTTGTATATATCCAAACAAGGATCATTACGAAGTTAAAGATCTTTTTTCAAAACATCTTTCGAAAGATAAAACACTTTGTATACATCCGCACAAGGATCATTACAAAGTTAATTTACAAAGGTATTTTAAAACCACATACAAGCATTTCAAAGCAAGACAAATGATTCAAACAAGTGAGCTAAGCAATTAAGAGCCCATGGATAACCATGGATACAAAGGGGTGCTAATACCTTCCCTTTGTATAACCTACCCCCGAACCCAAAATCTCTTAAAGGTCTTTTTCTGTTTCTTTTATAAACCTTTCCTTAATTGGATAAAATAAAAGTCCGTGGCGACTCTCTGATTTTCACAACTCAAAAAATAAAAGAAGAGTCAGTTCGTATCTCACGAGAAAAAACCGAGGACGACAGAACTAGCGACTCTGCTGGGGATTTCAAAAAAAAACAAAATGTTTTCAAAAGGGGTTACCTTAGAGTTTAGATCACTTCGATGTTTTCAGTTGCTTGTCTTGATTGTTTTATTTTTCAAAAGGTTTGTTTGGGTATTTACTTGTGTGAAAGATTCTAACCCGAATCTCGAGATACCTTAAGTATGTGACAATAGACCAAGGAAACTGTACGGCATGTACCGATACGGTTAATCTGGTAGTCACCGTTAGTGCGACACTTTGGTCTGTACTGATATCCCTTGAAAACGATCAAGGAGTATGTTAGGCTTCCGAAATGTCATTAAATACTAATTTGTCTTAGAACCTTTAGTTGAACTTGACTTGTGGCCTATTAAGTGACTGGCTTTGAAATTGATCGAAGTTAGTTATCCTCGAGGAATATTTTGATCGGCCGTCCGAGTGCCGTATTGAGATGTTGTCTCCAAGGATCATAGAACCCGAATACTATTTTAAGACAAGTTTAAACCAACTCAACTTCAGTGGGGAGGGTATCACATATAAACCTCGTGCAAGCCTTTTAACCTAAGGCTATTGTGTGATTTGTTTGTGTGTGCCACATGTTTGACATCATGACATCATAAGCATCATAAACATATCATTTTCTCACTAATCATTTCAAGGATCGAAGAGTTTACTTTGTTCTGTTGTTGCAGGTAATGGCTCCCGCTACCAGAGATTATATCAGGATCAACATCTCAACAGTACCATCTGAACGTAAGGACTTAATATCAGAATTTCCCAGAAATGCTCAATTCACTGAAAAGCACGGTCACCTACTCCATTTGGTTACCTCAAAATTTGAAGAAGACATGATACGGGTCCTGTTCCAGTTCTTTGATCCCGAACATCATTGTTTTACATTTCCTGATTACCAGCTAGTACCCACTTTGGAAGAGTTCTCTGAACTGATTGGGTTACCTGTTCGAGATCAATTACCTTTCACTGGTTTAGAAAAGATTCCAAAACCTGAAATCATTGTTGCTGCCTTACATTTACGAAAGTCAGAAATCGAGTCCAATTGGGAAACGAAGAGTGAAGTCAAGGGTTTGCTTTCTAAGTTCTTAATGGGAAAGGCTCGATCACTATTAAAAGACAGAAGTTACCAAGCTTTTGAAGAAGTTGTGGCTCTTTTGATTTATGGGTTGGTTTTATTCCCTAATCCCGACCAATTCATAAGTGTGCACATTATCAACATTTTCTTAACCCGCAATCCGGTACCTACTTTGCTGGGAGACATTCTACATTCTTTACACACTCGTACCATGAAAATGCGAGGAACTCTTATGTGTTATGTACCACTGCTGGCTAGATGGTTTACATTACACCTTCCTCGATCAGTGTTGAGAAACGAACAAAGGATGCAATGGTCTCGCAGGATTATGTCTTTGTCTCATTCAGATATCCGGTGGAACAACTTCTTTCAAAGAGACATCACTCTCATTGACCATTGTGGGGAGTACCCTAATGTGCCACTCCTTGGCATTAGGGGAGGCATCACCTACAACCCCTCTTTAGCTTTGCGCCAATTTGGATATGCACGAAGAAATGGTCCTCATGACATGATTATCCATGGCATTGTGTTCGACTACGAAGATGATTCCCAAAGATATCGACGAAGGTTTATACATGCTTGGGGCAGTGTCTACAAAGTAGAAAGCAAGACTTTAGGACAATGGAACTCTATTCCCATGGAGCCTTACCTCAGATGGGTGCGTGCTCGCGCTCAGAAGTTCATCATGCCATATCCCGCTATTCTACCTGTGACTATTGAGCCAGAAGTCGAAGGGGAGGAACCTCGAGTTATTCTACATCCAGACATGCCAACTGACCTGGAAGAGCTGCAGAAATCTTGGGTTCAACTAAAAGGAGAAAGAGACTTCAAAGCACACTGTCAAGACTATGAGAGGAAAGTGTTGGAGCTCACCAGACAACTCCATGAAAAACAGCAGATCAACACGTTCCTGGGTGCAAAGAGAAAGCGTCTATGGGAGGCTTGAAGAATCCTTTATTTTCTTTATTTTATCTTGTAAGCCCGAACGAGGCAAAGAAAAGAAAAAAAAGAAATAAAATGTTTGACTAATAAATGTTTATTTCTCTTTTGTTTAAACAAATATAAATTCTAAGATCCTTGAAAACATTGCATATACATTTCATTCATAAACATTGCATAACAGGTTCACATGACAGGTTTCTCATCTCCTCGCTGTTTATTTCAGTAAGAAGGGATGGATTCCGAAACAAGCATCAAGAATCTCGAAGCACAGAACGCCCAAGTTCAGATGGCAATTCTGGAGCTAGCAAAGGGGCAACAAGAACTGAAAGCCCTGATGACTAAGAAGAAAAAGAAGCCCAAGGGATCTGTAGGTTTAAGCCACCTCGTGAGGAAAGTCAGAGTCCCAGCCAGGATGCCCAGAAAAGCGCCAATCCCTGAAGTAGTTGGTGAAGGTGATCAAGAAGACAACCACAGCAACCAGGGTTCTGCCAAACTCTCTCTCTCTCTCTCTCCTGGTGAAGAAGATTATCACTCCGAAGACGAACAGGGTGATAACAAATACCAGCAGTTGGAAGAACGCATGAAAGCTATGGAGATACAAAAAATACCCGGTTTAGACTTTAACGATCTTGGACTCGTCTCAGATATTGTTATCCCTCCAAAGTTCAAAGTTCATGTCTTTGCAAAGTATGATGGAGTCTCTTGCCCAAAGCTGCATCTAAGGTCCTATGTAAGGAAGATATTACCTCATACGGCAGATAACAAATTGTGGATTCATTTCTTCCAGGAAAGTCTGTCGGGTACACAACTCGAGTGGTACTACCAACTGGAAAGTGCAAAAGTTCACACCTGGGAAGATCTGGCTGCTGCTTTCTACAAACAGTATCAATACAACGCTGACCTTGCACCAACCCGTACTCAACTACGGGGCATGACTATGGCACCAAAAGAAAGTTTCAAAGAGTATGCACAAAAGTGGAGAGATCTAGCTGGAAGGGTTCGACCACCCTTATCTGATCGCGGGCTGGTCGACATGTTCATGGGCACTTTAACTGGCCCTTTCTACACTCATTTGCTGGGAAGCTCGTCGTCAGGTTTCACTGACCTGATATTAACTGGAGAGCGTGTTGAAAGCGGCATTCAAAGTGAAAAAATTCAAGTAGGCTCCTCCTTTGGTACTGCAAAAAGGCCCATCAATGAGAGAAATGAAGTCAATACAATGCATAGTCAGAAAGGTCGCAAAAGTGAGCATCACCAATCTGTAGGGGCTGTTCTAATCTCTGCATCTGCACCTCAAAAAGATCAACCGCCAAAGTATACGCGTCGACCAGATGCACCAAGAAGAAACTTCACCAGAATCAATATGCCAATCTCTCAAGCATTGCAACACTTGTTAAAAGCAAATCTGATCACATTGAAAGACCCTCCAAAGAATGTCAACACTTCCTCTCCTAGTTATCGCCCCGACGCAACATGTGCATACCATTCCAACTGCCCTAGACATGACGCAGATCACTATTGGGCCCTGAAAAATAAAATCCAAGACATGATAGATGCTGGGGAAATTGAATTCGATCCTCCAGAGACTCCAAATGTTATCACTGCACCTATGCCAAAGCACGACAAGACCGTTAATGCTATCATAGACACTGTTTATATCTATGATGTGAGAGAATTGTCAACTCCACTCCTTGAAGTCAAAAGAAAGCTAATATGAGCTGGTTTATTCCCAGGTTGTGACCCTGATTGTTTTTATTGTGCACACCTACCCAATGGGTGTGAGAATTTGAAAATAGGAATTCAAAAATAGATGGATCGTCGTCTTATTATGTTTGAGAAGCTCCCTTCTATAGACAATTTGTGCGAAGTTTTTTCAAATGGGATGAAGATAGAGGACGTTTCAGTGGTTTCTAACATACCATTGAAAATCCCTACCAAAGCTCCCTTCAAAATTTCTGCTGCACCCAGAGTGGCATCTGTAATCATCACCAGTCCGGGTCCATTTCCATACTCCTCAGACAAAGCTGTCTCATGGAGTTATGGCACTAATGTTTATATCCATGGAGTTAAACAAGACACCTTGACTGAAGAGGCCATGAATTTTACTACTCCAACTGTTGATAATATTGTGGGTACTAGTAAGATTACGAGAAGTGGAAGGATCTTTTCACCAGAAATTACTCCAAATGTTGCTACTAATCCAGTCCAGGTCCCTGTTCCTAATCAAAATATCAACGCTCGAGGCAAAGAGCCACTAGTTGAACCAGTTCAAGAACCTGTGGAAGTCACTGTTGAAGATCCGTCGAGGCAAGAAATGGAGGAAATATTGAAAATCATCTGCAAAAGTGATTACAATATTGTCGAACAACTGGGGCACACTGCTTCAAAGATTTCAATGATGTCTCTGCTAAAGTATTCAGAAGCTCATGCCAAGGCCCTGATGAAGTTTCTGAAGGCTGCACATGTACCACGGGAGATTTCAGTCGATCAATTTGAAAATTGTGTTGCCAATCTAACAGTAGATAACGGTCTCGGTTTCTCTGATGCTGATTTAACCCCTACTGGGAAAAATCAAAATAAAGCTCTGCACATCTCTATTGAATGTAACGGCACCACTCTGTCTCATGTGCTGGTAGACAATGGTTCCTCCTTAAATGTGTTACCAAAGGTAGTACTGGAAAAACTTGACTTCGAAGGAGTTGTGTTACAACCAAGCGATGTTGTGGTAAGAGCCTTCGACGGGTCAACAAGAACAGTGTACGGAGAAGTTAAGCTCCCAATCAGAGTGGGCTCTCAGATCTTTGATTCTACCTTTTACGTGATGGACATTCATCCAACATACTCCTGTTTACTAGGACGCCCTTGGATACATGGGGCAAGTGCTGTAACTTCTACCCTGCATCAGAAGTTAAAGTATCCGGTAAAAGGCAAGGTCGTCACAGTTTATGGCGAAGAAGAATATGTGGTTAGCCACCTGAGTAACTCCAAGTATGTTGAGATGGATGGTGAATTCATCGAAACCCCCTGCCAATCTTTTGAGGTGGTCCCTCCAGATGTCTCTACTGCCAAACATATTTCTGCTACTCCTGCTACAAAAATAACTCCAACTATGGCTTCTCTCAAAGATGCTAAAGCTGTGATCGAAGAAGGTGGTTGGACAGTATGGGGACAACTCCTTGATGTGCCTTACAAGTTCGATAAGCTAGGTCTGGGCTATGCTAATGGAACTCAAAAGAACGATAAAAGTCCTCGTTCTAGAGGATTAATGTCACATTTCATCGGCCAAGGAGTAAATGCTATTGAAGATGAAGTTCCACCTATTTCCAAGCAAGTTTGGGATACTTTGGGAGAACCAAGCGGCAGGTATGATTTTCTAGTGAAGTACACTTCTCCTCAGAGTTCTTTTATTGCCATTGAAGACATCGTCCCAACTGGATGGGGTGATCAGTTTGAAGATTGCAAAAGTTTCACAAGTTCCATTACTGAGCAATACTAAAGTCCACCTAGTCCAAAAGAAGTCTGGGATACGCTGGGAGAACCAAGTGGTAAGTATGACTTTATGGTGAAGTATTCCGCTCCCCTGAGTTCGCAGATCGCTATTGAAGACATCACCCCAACTGGATGGGACAATCATTTCGAAGACAATATGACACTCACAAGCCCTGTCGCTCCTGAAGAAGTCTGGGAAATACCAAATAACGAAAATGATTTTCTGATGCAGTACACTGCTACCCAAAGTGCACAAGTCTCCCTCAAAGACATCATCCCATTTGGATGGGACGATCTTATCGGGTATCTCTCTCAGCCAACAGAAGTATCTCAGCCTGGGCTCTCGTATCCAGCAGAGTATCTTGCTCATCCTGAAGGATCAACAGCTCATTTCACCACCAAAGAAGTCAATGTTGTGGAAGACGAAGAAGACAACTGCAACTGGAGCAGTTGGATATTCCCTACTCACAACAATGGATTGAACAACTGGGAAGTCGAAGATGTTATCTCCTTTGATCAGGAGTAAATGCAATTTCCTGTTTTCGTTGTTTATATGTTCAAAGATAAAAATGGTTCCTGTACTATCGAACCATGAACTTAAAAGCCACGTGCCTTGCCCGAAGCACACTGGTCCTTTTTATAAGGGTTTGTCATACCATGATCATATGTTCATTCAATAAAATCATGGGACGTTTGCATATTCAAATCTTGTGATCCTTTTTGTTTCTTTCTTTACTTCATTCATTTTCAAATAGCTATGTGTTCTTACACACACCCACATAATAAATGCAGATTCACATTCACTCTGGATCCTGTTGATAACGATTCTGCTTTTGCCAATCATGACTTTGAAAATCCGATCTACCAAACTGAGGACAAAAGTGAGGAAGATTGTGAAGTACCTAGGGAACTTGCAAGGCTATTAGAACAAGAAGAAAAGACTATACAGCCGCATGAAGAGCCAATTGAGGTTATCAACCTGGGCAGTGACGAAGAAAAGAAAGAAGTCAAGATAGGGGCTGATTTAGAAGACACTGTCAAGCAAAGACTGATTCAAATGTTACAAGACTATGTTGAGATATTCGCTTGGTCCTATGAAGACATGCCTGGCCTTGACACAGATATTGTGGTCCATCGCCTGCCGATCAAAGAAGGAAGCACTCCAGTTAAGCAGATACTATGGAGAAGTAGGCCCGATATGTCCAAGAAGATTAAAGACGAGGTTGAAAAGCAATTCAACGCCGGTTTTCTAAAAGTTGTGAGTTATCCTCCATGGATAGCTAACATCGTGCTTGTGCCTAAAAAAGACGGGAAAGTCAGAATGTGTGTAGACTACAAAGATCTGAATCGGGCAAGCCCCAAAGATGATTTCCCTTTACCTCACATCGATGTACTGGTTGACAATACTGCACAATGCAAGGTATTTTCCTTTATGGACGGATTCTCAAGTTACAATCAAATCAAGATGGCGCCCGAAGACATGGAAAAAACAACCTTTACAACACCCTGGGGAACCTTTTGTTACAAAGTGATGCCCTTTGGTTTAAAGAATGCAGGAGCAACGTATCAGCATGCAATGGTAGCTCTGTTCCATGATATGATTCATCAGGAAATAGAGGTTTATGTGGATGATATGATTGCAAAGTCCAACACCGAAGAAGAACATCTGGGTCATCTGCACAAGCTGTTTGACAGACTCAGGAAGTACAGGTTGCGACTGAATCCGAACAAGTGTACCTTTGGAGTGAGATCCGGTAAACTCTTAGGTTTCATCGTCAGCAGCAAGGGTATTGAAGTTGATCCTGCCAAGGTCAAAGCCATTCAAGAAATGCCCATACCCCGTACCGAGAAACAAGTCAGAGGATTCTTGGGACGTCTGAACTACATCGCCAGATTTATTGCCCATATGACTACTACTTGTGTGCCAATCTTCAAATTGTTGAAGAAAGATCAAGTGGAAAGATGGAACGACAAATGCCAATTAGCCTTTGATAAGATCAAAGAATATCTTCAAAAACCACCAATCTTGTTACCGCCAGTGGAAGGAAGACCTTTGATAATGTACCTAACAGTGTTAGAAGATTCAATGGGGTGTGTATTGGGGAAACATGACGAGTCTGGCCGAAAAGAGCATGCAATCTACTATCTTAGTAAAAAGTTTACCGATTGTGAAACAAGATACTCACTGCTCGAGAAAACTTGCTGTGCCTTGGCATGGGCGGCTCGCCGGCTAAGACAGTATATGCTAAACCATACCACTTTGTTGATCTCCAAAATGGATCCTATCAAATATGTGTTCGAAAAACCTGCTCTCTCTGGAAGAATAGCAAGATGGCAAATGATCTTAACAGAGTATGACATCCAGTACACTTCGCAAAAGGCAATCAAAGGAAGTGTGGTAGCTGATCATCTGGCTCATCAAGCAGTGGATGATTATCAAGCGTTGAACTTTGACTTCCCAGGTGAAGATATTATGCTAGTTACTGACTACGAACAACCAGGACCGGAGGAAGGACCCGATCCAGGATCCCGATGGACAATGGTTTTTGATGGAGCCTCTAATGCGCTTGGCAATGGCATCGGAGCTGTAATCATTTCTCCTACAGGAGGACATACACCATTCACTGCCAGATTATGTTTCAACTGCACTAACAATATAGCCGAGTATGAAGCATGTATTCTGGGTCTCAGAGCTGCAATCGATCTGAGAATCAAGTTCCTGGAGGTCTACGGAGACTCGGCCCTTGTTATTTATCAAGTTAAAGGGGAATGGGACACGAAGCACCCGAATCTAATTCCTTACAAAGAATATGTGCTGAGTTTGATTCCTTATTTTGAAGAAATCACTTTTGAACATATCCCGCGAGAAGAAAATCAATTGGCTGATGCTTTAGCTACCATGTCATCTATGTTCAAAGTCAGGTGGGACAATGAGGCGCCTATGATCACCATTTACTGACATGATGAACCAGCCTATTGCAATGAGATTGATACCGAAGGAGTGGAAGAAAAACCATGGTTCCATGAATTAAAAAGATATCTCGAAGCCCAAGAATATCCTGAAGGGGCATCCATTAACGATAGAAAGTTTCTAAGAAGATTTGCTGCCAAATTCTTTCTAAGTAATGGAATCTTGTACAAACGCAACCATGACTCGACTTTGCTTCGTTGTTTGAACAAGAAGGAAGCAGAACAGATTATGGAAGATATACACGATGGTGCCTTTGGTACTCATTCAAGTGGACATATAATGGCTAAAAAGATTCTGAGAGCAGGTTACTACTGGTCTACCATGGAGACAGACTGCCATCATCACTCCAGAACTTGTCACAAATGCCAGATATATGCCGACAAAGTACATGTACCTCTAGTTCCATTAAACGTTCTGACGGCTCCTTGGCCTTTTGCAATGTGGGGAATCAATATGATTGGAGAAATCAAGCCTACTGCTTCCAACGGACATCGCTTTATCTTGGTCGCTATTGACTACTTCACCAAATGGGTAGAGGCAGCCTCGTTCGCTTCTGTCACCAAGAATGTGGTGGCCCGGTTTATCAAGCACAATCTCATTTGTCGGTATGGCATCCCTGAAAGGATCATCACAAACAATGGCACAAATTTAAACAACAGGATGATTACTGAACTCTGCACGCAGTTCAAGATTAAACATCATAATTCCTCTCCATATCGGCCAAAGATGAATGGCGCGGTAGAAGCTGCCAACAAGAACATCAAAAAGATCATACAGAAAATGACAGTTACCTACAAAGTCTGGCATGAGATGTTACCTTTTGCTCTTCATGGTTATCGCACATCAGCGTGTACTTCAACAGGGGCAACTCCGTTCTCCTTAGTCTATGGTATGGAGGCAGTTCTTCCAATTGAAATTCAGATTCCTTCCCTAGGGATTATGAAAGAAGCCGACCTAGATGAAGACGATTGGATTTAGACTCGGTTGGACCAGATAAACTTGATTGATGAGAAGAGGCTTGCGGCTATTTGTCATGGTCAGTTGTACCAGAAACGTATGATCAAAGCCTTCAACAAGAAAGTCAAAAGTCAGGCATATCAAACCGATGATTTGGTTGTCAAGCGTATCATCTTACCACAGGGCGACCCCAGGGGCAAGTGAACTCCCACTTATGAGGGACCATTTGTAATCAAGAAATTATTCTCCGGCGGAGCCATGTTGCTTACCACTATGGATGGCGAGGATTTCCCACACCCTGTAAATGCGGACATAGTCAAAAAGTACTTCGCTTAAAGAAAAGCTCGCTAAGTTGAAAACCTGAAAGGGCGACTTAGGCAAAAATGAGCGTCTCGGTGGATTGAAAACCTGAAAGGGCGATCCAGGCAAAAATTAGAGACTAAATAAATAATTATCCCGGTAGGCTGAAAACCTGAAAAGGCAGCCTAGGCAAAAGTTAGGGAATAAAGCGTACGACTATGTCCCGTTTGGCTACCCACTCACCTTCAAGGTTCAACACATCAAAGGCACCAATCAGTCCAATAATTTTCTTCCAACAAGTGAGGGATGAGATACTCGAAGACAGATTGGCAATAGCAGAGTTGAAACTTGACTGGATTGTTTTCACATAGCTATTTCCCTTTATAAGTACTTTTCACAGTTTTATGACAACTTCCTACTACTAGGATTTTTGTCTCCTTGTACTAATCCGCCTATTATGGCTCTCTTTCAAAATCAATACAGTTCATGCTCAAAATCAATGTTTCCACTTTTTCTGTTTTGAATACGTAAACGTCCCAATGATAATTTTGAATGAACATATGCATTTGAATATGACTGATGTTTATAAGAAAAACAGGAATAGCATTCAGATAATGTCCCAATTATCTGGACATCATCCTGAAACCAGCATCAGAAGAAAAGTTCCCCAACAGAGATACGTTTCTCCGCAGAATCATCAATGAGATTTTTCTCTCCAACAAAGTGATTCGAGAAACCTTATTCCCCAGCAGGGCTGTTCAAGATCACTATCCCCAGAAGGTGTGATCCTCCACACCACGGTTTGATCAAATAGTGCATCGGAGGATTACACATCTTTCTTATTCCCATTCAGGGTACATCAAAATCAGAACTTTCAAATTACCTTCATCCTCGAGCGGTAGTCAAATATCCCTCAACAGAACACCCTGGTCCGTAAGGAAGTTCCCTAGCTGAGTGAACTCGAACAAGATATCAAAGATCATCAACAATCACAGTGCCTTCGTTTCCAAAATAGCAAGCAGGGATTTATTTTCCCAACCAGAAGTTTGATACGCTCTAAACTGCATAAGTCGTGTCCATACATCATACATCATACACATATTCATACATAGCATATAATGTTTCATGACAAACGCATACATAACATGCACGGTTCTCATTTAGATTAAGAATCTCAACATATACATTACATGCATCATGACATTACATGCCACTAACTTGGTTTTTCAGGTAGACGAACATACTCAGCAAGCTATTCTCAATCACATGCAGTACTCTCCTGGATTCTATTCAGACAAACATTCCTCTCAGATATAATCAAACCAAAGATTCATTCTGAAGAAATCTCTCTTTCCGAACCACCTATCAACTCAAAACAAGCAACGCAGACCTAATTCGATACCTTGGACGGTTCCTTAATGATCTACCTTCAGATCTAAGTCGATACCTCAGACGGTTCCTTAAAGCAGTCAATCTTCAAGATCTAAGTCGATACCTCAGACGGTTCCTTAAAGCAGTCAATCTTCAAGATCTAAGTCGATACCTCGGACGGTTCCACAATGATCAACCTTCAAAGATCTAAAGCGGATACCTCAGACGGTTCCACAATGATCAAACATTCAAAATCTAAAGCAGAAAAACTTTGGACAGTTCCGTAACGATCAGCCTCCAAGATTTAAAGCGGTAACCTCGGACGGTTCCGTGACGGTCAACGCAGAGGTTTCCAAATCCTTCATCAAGATATAATCAAAGGATTCATTCTGATGAACAAACCATCAATACATTCGCCAGATGGCATCTGAAAGCCCCTCTCAGTTAATGTTTTGATCTGCCAACAACATTTCTCAGACAGCATTCAAAGCAATTTCCAACATCACTTCCGGTGGAGGTAAGTGCAAATTTTCAGGGCATCTAAATATTCAATCATCTTCTACCTTCAGATTCCAATCGGTCTCTTCAGGTTTAAGAAGATTGAATAGGGGCAACTGTTATACCCCAAAATTTGCCCGCATCTTTTTCAAAAAAGAAGGCAACAGACTTTTGTCTAAAAATTGGGAGTTTCATATAATCTTGGATTTTATTTCATAAATATCCCGATTTTATGAATACTCGGTTTTTAGAATATTTCTTATACGGTATTTTGGTTCGCTGTTGAATTTATTCTTACACAAACGCCAAGTACTGTTTATCACTTCACACACGCTATTTATTTGAGATTTATTTGCAGATAAATAGTACTGACTCAATTGGTACAGAATTAAATTTTGCAGGCGCAGAGTCCGAGGATTCAGACTGTACTGGTAACAAGTAAATTATTATTAGTTTTTGTTTCCCACTAATTTTTGTACTATATTATTATTTTCAAAATCTCTTCCTTTCTTTTCAAATCTCTTTCTTTCAAATCAAATCCTAACCCTACCATACACTTTCTTTCAAATCCTACTACCACTCAAATTTTCCTTTTTTGTACAGTATCACTTCATTCCCCAACGTCTCTATCCTTCTTTTCACTCTATAAATACCCCTCATTTTTTTTCATAAATTATCACATCAAATTTCACTCATTTCTCAAATTTCTACCTCATAATTATTTTCTCTTCTTCCCCGGCAAAAATGGCAAAGTGGATGGATACATTTTTTCTTATGGTCATCACTGTTTTGGTGGTGATCATGTCCTTTTTCTGTCTGCATAGTCCTAAAAAATGCGGACCTGGGTTGCTTACACTATCGTTCATCTATATGTTGTTATTTATAGCATAAGTTTTTAATCGTCATTTTTAAAGTTTGTCGTATTTTTCGCTTTCAAATAATGTACCGTTTATTTTATTTGTCGTACCGTTCATTATATTATGTAATATTTGTACTGTCAGTATTAAATGTTGTACTATCTATCGTACTGTCGTTTAATTATCAAGATAATATTATGTGTGTTTATTGCTAGTTAAATATTTATTTTTCTGTGCATTAAATATTTTTTAAGATTATTATCGGTAATTTCGTTCGTGTACGGTATATTTTATTTATTTATTATGTTTTGTGTTTTTCTAACAACTCAGGTAAATAAATTTTCACCATTAACACAACAAAAACAAAAAGAAAAATTAACTTTAATTGTTGAGTTTTCACTTTAACTGTTACGTTAATGCCCGGACAGCCAGTTGACAGTCAAACCCGCTGACAGCACGATTCTCCGTGTTTTGTACCATTAATCAAGTCAATCTTTTGCATTTCAAAAATTCCAAGATTTTTTTTCTAGAAGTCTTCTGATAATCACATGATCAACAGAGACTCAACACTGCACAAAAATCAGGTACGCTTAACTGTCTCCTACACAAACAGTCCCTAACTAGGGTTTTCGTTTTTTTCAGGAGAACAAGTTTTTTGAGACCTCAAAATGGATTTCATGGACCTCCATATGTCTCAAAGTACCACCAGACAAATTTTCAAACTTCAATTCGCTCAGACGCCCAGTCAGCAGCTCAAACAGTCAACAGACGACCAATTTGACCAAAAAGTCAACAGACATTCAAAAATGAAATTTTTTGTCAACATCCATATTTTGTCAAAAGATTCATCATTTGATCAATGGTTGATCATAATTTATCAAGAAAAGATCAGAAATCAACAAAACCCTAAGTTTCAAAATTAGGGTTTTCTCCTAAAAAGTCAACTGAACTTTGACTGGCCATAACTCTCTCCTTGTTCATCCAAAAAATTCCAACCAAAGCTTGTTTTGAAGGAAATTCAATTATCTTTCAAATGAAATTGATCCCATGGTCATTGGATTTACCATTGGGAAAATATGAGCCAGGACATTACAGGTCATTTTCAAAGTCAACAAAAAGTGGTTTTTTGTCAAAGGCCATAACATCAAGATAACTTCTCCAAATGCAAAAAAGTTTCCAAAGTATCTTGTAGAGGACATCTTGAGGTTTCTAAAAAGTACAATAACTCCTTCATATGATCAAAATTGAGGGAGATATGCCTTGTTGAAGTTAGCTATTTTTTGGGAAAATGCATGAAACTAGCATTGATCAAAATGATTTTTTTTCCAAAAGAGGCCAAGTTTTCATGATCCAAACATGTTCCCAATAATGTTAAAGGGATTCCACGACCAACATTGGGCCCATAACATTTTTATTTCTTTTTTAATTTAATTTTATTACCTTTAAAATTAAATTAAAAAGAAATGGTGCAAGATCATTATCCAAAGCTTTTGTCTCTTGCATGAGTCACCAAGGTAGCTTAACTTCTGCAACATAGAGATGGTACAGCAGGCCTAGAGCTAGAGGGTGAAGAAAATTCAAAGCCATGGCCAAAGAATTCAAAGATTTTTATATTAAAAAATTCAAAGGTTCAAAGATCATCAATGCAAGATAGCTTAGCTTTGCAGCACATTCATTGCTTATAAATGAAGTAGAACACTTCAGTAAGAGGGACACACGAATTCAGAATCAAATCCATGCTTGTAACACACTTGTATCATACTTGAAATTTTGCAAGAAATTTGAAATTCGAATTTTAAGTTTCAGCTCAATTCAATCCAAATTAAATACTTAAACACGATCCCTGAACATCATTGAACCTTTCCAAATCAATTTCAAGCCTTGAAGCTCACTGAATCGAGCTCAAAAGCTCACGGTTTGTCCAAACTGAAATTTACAAAAATACTATTATTCATGCATATTTAATAAGATGTAATCCCATATTTGTGTTTAGTTTTGTGCCCTGATCGTTTCTGGAGCTTTAATTTAATTTTTATGAAGGTTTGAAGCATATACCATTTTGGGGTTCTTGGAGCTCAAAATGGGATCCTTCGATTTAGGCAAAATTAGAATAAACCAGAGGCATATTCAAGTTCAGTGGATCTGGACGAGTCAAATGGACATGTCGCGAAATATTTTTGTATAGGTTTGCCCCTATTCGTTATTTTGCAGGGATGAAGGAGGTGTATTACAGGGCTTTTGGTAAAAAAAATGCTGTTAAAAGTAGAGGCGAGAGGAAGAAGACGACGAGGTGTCATCTCCTGATTGGCTGATTCAAATTGGTTCGCGCGCGTTTTGATTTTCGTTTGCAGATGGATCACGTGTGACATGAAACACGCGTTAGCATGTACCCTCGCACCACCAGTCCTCAAATCTCATTAAAGTTTCATCCCAACGTGCCAGAAGCTACAGCGCACCATGGACTCTCAAAGCTTTGCCACACAGAATCATAATTTAATATATTTTCCATTTTATTTAATTCTCTTTGTGAAATTATTTAAAAAATATTTTTAAAAATCAGAAAAATACACAAAAAATATTTTTAGGTTAATAAAATATTGTATTAATTTTTGACACAAAAATATTTTATTTTTCTTAATAATTAATATATTTTGTTTAATTAATCAATATATATTCATATATTTCATTTAAATTATTTCTAACCTATCAAAAAATCAGAAAAAAAATATTTTATTTTATTAAATTGAGTTTATATATTATAAACTAATTTTGTACATATTTAGAATATTTTTCTCTTTAAGTTTAATTTATGTGTATAATTATTTGTATAATTATATGTTAATTAACTTAATAATTTCAAAAAACAATTTCAAAAATCCCAAAAAAATTAATTTTATTTTAAAATTAATTAACAAGCAATATGAACATATTTTAGACTTAATTTTTAGGTTTAAATTTTATTTCTACCTTTTTCTCATTTAATTAAATTAATCATGCATTAATTATAATTAAAATCAATCATAAAAAATCCAAAAACATTTTCCCTTTATCTTATTGCAATTTAAATTCATAGATAAGTGTATAGGTTGTCAAATTCATGTAAATAGCGTAGTTTACATTTCCCGCACAATCGATGTAATAGCGTAGATTTACTTTCCACATTTTACATTCCCGCACTTTAATTTCTGTACATATAAAACTGCGTGTATGTCAAGAACAAAAACTGAAGCGCTAGATCACTAATCTCAAAGACAAATATATCTGAAACAAAACACAATCACACTTGCACCTCTTAGGGTAATCCCTCCGTTACTCTTTCCAAAATCAATTCTATTGTTTCAAATGCAATTCAAATAATTTCTTTCAGTATCCAGTCAAAGAAAATTTTCTAAAAGAAAATAGGAAAGGACCTTATGAACTTAGGGTAGATCTCCAAATTGCTTGCTCAAATCAAACAAAACAACAAATGTTTCACATATCACTATTTTTCAAACAAAACTTTCAAAAAAGACAACATTTTGTATATATCCAAACAAGGATCATTACGAAGTTAAAGATCTTTTTTCAAAACATCTTTCGAAAGATAAAACACTTTGTATACATCCGCACAAGGATCATTACAAAGTTAATTTACAAAGGTATTTTAAAACCACATACAAGCATTTCAAAGCAAGACAAATGATTCAAACAAGTGAGCTAAGCAATTAAGAGCCCATGGATAACCATGGATACAAAGGGGTGCTAATACCTTCCCTTTGTATAACCTACCCCCGAACCCAAAATCTCTTAAAGGTCTTTTTCTGTTTCTTTTATAAACCTTTCCTTAATTAGATAAAATAAAAGTCGGTGGCGACTCTCTGATTTTCACAACTCAAAAAATAAAAGAAGAGTCAGTTCGTATCTCACGAGAAAAAACCGAGGACGACAACTGACATGGCCCAATCTCATGTGCCAGATTTCTGTCTTCGACAAAGGTTTCGTGGATGCAACATTTGTCGAACCACTTACAACTTCAGCCTCAAGGGTATACAAGCCTTGTTTCTTCACGCCTCTCAAGACTTCCTTCGAACCCTTCATGACTCTTAGGATACTTTTCTCTCCTTGGAAAACATATCCTTTCTTGTCAAATTCACCAAGAGAAAGCAAATTTCTCTTCAAATCAGGAACATACCTGACTTCAGTCAACAACCTTATTGACTCATCATGGAGCTTGAATCTAACAGATCCAATACCTGCAATTTTTCAAGCCTTGTTGTTTCCCAGCAATACTGATCCACCATCTTGATCACATAATTCCTCGAACAAGTCTTTGTTTGGAGTCATGTGCCAAGTGCAACCTGAATCCATAATCCACTCTCTTCTTGAGTCACTGCTTGAAACCACCAGAACATCAGATGATTCAAAAGCATCTTGAACAATGGCTGCATTGCCATTATCCTTACCTCCATGATCTTTCAGGCGTGCAGGGCACACCTTTCTTGTGTGAACCTCCTTCTTACAATGATAGCATCGAATGCCAGATGCTTCGCCACTGTAAGACTTCGACTGGCTTTTGCCCTTCTTGTCGAACTTACCATTCTTTCGCAAGAATTTTCCTTTAACGGCCAAACCTTCACCAACAGTCGAAGGTTTATGCTCCTTTCGTTCATTCAAGTCCTTAGAATACAAGGCTGATTGAACTTCTTCAAACGTCAGGGACCCCCTTCCATACAAGAGAGTTTCTTTGAAGTGAGCATGTGATCGAGGCAAAGCGCACAATAGTAACAACGCTTGATCTTCATCATCAATCTTTACATCGATATTTTCAAGATCAAGAATCAGCTTGTTGAACATATCCAACTGCTCAGCCAACACTTTGTCTTCAATCATCTTGAATGAGTACAAAGCTTGCTTCAGGTAGAGTCGATTTACCAGTGATTTGGTCATATACAAACTTTCAAGTTTCACCCATAACCCTGATGCTGTCGTCTCCTTTGATACCTGCCGGAGAACCTTATCACCAAGGCTTAACAAAATTGCGCTGTGTGCTTTCTCGATCATGTTCGTCTTCTCCGCCGCCATCAATTCTGCATTCATGGCTGCCTCTCCCTTCAACACTTCCAAACAACCCTGCTGAACCAGTAGGGCTTTCATCTTCAAGCGCCACAGACCGAAATCATTCACTCCGGTGAACTTTTCAATCTCATACTTTGTTGAAGGCATCTTCTCCACGCTCACCGCACCAATTTGTTGTGAATTCAATGCCAAGAACAAAGTATAAAATAAGGGATGAATAAAGGACAAGAAAGAAGAGGAACACAAGAATTGGTTATAACTGCTATTCTTTCACTTTCTCTTAAAACAAGATTACAAGTTTACAAGAATAACAAATAACCTCTCTCACCCTAAATCAGGATTTGCAGCTTTTTAATGATGAGAGACTAGTATGCTATTTATAATAAAACCTAACATACTAACTATTGGGCTTTTTCCACAAGGCCCATTACACAAGCCAACTTAATAAACAAGCTAACTTAACAAATTAGGGTTTTAACACTAAAACCTAATTTAACATGCTAACAACCCTAGCATCTTCGACACAAGCATGTGAACAACCTTCGACTTCATGCTTAACCCTGTCGAACCAAGAAGCTACCCTTCGGCCATACTAGAGTTCAATACAATATCTCACAGAGGTAGAGCTTAGCCTCTGCAATCACTCAATCTCTCAGCATCACTCTTCTATTGTTCTACTTCTCTTCTATTCGGTAACGCTATCAACAAACAACAACATCATCTCGATCTCAGCGCAGCAACAAAGAACCAAGCCTATTCAGCAACGCGCAAATATTCAGAAATCAAAAAAGAAGAAGAAGAAAGAAAATTTTATGAGCAAGATCAGAATCGTACCTTCTTGTCTCCCCTCTGGTTTTCTTCAACGTCTTCGCCATTTCGCGCTTCAGGTAAGTTTCATTCTCCATCCATTCTTCATTCCTTATCGCTTGCTTCTCGATGCCATGGCGTAGAGTAGAATTTTGAATCAAGCTCGGAGACATGACTATGAGCATTAATATTTAAAGACCTAGGGTTTAGTGTTTTGGTAGATTCATACAGATTTAGAAAGAATCAAAGAAGAAGAATGGTGGATCGAAACGAGGGAAGTGATGTTGTGGTATCAAAACAACGGCGCTCGAAGAGACTCGTCGGAGAAGGTGAGTTCGAGGGCGCCGTTCACGAGTAAGAGAGAATGTTGAGTTGAATTGATCTTAATAGTCACAACTACACAACCTTAATTCCCTTTGTTATTTTAATTTTTTCTTTTTTATTTATTTATTGAAAATCTGATAAAAAAACTGAATCTGAACAAAAACTTAGATTGGGCTCCGCTAGAATCGCACCACACACACCCATAGGCCCGTCATCACCTTTTTTTGGCCACAAAATCTGAGTACAAAAATACCTTTGGGCCACCAGCCCTGGGCCTTGAGCGAATTACTAACTTTACACATTAGTTCGACTTCATACTCCCCTGATCACATATTTTTCATGTTAGATTTAGGTTTTTTTATCATATAGTTTTGTATCATATTTTTAGCATAATAAAGCATGTAATAAAAGCCATTTGTATGCTAGTTTTAGGTGATAAGAAATCATAAAATCAATAAGAACTTGTTAGTTTTTTTAGTCAAATATTAGGAATTAATTTTCTAGTTTTAATAGAATTCCCCATAAAAAATCTAATAAAAAATACTTTAGTTTTTAGTCATTTTTATTCTTATTTTGCAAATCATTTCCATGACATTTTTCTATGCTTTTTTATGTGAATTTTGCTTGATTTTGATACTTGCAATTATCTTGATTTTTGATTGATTTGTGACTTATAATATTGTCTCCTTTGTATTTTCCATTAGGACTTATAATCATAACATAACAATTTTAGGTTAGACCTTCCCTTTGTTCATACAATTAGACTAGATTTCTTTTTCCCTTTCAACTTTAAAACATCTATTAAATATTCAAATTAAATCCTCTTAAAAAACACCAAGAAAACACCTAAATAAGGTTAGAATTTCATACAAAGGGAGATGAAGTTCAAGTCTCGCTTGCTTAAGGGAGTCACTTGAAATTATTCTCCCAACCATAAAAAAAACACTCAACAAAGAGTAGCTCAAGTCTCTCTTGCTTAAGGGAGTCATTTGAAGCACTCGCCAAACAATTCTATCTCTTCTCTCTCGCCTTCAGGGCTTTCTTAATCGGACATGTTACTTCCTTTCAATCGGAGACAGGTAACCCATAAGACTCCACTCAACGAGCTGCTATCCTAACGCTAGAATGTGAGCGTAACTTCGTCCACTAAAAAAACATAAAGAAACAAAAATATGTGAGCCGAACTACGGCGCTCTGATTCCTCATAAGGGGATACGTAAGCATTAGGTTGCGGGACCTAAGCGAGCATAACTATTTTAAAAACTCTATCCCTCCCATATTTTTTATAATCCTTTCATTTCCCTCTTAGCAAGTAAGCACTAGTTAACACACCCTTAGAATAGAACAAGCATAAGTGGATCCTGTGGAGTACCACAGACGTGAGGGGAGCTAATACCTTCCCCTTATGTAACCGACTTCCTTACCCGATCTCTGATCGTAAGACCTTTTTCTTATCTTTAGATGTTTTAAATTGGCTGTATTTTGTGGTAAAACATTCCTAGTGTATGTGTGTGGAATTATGCAGGATTGTATGTTTGAGCTAGTACAATTATTCAATGGATGTCGTGCTCAATGTCATGACATCTGTATCTGACAGTAGTAGCTGTTACCTTTTAGTTGTGAGGTTTCCTTATTTATCTCAGGTCTCTATTTAAGAAACTATATATTGTGTGTCGTTTGATTTGTGCTAAAATATCTCGAATTACAGCTTATGTGAACACCTTGATGATGTGGAAATTAGGTTAACATGGTTAACCCTAATTTATGTATGGAAGGCCCATGGCCCAAGCCCCTCTGCCTGCTGACTATATAACGACTGCAAATCCTACTTTCAAAGGCAGAGTTTCAAGCACGAAAAATCATTGAACTCTCTGTGTTTCTACCGTGTGTGTTTCTTGTGATCCAAACAATTATCACGTTGATAATTGCTTTGGAGTAGTGTATCTTGAATTATGTGTTGTAAAGAACCGTAGTTCTGTAGCTGTCTCTTGTGATCCAAGCAATTGTCCTTGATGATTGCGTTGGAATAAGTTGTGTGTGTTTATTATCACTCTAAGCTTTTAAGCACGAGTGTGTGTCTCTTGATTGAAGCTTTTAAGCAGATCAAGGTGTGTTTTTGATGAGTGTCTTCTCTCTGTAATTGTTTATGTTTATGTTTAATCACTGCTGTGATTGAGGGGGAGTGAGTGGAGATACTCAGGTCTAGGAATAGGTTGGAATTGCATTAGGTAGGTTTTAAAAAGGAGGAGTTGTAAACGGGGGAGTTTAACTCCGAATTAATTCTGCTTATATTGGATTCCCTCCCTGGCTTGGTAGCCCCCAGAGTAGGTTGTTTGAACCAAACTGGGTAAACAATTTTGTGTGTTCTTTATTGTTTTTATGTTGTTCTGTTATAATTATTTGTGTTGTGTAATTGTGGATGTCATAAAATCCAGTAAGACATCGAGCGTGTGTTACTAGAACTTCCAATTAGCATCAGAGCAGGCACCCTGCCTGTTTACATCTGGGTGAGATCTAGGGATAACAAAATTCAAGTACTATGAACAAGAATAAAGAAGAGACTGCACAATATATGGCAGCACTAACGAGTGCTTGTGAATCTGATGATGATTCCAGTGAAGATGAACTGACCTTTGATGAGCTTGCAACCTCCTACAAAGAGCTATATGCCAAATGCACTGAAGTATGTAAACAAGTGGAGAAGCAAAAAAGGCTCATAAAGGAGTTGGAAACTGAAAAGAAAGAACATCTTGCAACCATAAAGTCACTCAATGGTGAAATCAGCATGCTAATCTCCAAGATGGATCAAATCTCAAAATCTGTCAGAATGTTGAATTCTGGAACTGATTCTCTAGAAGAAATTCTGCAAATTGGACAGAGATCAGGAGACATGTCTGGAATAGGATTTGCGGGAAGATCATAATCCATCTTAGGACTCAAGAGTCCAAAACCTGAAGTTCACATTGTTGCACCCCAAAATTTGCCCTCTTTCTTCGTGCCATAAGTTATGAAGGACGTTTATTTCGTTGTTCAACAATTGAGAAAAATAATAAAGAGTTTCATGGTTTCAAGATGATTCGGTTCAACTGAGTACGTGCGCTGCAAGTCGTGATCATATGAGTTTCTCTATAATGATCCTTTTGTGGTTTTAGAATCAAGGCATGTTGTATTCACCATTTGAGAAGGGATTTTGCCGAGACAATAACTAACTTGAATTTTGGATACAAGCTCTAAATTAAGCTATATCAAGATGATGGCATGGATTATGAGCAAAGCGAATTCATTTCGGTTTGATTAAATTCATGAAGGGTTTGATTAAATTCGTGAAAATTCTCATTACTTCATGGCCATAGATTCAAATTTGAAAAGGCGAGAAAATATTAAAATGAAATGGCATGGAAGACATTTCGATGCAGCGTGGAATTATAAGTTCAAGACAAGTGTTATTTTACTACAAGATTCAAGTCGTCATTCAATGTTCATCCTAGTATCATTTACGATTCATTCATAAGAAAGTTCTATTCGAAGTTTCAAACAAAAAGCCCATTCAGTATCCATATCATTCATTCAAATATCCAAATATTACAATAAGAATTCTCCACAAAGGTCCATATCATATTCAAATGTCCAAATACATACACTTAACTCCATTACAGAATCCACAAAAATTACACAATAACATTCCTAGTTCATTGTTCTTATCCTATTTTCACCATGCTACACTAAACCGACCCTGCATCCAAAAAAAACCGGCACCATGTCAAAACCGGTTCACAGAAGTGATTCACCAAAAAGACCAGCAGAAAATCATGACAGAAAATCGGGGAAACTAACAAAAACTCTTGAACCTATTCAATCGGCACCTTCAGTTCACCTCATAACCAAAAAAGGAATCGTAACAAACTCTCTCGGAACCTCTCTCAATCTTCAATCTTCACACTACCTCCACTTTCAAGAATTCACACAGAACTTCTTCAAATTCAACTGCATAATCACCAGTTTCTTCATCTTCTTCATCACATAGAAAATTCACAAAAAAGAAGATAACCGAAAATGTAACAGAAATTGAAAACATGTGACCTGCAACGCATCAACATCATCATCTCTGCAATCTACATCCTCTTCATCTTCAGTCAATCCTCACCAGAAAACTCACTTCTCCACCCTCATCTTCCTCCATCGATTCTTCTTCAACCTTCATTCTTCAATCTCCTCTCATAATTCAATCATCACACAGCTTCCTCTGATTCTCCAATCACCTTACGATTATGCAAAAAACCAGAGATTCACAAGAGAACAAAAGAACTCATCATCATCTTCATTATCGAATCTCCACCGTCATCAATCTGCAAGGATCTTCATCTTCCACATCAACAACATCAACGCAGTATCACATCATTTCCTTCAATCTTCAACATACCTGCGTTACCACAATAATACGAAAACATCTCAGTAACTCAGCTTCGTCGCATCTCAGCATATGAACAACAAAATCGCGACGGCAACGAAGTCAAATCAGAATAGGGGATAACACAGAGAAGAAGACGAAGCCGAAAAGAGAAAAATAAGAATTCAATAACGGAAGAAGATCAAGAACCTGTAACGGAAAGGGAAATCGAATTCTCCGATCTGTCTTCATACATCATCATCATCATCGATCGTCACCGCTCATTATCATCAACGAAACCTGCACCGATTCATCAACAAATTCACCGTCACGACTCTATCCTTGTTCAACATCGCAACGTCATCACGTCCTGTAACTGTAATTCCTCTCCTTCACTTCTTCAAGGCTCTCCACTACTTCACAATGCCACTTCATCAATTTACAACGAAATCGCGATCTCCGCTCTGTAACGACGGTAACCGCATCACAAAAAGAATCTGAGACGGAGAGACTGAAACACGATGATGAGATCGAGAGAGATCGGCGAGTTGGCTCACGGTGGTGTCGACGAGTTCCGTCGGAGAAGATTGAGAGGACTTTGGTGCGCCGTCCACGGTGGTTCAGGGAGGGGCGCCGTGAACATCTCACGTAAATTCAACCCTAATCCCTTTTAATTTTCATTTTTATTATAATCTGATTTGTTGTTATTAATTGAACTTTAATATGATTTGTTTAGTGTTAATCTGTGTATAATGATGAATTGGTTAACAAAAATCTGAAAATGCTAATCAAAATTGTGATGGATCAATTGTTAAACCCTGGGCCTTGTTGCCAGATTCGCCGCACACCTCCCCTTGGCCCAATGCACACGGTTTTTGTGTGCTGAATGTGTGCAAAAAACGCCCCTGGGCCCTATTCTGATTGGGCCCTGCGCCCAGGATTGCTGCCTACACCATTCTTTTCAATCTGAACCCCCCTTGTTCAAGTTTTTTTTAGGTGTTTAGAATTAGATTTTGTACATAATTTTCTTCTATATTTTTCTTAGATAATAAAATGACATGAAAACAATTTCACTTTGTTAGATTTTCGACATTATAAAAAATAATCAAAAACATGTAATATCTTCTTCTTGTTAGAATTTAGATGTTTTGTCGCATAGTTTTGTTTTTTAGATAGAAAATGCTATGAAAAATATTATATTTTGTTAGCTTCTTAACATGATAAAAAATGAATAAAAACATGTCATACTTTTTGCTTGTTAGAATTTTAATATTTTGTATATAGTTTTGTTCTATTTCTTTGAGATAAAAATGTCACAAAAAACAGTTTAATTTTGTTAGATTTTGTTTTAGAATTTACTTAGAATTTAATAGCTAGTATTTTCTATGGTCGGTGCATGCTTCCTTGTTATTACTGATTTGGTCGTTGAGATGTGCGAGGTACTTCGAGAGAGCCTTTGATTGCGATTCGACTTGCTTCGTGTTCCGCTTTATTTGTGGGACACGAACTCGCTTCTGGTGCGACTTGACTTGTGTTGTGTTCCACTTTATTTGTGGAACACGAACTTATTCCCGATGCGATTCACCTGATCTCTCATTCATTGAGATGTATATTCCTGTATCGTTTGGCTTGTGTTTCTCTTGCAGGTTGCTTGTGTGGTTGTGTTTGATACGCACCACATAGCGGTTGTGATTTATTTTCACACCGCATCGCTTTGACGCTTATGCTGGACTCCTAGCTTTGCTGGATATTAGATTACGTGAAGTATCTTAGTTCTGCTTGCGTTGCTAGCTCACTGCGGATTGCTATCCGCTCGGTATCTCCTTGTCCCTTCTACCGCTTTTCGCATCATCCTTTAACATGAGAAGTAGGACCTAGACATTCATCTGGCCAAGCCCTCGAAAGAGGCTCTGTTTTTGTTGGTGTGCTTATATTTGTGCTTTGCGGCAGGGAGTCACAGTGTAATAAGTCCTATATGGCACTCCGTTAAGTCCTCATGGAAGGCACGCGGAAAGGGTTAGCAATCAACCCCCGCCCAGTCTCATCGAGTCTGTTTGGTATGCGCACGCTACGCGTTGCTCGCTTCCGAACCAGCACAAGATCTTGTTATCGAGTATGTCAGGAAAAGGGTTCATGCAGCCGGACCCCCGCACTTTCCTATAGCTCGCGTCGCTCGACGTTGATGCTCGGTGTACGCACGCACCGTTTTCCTTTACAATCCGTGACGGCTTGGTTGCTGAGAGGGGTCCGCCCTCTTGTCTATGGCCCGATCATTTTCGTGAGGTCTAATGCTTGGTTGACTTGGGTTGAGCTGCTCCCCTTGGCTATGGCGGGACCGCTTTTCTACCATTCGGTCAGTACCGTTGGTTTGTTTGCTTTACGAGTGGATGCTCGTTTGTGTGCTATTTGTTTGCTTTCGCTTTTCCCCGTAGGTTGTTTAGTTTAGTTTAGACTTGTACCCTTTGTATGATAACATTAGGTAGCAAGCTTTCCCCCTTTAGCTTAGGTCTTCCTCATGCATCTTGTAAAACACAAACCACACTCTTTGATTTTCTTTTCTTAAGAACTTGTTATTTCCGCTCCATTCCCAAGCGTAAGTCTCCAAAGGTCGAGCAGCAGGTGTGAATGTAACCCGTTCACCTAAAAAACACAAAACAAACAGAAACTAGTTAGCCGAGCTACGGTACCTCTGATTCCGCAAAACGGATACGTAGGCAGCGGGGTAGGGCCCGTGCGAGTATAACTCTTTCTTTTCCCTACATTCTGCATTCATTTTAGTCCAGATTAGCGTAGATTTGTTACACACCCATAGTTTTAGACATAGGCGTGGATACCATCGAGTACGATGGGCGCGAGGGGTGCTAGCACCTTCCCCTCGCGTAACCGACTCCCTTACCCTTTTTCTCTGGTCGTGAGACCGTTGTTTTGTTTTGTGGTTTGCTGGCATTCCCTTCCTTTTCAGGATAAATATGTTAGTGGTGACTCTGTTAATTTTCGCGGTAGCGACAGCTGGCGACTCTGCTGGGGACGTCTTGACCTGTTGCTGGTCCGGACTCAGCAAGTCGATCCTAGCGCTTGTGTGTTTATCATTGGGTGTTTTTACTGCTTTGCATATTTATCTGTTTGCATTGCATTCTATGTGCGCTTTTACTTTTCTGCATCATATTCTGGACTGTCTGGATTTCTATCTGTGGGTGGGTGTTTCAAGAGGTAAAAGGCCCAATACCCAGGCTATGAGTGATACCATAGAAACTAGGACTAGAGTGGCCGTGATGGACAGAAGGCGTATGCCTGATTGATCTGATCACGTATCCACGGGCAGAGCTTGGTGGAATGAGGCAATATCGTATGATAACGCCTACATTCGATCCTCTGTTGGCTTTTTGACCTACCTTGACCTAGATTTACCCGTGAGTGGGGCGGGAATCAATCATTGCTTAACAGGTACATTGTTGGTGACTTTGGTTCTTGTTCGAGGGTTACCGTTGTTCTCGTTCGTGGGGTACCATGGTTCTTGTTCGAGTGGTTTTGTTCCTATTATGATGACTATGGTTCTATTTCTATTGATTGTGGCCCGTGATCTACGGGAAGTTCCGAATTGGTGCCGAACCTTTGAACCTATGCCGTCTGATTTATCGGCATCCCAAATATATCCAGTATTGTGGTTCCCACCACCTTGCGTCATTGCATATCTATCTTTCCAAAAATGATGTACAAAAAAATAACTAGCATACATGTTCCTTCATTTCTAAGGAATCATATCTTTAAGTCTCGTGCCGAGCTTTTCCATCTCTTGCTTTCTAAAAAATAAAAACATGAGGATTCCTTGGAAATCGACTGAACATGGCATTGCATTCATATCATGCATCTCATACATTTCATGCATAACAGGTATTCAAGACCGAGGATCTCTTATTCAGACTTGGTACTCTCACCAGACTCAGAGACTTGATTTGTTCTTGTTGGGTGTTCAAAGATCATTCATGAAACAACTTTGTGGGGTGACCAAGAAGAAAGCTCAGTTGGGGGTATTTATAAGGACGTATCTTATGCTCAGTAGCTTCTATGCTTGCTTTATTTGCAACTGGTTAAGCTCCGTACCGTATTGATGTTTGCAAGTTCTCTATTTGATGATGATGGCACTAGGTGTGAATTCTATTCTGGGGCACCTGGTCGTGATGTTAGGATCTACAAGTCTTTGAAATTGCTTGGGGCTCCCGCACGAGGGATAAGCAAGACATTGTCTATCTTGAGCATTGCACCATTTGCATTGCTCGAATCCCTAAAGCATTGACAAATTCCATGTGACTTCGTCAGAATCTTCCGCCAGACAGTAATAAAGAGTGTTCTGCAATGGCACCTCCCATTCTTAAGGTTCTGCTCCATATTCTGAGTCATCTCCTCCTCTCTTGGAGTTTCCTTGTCAGTATCCTTTGCTTATCAACAAAGACGGAAAGAATGTAAGAAGCGAGTTTGTGTAATCTCAATTCCGGGTATTCAGTTGCTTCCTTGCTTGATGGAATTTCAGTCGGTTAAGATTCGTTGCCTTGGATGTTTCTCACTACAGATAGCTATTTTGATGACAATACTCGGTTTTTTCCATTCTCGGGGAACCTGATCATAATGTCAAACCTTACAAAGGTGTTGAGGTACAAAAAGTCCAGGACTGGCTCGATGCAGAGATGTTTGAGTTTATTCATAATGGTTTCTACTAGTCGATCCCATTTTATCTTCCGCAAGTAGAATGTTTGTTTTTCCTCGAGGAGTAACTCATGAGAATCACTTGCAACCTGTACTGCCAGAAGCTTCCTTCCCAACAACTGTTGTGTGTTCCAAGTAATGACTTTGATAGCCAAGCGTCAGAGGCTATTGTTGTTCGCTGATAGTAATACAAGTTTCCTCCATTCATAATGGTGTTTTCTGTTTTAGCAGCTATACTTAGGGCTCCCGACCGAGGGATAAGAAAGACGCCTTGTATCTTGAGTTTATGCACGACTTGCATGGCTCAAATCCCTAAAAGTTGAACACTTGCAACTTCCGTTTGACTTTGCCGAAATCTTCTTCTAGGAAGTGATCTAAAGTGCTCTGACGTAATGCTTGGTGTGTTTTCCACTATGGGGCACTTGGTTATCTGATCGAGGGTTGTCAATCATTCAGAGACAAGGTACAAGACCTGATTGATCCAAATGTTATCACATTCGCACTTGAGGGCCAGAATTGAAGTCCTCCTCCGATTCAGTGGATCTTTTGAAGCAATAAGTCCATACGGAGAGGATCTCCTCAACATTGGCAACTCTTAATTCATCATGCATGTTCATGTTTAAGCTTTCTTGTTTTGTTCAATACTGTTTCATGCAAATCTTGTTTGTTTTTTAACTATAATCATAATGCATTGGATATGTTTGTCTTAAAAAAAAAATCCATTCGCTTTTGCTCTTATATGTTTTTATATGCTTTTTGTGATACTAAACTCTTGTTAACAAAGCATGATAACTCCGAAGGGGGAATGATGAACATAATACCAATAACCTCAAATGGTATGCTTTTGAGTAGAACCCTGTTGATGATGTACAGGCATTGTTTCAAATCCCCAAACACCGGAGATATAAGGGAGTGAAACCTTCGTTAACCCCTCTGAGCCTTCGAAGTAGGAGTTTCTTTTCTATGCAGAAAAAACCCTTATTTTAACCCTGGGGAAGGGTAGTATTCAGTTAACCTGATCAAGCATTCAAAATTCGTCAGGAGCACACATCTAAAGATACAACAATGGCTATCTTTCAACAGATTGAGGAAAGCCAAAACCACAACGGTTATCCCTCACCTCAGGAGGTTGAGACATCAAAATTATTCCTCACCTCCGGAGGTTGAGACCAACATCAGAGTCGCGGTGGTTATCCCTCATATCGTAAGCTTAAACGATGAGGATACCACAATGGTAATTCTTCATCTACCAAGAATTCAGGCAGTCACAATCACTTCAAACAAAGCAGAGGTAGTGCGGGATCACACGACTTGGTAAATAAAAAAAAAAGGTTAAAAAAAAGAAAGAAAGAAAAGAAAGAAAAAAAAGAAAGAAAAAAAGAAGAAAAGGGGAAAGGTGATGAGAATGGATGAGAATGGATGATAAGAAAGGAAAAAAAAAGGAAGGGAGACTAACAATGAAGTGAATAATTTGATGAAATTGCTGAGCAAGGACGAAGTCGTGTGATGTTAAATCAGAGGATCAAGAAAGTGAGTGGCTGCTGTGTCCAAATACCTCTTTGACTCCTTAAATATCTGAAGTTCTTCTTGAAAGATGAATGCTCGTGTCAAGTTAACTGAACTTAGGACTGGAGAACATCACGAAGGGGGTGGGCACCAAATATTTTGAGCCTAAAAATCCTTTTTCTAAAAAACCGTGAACCTGACCACGTTACAACCCTCAAAAGTCCTAATTGAAGCAGGGTTAATTCGAAAGCAAACTATATATGATGATACGGTAAGCTGACTCCTAGGAAATCCGCTAAGCGCTTGAGTTGGTATCGCACCATCTTTCTTTAACAAAAACTCGATGTCAGGACATCTTTTCAAAAAAATGTTTTTAAACTTCGAGACAAACATACTCTTTGCATTAAAATTATATTTCTTATAATAAACATTCTTTGCATATGAACAAGTGCTTGACATCAAGAAAGTTTCCATCATGAACTTCATATGAAAACATTTTATCCTCCCGAAGGACAAGTTGTCTTCCGAACTCCGTTGAGCAGAGGCAGCAATATTTCAAAGTTTGATCACCCTCAGGGGCACAAAATCAGTCGAATACTATGTCGAGTAAGTTTTCACTCAATCTGAGGCAATCAGGTCAAGATTCGAAGAATCTCTCAAAGTGCTAAGCAATCAGGGGCATTCACCCAAGCATAGTCGAACCTACCTACAATACAAGTCAAGCAATGGCATGGTTCCAAAGTTCATGATACTGGGGCAAGTTGGCTATGATAGCACTAATCTCTTCAAAGTCCTTACAAGCTGGGGCAAAGCACTATACAGTGAAATTTCCTTCCTCATCAGGAGGTGTGCAGTTTAAAAGTTCAGGTGTGAGCTAAACAACTTATGAACTTGAGAACCTTCAGGGTCGTCATCCTCAGCAGTTAGAAGCTGAAAGCCCAATACTTGTTGGCATCCTTACAATCAACATGAATATGCAGAACACTGTGAAAGCCAATGCCTGTTTGGTCCCTTTGAAGTCAACACTTGCTTGACCCCTTAAGCCCACTTCCTGGTGGCATTCTCTTGGAGAATCAGTGCATGTTTGATGCTCCGGCCGATACTTGTTTGGCGTTCTAATCACTGCTTGCTTGCCAATTCATGAATCTATTGCTTGTTTGGAAAGTTTCAAGCTCAGATGTATAACAATTTGTTTGCTCTTGCATTTTCCCATTATGGGTGAGCATTACCGTTCTCTGCCATGTGAGGAGATCCTGTGAAAGATGCCATGCTATGTCATGGTGCATTATCATCTGCTTATCTCGCAGGTACATATTTTAAGCACACCGTGTCAGCGCGTTGGCGGATCTAGCCAAGTGAGAGATCTTCATTCCCCAGCTGAGTGTATCTAGATGAGGTTTTCTTTGTTCCAAGATTCTTATCTCCTCAGCAAAACACATCTCAATGCAATTTTCCGTGCTTCAGAAATCTTACTCCCCGGTGGAATGTCTTCTCCCCAGTTGAATCATGATTGAACGATATCTGATTCCCCAGCAAGCTCTTAATGAGGTTCCTTGCCCGAGTTCCTCGTTCTCCCCAGTAGAGCGTTTCTCTCCCCAACGGATTGGCCTGTTTTCCCCAGGAGAGTCATCTTATTCCCCAGTGGAGTTGTCTTAACAAAAGGTTCTTATGCCAAGTTCCTTATCCCCAGTGGATTTCTTATCTCCTCAGTGGATCGTTATGCAGAAGTATTCATCTTCCCCACTGAGTCTTTCCTCAGCAGAGATTCACATGCATCCTCAGCAGGATCTATTCCCTTCAAGGATTTCCCCAGCGGAATGCGTCCTACACAAGCAAGTTGGTTACTCCCCATCAGAGTTGTCTCTATGACTTGTCCTTATCTCCACATCCCCAGAGTGTCGAGAATTTGCTTCTCTACTGAAGTTGCCAGGGTATTCCCTAAGCAGTCAATTGGGATGTTCTTATCCCCAAGTAGGATTCATTTCCCCCAACCAGAGCTCGCATCCAAATTTGATCGTCTCCAGCAGATCCATCTTTGCCAGCTTGCAGTTTGTGACTTCTAGTCACTCATCTTGTCCTCCCCGCAGAGTTCAATACTCTCTCCAGGACTTCTTCAGCAATTCCGTGCTCCTCCGTTGCTTCCCTAAGCAGCGTCCGAGTCATGCATCATTCGCATTGCATTCTTAAAAGCGTATAGCGTTTTCCTTCTCGGAAACATTACTCCATAAAACAACATTCATACATGCATCATGCATAAATCATATCATATTTGTTTCTTTCTACAGGAAAGTCATCCAGATCTCAAAATGCCTCCCTGAGAGCAATTCGCCTAATCATTACAGGCGCTTATCCTGATGTCTAAATCAGAAGAAGTTTGTCTCCCTCTCCCTGACATTGTCAGACCAGATGAAAGTGATGCTTATTTCCCGATGTCCCCAGATTGGTTGAAGATATCTGTTCCTATCCTAATATCCAGATTAGTTGAAGGAATCGCCTCTGGATCTCCCGAGATCTTCCGAAGGAGCTAGCCCACTGATGCCTCAGATCAGTCGGAGATATCTCCTGATGATTTAATTAATCAGAAGAGGATTGTCTATTATTCCTGATATCTCCAGGTCAGTTGAAGACACTCCTATTCCCGATGTCCCCAGATCGGTTGAGGATATTTGTTCTTATCCTGAAATTCAGTTCAGTTGAAAGAACCGCCTCCGGATCTCTAAGATCTTCCGAAGGAGCAAGCCCTCTGATGCCCCAGATCAGTCGGAAATATCCATTCCCTGACGATTTAGTTCGTTCAGAAGAAGATATGTCTACTCAGTCCTGATGTCCCCAGATCAGTAGAAGACAATCTTGATTCTCGATGCCCACAGATCGGTTGAGGAGGTCCATTTTCTTCCTGATGCCCCCAGATCAGTTGAAGGCACAATCCTGATGTTTCCGATCAGTTGAGGACTTCCACCCACCTGACGATTTATTTTCGTTGGAAGAAGACTTGCTTGCTCAGTCCTGATGTCCCCAGATCAGTTGAAAGTATTCTTTAAAATTCCCGATGCCCCCAGATCGGTTGAGGATATCCATTTTCTTCCTGATGTCCCCAGATCAGTAGAAGGCACAATCCTGATGTTTCCGATCAGTTGAGGATATCCACCCACCTGACGATTTATTTTCGCCAGAAGAAGACATGTCTGCTCAGTCCTGATGTCCCCAGATTAGTTGAAGACATTCTTATTTCCGATATTCAGATCGGCCAAAGACGTCTATTTCGCTGTGATATCCAGATCAACCGAAGATGTCGACCTTCTCTTGATGCCCAGACCAATTGAAGTTTTTTCCCTCAGCAATGAGGTTGCCTGTTCCTTCTTATCGCAAGTTGGAGCTACTTAATTATCCAGGTCAATTGAAGTTTTTTCTCCCTGCTTGTGGGGTGGTACATTCTTTCTTATTGCCAGATGGAATCTTCTATTGATCAAGAGCGCAAATTTTCGAGTTCATTCTGGTATTCAATCTCCTTCCACCTCAACGGTTCTAAACTGTCATTTCTCACTCGTCAGGTTCAAGGAGTTTGAATAGGGGCAGCTGTTGCACCCCAAAATTTGCCCTTTTTCTTCGTGC
This sequence comes from Vicia villosa, assembly GCF_029867415.1. Taxonomy (NCBI): domain Eukaryota; kingdom Viridiplantae; phylum Streptophyta; class Magnoliopsida; order Fabales; family Fabaceae; genus Vicia; species Vicia villosa. Next base: position 111,264,305 of record NC_081182.1, on the reverse strand, counting down.
CATAAGTTATGAAGGACGTTTATTTCGTTGTTCAACAATTGAGAAAAATAATAAAGAGTTTCATGGTTTCAAGATGATTCGGTTCAACTGAGTACGTGCGCTGCAAGTCGTGATCATATGAGTTTCTCTATAATGATCCTTTTGTGGTTTTAGAATCAAGGCATGTTGTATTCACCATTTGAGAAGGGATTTTGTCGAGACAATAACTAACTTGAATTTTGGATACAAGCTCTAAATTAAGCTATATCAAGATGATGGCATGGATTATGAGCAAAGCGAATTCATTTCGGTTTGATTAAATTCATGAAGGGTTTGATTAAATTCGTGAAAATTCTCATTACTTCATGGCCATAGATTCAAATTTGAAAAGGCGAGAAAATATTAAAATGAAATGGCATGGAAGACATTTCGATGCGGCGTGGAATTATAAGTTCAAGACAAGTGTTATTTTACTACAAGATTCAAGTCGTCATTCAATGTTCATCCTAGTATCATTTACGATTCATTCATAAGAAAGTTCTATTCGAAGTTTCAAACAAAAAGCCCATTCAGTATCCATATCATTCATTCAAATATCTAAATATTACAATAAGAATTCTCCACAAAGGTCCATATCATATTCAAATGTCCAAATACATACATTTAACTCCATTACAGAATCCACAAAAATTACACAATAACATTCCTAGTTCATTGTTCTTATCCTATTTTCACCATGCTACACTAAACCGACCCTGCATCCAAAAAAAACCGGCACCATGTCAAAATCGGTTCACAGAAGTGATTCACCAAAAAGACCAGCAGAAAATCATGACAAAAAATCGGGGAAACTAACAAAAAATCTTGAACCTATTCAATCGGCACCTTCAGTTCACCTCATAAGCAAAAAAGGAATCGTAACAAACTCTCTCGGAACCTCTCTCAATCTTCAATCTTCACACTACCTCCACTTTCAAGAATTCACACAGAACTTCTTTAAATTCAACTGCATAATCACCAGTTTCTTCATCTTCTTCATCACATAGAAAATTCACAAAAAAGAAGATAACCAAAAATGTAACAGAAATTGAAAACCTGTGACCTGTAACGCATCAACATCATCATCTCTGCAATCTACATCCTCTTCATCTTCAGTCAATCCTCACCAGAAAACTCACTTCTCCACCCTCACCTTCCTCCATCGATTCTTCTTCAACCTTCATTCTTCAATCTCCTCTCATAATTCAATCATCACACAGCTTCCTCTGATTCTCCAATCACCTTACGATTATGCAAAAAACCAGAGATTCAGAAGAGAACAAAAGAACTCATCATCATCTTCATTATCGAATCTCCACCGTCATCAATCTGCAAGGATCTTCATCTTCCACATCAACAACATCAACGCAATATCACATCATTTCCTTCAATCTTCAACATACCTGCGTTACCACAATAATACGAAAACGTCTCAGTAACTCAGCTTCGTCGCATCTCAGCATATGAACAACAAAATCGCGACGGCAACAAAGTCAAATCAGAATAGGGGATAACACAGAGAAGAAGACGAAGCCGAAAAGAGAAAAAGAAGAATTCAATAACGGAAGAAGATCAAGAACCTGTAACGGAAAGGGAAATCGAATTCTCCGATCTGTCTTCATACATCATCATCATCATCATCATTGATCGTCACTGCTCATTATCATCAACGAAACCTTCACCGATTCATCAACAAATTCACCGTCACGACTCTATCCTTGTTCAACATCGCAACGTCATCACGTCCTGTAACTGTAATTCCTCTCCTTCACTTCTTCAAGGCTCTCCACTACTTCACAATGCCACTTCATCAATTTACAACGAAATCGCGATCTCCGTTCTGTAACGACGGTAACCGCATCATAAAAAGAATCTGAGACGGAGAGACTGAAACACGATGATGAGATCGAGAGAGATCGGCGAGTTGGCTCACGGTGGTGTCGACGAGTTCCGTCGGAGAAGATTGAGAGGACTTTGGTGTGCCGTCCACGGTGGTTCAGGGAGGGGCGCCGTGAACATCTCACGTAAATTCAACCCTAATCCCTTTTAATTTTCATTTTTATTATAATCTTATTTGTTGTTATTAATTGAACTTTATTATGATTTGTTTAGTGCTAATCTGTTGATAATGATGAATTGGTTAACAAAAATCTGAAAATGCTAATCAAAATTGTGATGGATCAATTGTTAAACCCTGGGCCTTGTTGCCAGATTCGCCGCACACCTCCCCTTAGCCCAATGCACACGGTTTTTGTGTGCTGAATGTGTGCAAAAAACGCCCCTGGGCCCTATTCTGATTGGGCCCTGCGCCCAGGATTGCTGCCTACACCATTCTTTTCAATCTGAACCCCCCTTGTTCAAGTTTTTTTTTAGGTGTTTAGAATTAGATTTTGTACATAATTTTCTTCTATATTTTTCTTAGATAATAAAATGACATGAAAACAATTTCACTTTGTTAGATTTTCGACATTATAAAAAATAATCAAAAACATGTAATATCTTCTTCTTGTTAGAATTTAGATGTTTTGTCGCATAGTTTTGTTTTTTAGATAGAAAATGCTATGAAAAATATTATATTTTATTAGCTCCTTAACATGATAAAAAATGAATAAAAACATGTCATACTTTTTGCTTGTTAGAATTTTAATATTTTGTATATAGTTTTGTTCTATTTCTTTGAGATGAAAATGTCACAAAAAACAGTTTAATTTTGTTAGATTTTGTTTTAGAATTTACTTAGAATTTAATAGCTAGTATTTTCTATGGTCGGTGCATGCTTCCTTGTTATTACTGATTTGGTCGTTGAGATGTGCGAGGTACTTCGAGAGAGCCTTTGATTGCGATTCGACATGCTTCGTGTTCCGCTTTATTTGTGGGACACGAACTCGCTTCCGGTGCGACTTGACTTGTGTTGTGTTCCACTTTATTTGTGGAACACGAACTTATTCCCGATGCGATTCACCTGATCTCTCATTCATTGAGATGTATATTCCTGTATCGTCTGGCTTGTGTTTCTCTTGCAGGTTGCTTGTGTGGTTGTGTTTGATACGCACCACATAGCGGTTGTGATTTATTTTCACACCGCATCGCTTTGACGCTTATGCTGGACTCCTAGCTTTGCTGGATATTAGATTACGTGAAGTATCTTAGTTTTGCTTGCGTTGCTAGCTCACTGCGGATTTGCTATCCGCTCGGTATCTCCTTGTCCCTTCTACCGCTTTCCGCATCATCCTTTAACATGAGAAGTATGACCTAGACATGCATCTGGCCAAGCCCTCGAAAGAGGCTCTGTTTTTGTTGGTGTGTTTATATTTGTGCTTTACGGTAGGGAGTCACGGTGTAATAAGTCCTATATGGCACTCCGTTAAGTCCTCATGGAAGGCACGCGGAAAGGGTTAGCAATCAACCCCTGCCCAGTCTCATCGAGTCTGTTTGGTATGCGCACGCTACGCGTTGCTCGCTTCCGAACCAGCACAAGATCTTGTTATCGAGTATGTCAGGAAAAGGGTTCATGCAGCCGGACCCCCGCACTTTCCTATAGCTCGCGTCGCTCGATGTTGATGCTCGGTGTACGCACGCACCGTTTTCCTTTACGATCCGTGACGGCTTGGTTGCTGAGAGGGGTCCGCCCTCTTGTCTATGGCCCGATCATTTTCGCGAGGTCTAATGCTTGGTTGACTTGGGTTGAGCTGCTCCCCTTGGCTATGGCGGGACCGCTTTTCTACCATTCGGTCAGTACCGTTGGTTTGTTTGCTTTACGAGTGGATGTTCGTTTGTGTGCTATTTGTTTGCTTTCGCTTCTCCCCGTAGGTTGTTTAGTTTAGTTTAGACTTGTACCCTTTGTATGATAACATTAGGTAGCAAGCTTTCCCCCTTTAGCTTAGGTCTTCCTCATGCATCTTGTAAAACACAAACCACACTCTTTGATTTTCTTTTCTTAAGAACTTGTTATTTCGGCTCCATTCCCAAGCGTAAGTCTCCAAAGGTCGAGCAGCGGAGTGTGAATGTAACCCGTTCACCTAAAAAACACAAAACAAACAGAAACTAGTTAGTCGAGCTACGGTACCTCTGATTCCGCAAAACGGATACGTAGGCAGCGGGGTAGGGCCCGTGCGAGTATAACTCTTTCTTTTCCCTACATTCTGCATTCATTTTAGTCCAGATTAGCGTAGATTTGTTACACACCCATAGTTTTAGACACAGGCGTGGATACCATCGAGTACGATGGGCGTGAGGGGTGCTAGCACCTTCCCCTCGCGTAACCGACTCCCTTACCCTTTTTCTCTGGTCGTGAGACCGTTGTTTTGTTTTGTGGTTTGCTGGCATTCCCTTCCTTTTCAGGATAAATATGTTAGTGGCGACTCGGTTAATTTTCGCGGTAGCGACACACATGCCGGTTCGGATGTCAAGACCTATGACACAACATCATAAGAACAGAAGGATAAATCATGCTAGGAGGAAATGTAATCAATGGAGATGTCACTTCTGTGGAAAATTTGGTCACATAAAACCTTTTTGCTTTAGACTGTATGGTTATCCTAATCAGTTAGTTCAAAAAGAACCTAAGCAGAGCACCTCAGTCAAGAAACAACAATGGGTACCTAAAGGTATTGCCTTAATGGCTTATACTCCCCTGCGAGTGTCATCGACAGAAGACTGGTAATTTGATAGCGGCTGAACACATGACAGGTACAAGGAATCTGTTGGTGGATGTAACACCTCATTCCTCTAACTATGTCACGTTTGGTGATGGAGAAAAAGGAGAAATCCAAGGGATTGGAACACTAGAATATCCTGAAAATCCCAATCTGAATAATGTTCTTCTGGTAAAAGGACTGACTGTGAATCTAATTAGCATTAGTCAACTGTGTGACCAAGGCTTCAATGTCAGATTTACCAAGAAGGAATGTATTGTCACAAATGAAGAACATAAGGAAGTCATGAAGGGCTCTAGGTCTAAAGAAAACTGTTACTTATGGGAACCTAGTATCTCAAATTGTTCCTCTAAAGACTCCATGACAAAGGAAGAGATTAATGAAAATCATCAAGAAATACCAGTAAAAAATGTAGCTAGGGACTTGAGTGAATAAGATAAGGAGACATCTGCCAGCGATCTCACGGCCAGAGAACTTGCTACTATTCTCTCTGAAAACTATCGAAGAAATGAGAGACTATATGCAAGAATGTTGGAGGATAGAAATACCTACACTCTTCTTCAAAAAGAAAACATAAGCCTTCATTCAAACATTGATGTTCTGGAAGAAAAGTTGTTGAACTCATCTCACAACAAAAATGTAGAAGTGAGAAATCAGACTTACTTGATGGAGCAGATAATGCCTAATCAAAAGATGCAACATAAAATAAAACATCAAGAAAGGAGCGCATATCCCCCATATAAGAGATGCTATCAATGTGGCAGGACAGATCACTTGAAGTCCACATGTCCTGAAGCTCATGCTCTTACCAGAAGAATGGTATAGCAACAAAGAAACTCTTTAAAAGCTGAGCCATATCTCCTCGAGCTAAGTGATGAGACTGAGCATCCAAGTTCAAATACAATGATATCAGGAAGAAAAATAAATAGTGTAAAGAGGAGAAGACCATATCAAACATCTAGAACTTATTATGAAAGGAAAGCAAGAAATGGATACGAGGAAGAAGAGATCAAAACCTTGTTTGTAAAAAATGAAGGTGAAAAACTAATGATGTCTGAATACAATGTCACTCAGGGTGTCAAGACATTGCACTGTGACAATCTAAGAGGTATTAATGTGTCAAAGAAGTCTACCCTACTCATCAAAACCAAGCATATGGATACTATATATCATTCCCCAAGGAATCTTGTAGTTAACAAAGTTTCTACCGTGAAGCGTGGAACTCCTGAGCTACTAAGAGCAGACATCCTCCCTGAGAATCTAAATACTATACGAGTTGAAATCTCGAAGAACAAACAAGGTATTTACTCCTATGAGGTTTTATAGCAATTACAGTTTCTAGGGAACTACTTTTTGAACAAAAATAATTCGGATTTAATGATTGGTCAAAATTTAAATTTCCCCCTCCTAGTACAACCCTTTCCTCTATTCTTCCCAACTCTCTACCATTCTTACTTGGTTTGTCTCTTACACTTCTCTCATCTCACATCCGACAACAAAAACAACCATACATCTCAACCGTCTCCAACATCTCCCACAATGTCTCAACAGTCTATCCCTCAATCTTCATCAAAAGTGTCCACTTCCGCTGTTCGTAATCAAGACGCTTCGAATGTTCCCATTAACACTAGTGAGATTCTTGAGGTCACCCCTTAGCAAATGGTGACTCCATACGATCTCGTGGCAAAACGGCCCAGAACAACGCATGCACGGAGAACCAAAGAGACGACAAGAAGACCTAGAAATCCCAACTCTGATCAGATTTCTCAATCGTCTGTCCCTCCTTCTAGGGAAGAACCAACTAAAGAAGGATCAAGGTCTAATCACAACGCCATTGCAAAAATTGTTACCCAAATCCTAAACGAGAACAATGTTACATCTAGGATTACTGCTCCTGTGAATTTTGTGCTTCCTGAGTCAAATGTCATTGCGCATGTTAGTGACAATGCTGGCACCTATGTCCCAGCAAATAATGATAGGAATGTAAATGTTAATGAAGGCATTGATGAGGTGAATATGAATGTGCATGTGAATGAAAATAAAAGAAATGATGGAGTAAAAGTCACTGTTGGTCAGGATGATGTTAGTGTTGATCACATTGAAATTTCTGGTGGTGGTGTGCACAACAAAGAGGCATCCAGCAATGTTTCTGCTGATAAGTGTGTAAACCACACTAAAGATGGTCAAACTGAAGAAAAAGAACCAGAGAAGACTAAGGCTGACAAAGTAATCAACCTTGATGATCTCTCTGATGATGACCTGGTTGCTTCTATCAATCCAAGCATAGCCATAAGGCTAATGAGGAGGAAAGGAAAGCAAGTTGTAGCTGAGGACTCTCAGAAGAAAAGGGAAGTGGCTAAGCCCGCTTCTGATGGACCCAAAAAAACCATGGAGCAAAGTGGTGCCTAAGTAAAGAAAGGCCAGAAGCATTGCTGAGAATGAGTCAGATTCTGATGTTGCTATGGATGTCAATGACATTCATCCCAAGAAGAAGGTCTCTACTAGCAAGCTTGCAGCTAGTGTCCCTGAAGTACCTATTGATAACATTTCCTTTCACTATCCCTCCAGTGTACTCAGATGGAAATTTGTCTATCAAAAAAGAGTGGCCTTAGAGAGAGAACTTACTCAGAATGCTCTTGAGTATGAAGAGATTATGAATATTATCCATGAGGCTGGTCTGATGAAAACTGTGACTCAACTCTTTAAGTGTTATGAATTCCTTATGAAGGAGTTCATTGTGAACCTACATGAAGACTGTGGCAATAAGGAAACTAAAGAGTATATGAAAGTGTTTTCCAGGGGGAAATGTGTTAATTTCTCTCCCACTGTGATCAATAAATTTCTGGAAAGGTCAAATGAAGCTCAACCAGAGCTGGAAGTGTCTGATAATCAAATGTGCAAAGAAATTACTGCTGGACAAGTGAAGACATGGCCTGTCAAAGGGAAACTGACTGTGAGCAAACTGAGTGTGAAGTATGCTATACTTCACAGGATTGGAGCTGCCAACTGGGTGCCAACTCAACACAAGTCTACAATTTCTGCTATCCTAGGTAAATTCATCTTTGCTATTGGTACTAAGACCAAAGTTGATTATGGAACCTATATTTTTTAGCAAACTTTAAAGCATGCTGGTAGATATAGTGTCAAAGGCCCCATTGCCTTCCCTTCCCTTATTTGTGGAATAATCTTAAATCAATTTCCCAATATTCTAAATGACAAAGATTATGTGTGCAAAAGAGCAAGTCCTTTACTTTTTCATCATAAGCTTTTTCAAGGAACACATGTTCATGATGTTGTCACAACATCAGTTGGACCATCCAAAGAGAGCATAATTATGAGTAAAGCTGCCATGATTGCAATGCTCATAGAGACATGTAAGGAGCTAGAGTCCAGAAAATTGGCTCTTGAAAAATTGATCAGCTCCCTTGAAAAGAATGAAGGAGCTAAGTCTGCAGATATTGATGTGGAGGAACAAGGTGAAGATGATGGTGGATGAGACAGTGAGATTGAGAAAGAAGCCAGTCCGGATGATGGCACTGATGAAAGTGTTGGACTCATGAGCTCTGAGTCTAAAGACTGAAGCAGATGTGTATGGTGATCTTTCCTAGTGTGGTGTTTTGTTTTTTTGTAAGAATGCTTTGGCAACATTTCTGGTAAAAAGGGGGAGTAATGGTAAATGGTACTGTGTTTTGTTGTGTTTTGTTTTGCTTGTCTTGGACAACTAATTTGTTTATTCAGGATGAAGCTTATAAGTTAACTTGTATGTGTTGGTAAGCTGTTTTAAACTACTCCTGCTACTCCTGCTAGTGTATATGTGTGGTTGTTCTTTCTCTGCTGCAAAGAATCTCTGATATCGTGGTAACAGAATGTTTTAGCCAAAAATTTTCCAAAGGGGGAGATTGTAGATGTTTTAAATTGGCTGTATTTTGTGGTAAAACATTCCTAGTGTATGTGTGTGGAATTATGCAGGATTGTATGTTTGAGCTAGCACAATTATTCAATGGATGTCGTGCTCGATTTCATGACATCTGTATCTGACAGTAGTAGCTGTTACCTTTTAGTTGTGAGGTTTCCTTATTTATCTCAGGTCTCTATTTAGGAAACTATATATTGTGTTCCGTTTGATTTGTGCTAAAATATCTCGAATTACAGTTTATGTGAACACCCTGATGATGTGAAAATTAGGTTAACATGGTTAACTATAATTTATGTATGGAAGGCCCATGGCCCAAGCCCCTCTGCCTGCTGACTATATAAAGACAGCAAATCCTACTTTCAAAGGAAGAGTTTCAAGCGCGAAAAATCATTAAACTCTCTGTGTTTCCACCGTGTGTGTTTCTTGTGATCCAAACAATTATCACGTTGATAATTGCTTTGGAGTAGTGTATCTTGAATTATGTGTTGTGAAGAACCGTAGTTCTGTAGCTGTCTCTTGTGATCCAAGCAATTGTCCTTGATGATTGCGTTGGAATAATTTGTGTGTGTTTATTGTCACTCTAAGCTTTTAAGCACGAGTGTGTGTCTCTTGATTGAAGCTTTTAAGCAGATCAATGTGTGTTTTTGAAGAGTGTCTTCTCTCTGTAATTGTTTCTGTTTATGTGTAATCACGGTTGTGATTGAGGGCGGGGTGAGTGGAGATACTCAGGTCTGGGAATTGGTTGAAATTGCATTGGGTAGGTTTTAAGTGAGGAGTTGTAAACGGGGGAGTTTAAATCCGAACTAATTATGCTTATATTGGATTCCCTCCCTGGCTTGGTAGCCCCCAGAGTAGGTTGTTTGAACCGAACTGGGTAAACAATTATGTGCGTTCTTTATTGTTTTTATGTTGTTCTGTTATAATTATCTATGCTGTGTAATTGTGGATGACATAACATCCAGTAAGACATCAAGCGTGTGTTACTAGAATTTCCATTATCTATCCTTTCTTCCGGGTTTTCTCGATGTTTTCCCTTCTTTCCGGAGATAAATAAAGTTCGGTGGCAACTCTATTGATTCCGATAATCATTTTTGTGAGCTTGCGATAGAGTGTCATTAGTAAGGCAGACTTTGAAATGATCCTTGTATGAATGTATACAAAGTGTTGTCTAAAAATATTTTGTTTGAAAAAGTGAGGTGTGAAAATGAATTTGTGAGTGAGCAAGCATTTAGAAGAACCTACCCACTAAGTAATAGTCTCTCCTATTCTATGTCTTTTCTGTTTTGGAGATAGTATTATCTATACCATCAGCTGGTAGGAAGTCTTATCCATTGGATGTGAAGGAACATGTGTAGGGTCGTCGAATTGTCATAGAAGGCAACTTGTAAGGATGTCTTAGCGTTTGAAGGGACTATCATCATTTTCGTAGGCAACTCGAGGGACTAGATCATATTTCATAGGCAACATCGAAGGTTCATCGAGGGACTATGATATTTATATCGAAAGGACTATGATGATTTATTTGTAGGAAACTTTTCCTAAGATATCCCTACGTTCGAGGGACATGACCATATAAACGTAAGGCAACAAGAGGGGTTACCCTAAAGGTGAGTGAGTACAAATGTGTTGATTCAGATATTTAATCTTGAGATTAGAGTTAGCTATGTTCAGTTATTAGTCTTGCCATATAATCCTATTAACATACATCTAACAATTAAATAGTTAATAAGGTGCAGAAAGTAAAGTGCGGAAATGTAAACCCTAATTAAACAATTACATAATAATAAGGACTGCGAGAATATAAACCCTAAATTATTACATCCTGTGAACGGTTACAATATTTAGAAAAATGCGAGGAAAATTAAAGCTACGATATTATATGGCTTTGGGATGAGGGGATTATAATTTACCGAATGAGGATGAAACTTATTATAATTATTACAATAAACTCAAATGGAGATTAAAGCGGAAATAAAAGGTATAAAATATTAAGTATGAATTTGCAAATATCCGCAAGAATATTCAATAGCTTGAATGTAGTACCTCACGATTAATAAATAAAAATGTTAATAATAATGCATAAAATATGGATGACAAAATGGTGAAAAATAATGAACAAATTGAAAGCACGAAAATGTATCGCATATTCGGCTTGATTTACATAAGCTATGTCTTTATTTTATTTTAATTATGTTGCTTTATGTTAGTATTATGCTGGTATTTTATAGTATTTTTTAGGTTTCCAAATAAATATAGTCTTGGCTGGGTAGAAATAGTAAATGGAGGGGTGATGAAGAAAAAGGACCAAGTAAAAGAAAAAGCCCCAAATGAAGCCCAAAATGCAACCAGGAAGCAACACTCAAAGGGTGCCCCTGGGCACACAATGAGTGCCGCTCGGCACTGACCTCAAATATGAGTGCCCCTCGGGACACAAGTGTGACGGTCGACACAACCTCAAAGTAAGTGTGCCCCAAGCCACACACACCACCCCGATCGGCACACCCCAAAATGCCAAGCCCCCACGTCACGTTTTACGTTACGAACGACACAGTTTGTTTCCTATATTTTCTCAACGTATCAACACGTTCAGGGGCCACTTCCTATATTTTCTGGAGAACGTATCTCTCGCGGAATGGGTTATTTCCTCAACTGCTTCATGATACCAAGATTATAAATACAAGGCAGTTGCAAAAACTAAAGGCTCTCTCTCCTCTTTGGGGGACGTAATATAATTTTCCAGCTCCAACATTATTTTCTAGAAGTTATTTCTTTCAGCAATCTAGTATTTTACTCAAGCTTTTATTTTCTAGTTTCTTAAGCTTTCAGTTTCTTTTCTCGCAATAGTTTCTACACCGGAAACTATTGTGTAATTTGTACTGGATCTAACCTTACATTAGATTTTAGTTTTAATTACTTTCAATATTGTTCCGATTCAAGCATTCCAAGAGCTAAGCCTACCGACTTGTGGAGGAAAGCCACAGTGCTAGAAGGATATCAATTTTCTGCTTTCATTAATATAATTCCAGGTTTTTACATCTCTATTGTTTATTTATTTATTATCCAAGCATGTCTCCCTGTATGGTTTACCATTATTATCTATGCATAATTAGTTTAATAAGTATGTTTGGCTAAACCAATTAGAGATCGGTATGTAAATTAATCAAACTAAAGGGATCCGAAATAAGTTGGCCTAATTACATTTTATGAAAAATCACTTTTCCAATATAAGTCTCCAATAATTAATATTAAAACGCTTTGTTACGGAAGTAAAAAAAAATGGACAAAGGTTAGAAAACAATAAGAACGGAAGTTTGAGGATTTTAACCAGATAGTGGACACTTAACATTAGTTTTGAACACATCGGAAGCACTTTAAAACTAATTAGATTCTATTGTTTTCAAAAAAGTGTTTTTAAACCTGACGGGATAGCGGAAGCATACGTTACGGTCTAGGATCATAGTCTAATTCAATAAACACGGAAGCGTGAGATAAGGATTTTTAAATTAATAGTATCTATTGAAAAGACTTTTTGTTAATTGAAATTGGCCAACAAAACTTCGGATTTCCTAGGTTTGACGAACTACATACCGATATCTCCTTAATTAATATTTCAAATAGAATTCAATATATTTCCCATTTAACTTCTATTATTTCCCTAAAATCAAATTCAAATATTATCCTTAACTTTAGAAAGCGATGATAGATTACAGTAGGTTAACTAAAATTTTAAAATAACTTTAACTTCTCAGATCTGTTCCCAAAATCTTCAATCTCGCACAGCAACCAAATATCTTCAATCTTAAAAAGACTCAAAATCTTCGTCCATAAACAATCTTCAAAAGAATATTGGCAAGAGCAACTGAGAGCCAACGAGGCAGCAAGGCAGTGTTTCCAAGAGACGACGACATCAATTGGGATTTCAGGATTTTAGTTGTAAAATTACATAAACTTCTTATCTCGAAAATTAAAATCCAACAATCTTACGTTACAACCTGAAATGAGTTACAATAAAATCTTCTTTAATCTTCCTCTACCTTCTTGAAATTCAAACTACAAATTATTGCACAATGGTGACACACGTGAGTTTAATAAACTCGAAAATAGAAGTGTTTTATAACTGGTGTGTAACTCGGTGGGAGAACTGACTTTTAAAAAATGTGGCGGATAGCAAGAGTCGCCACCGACTTTTACTTTATCCAATTGGAAAGGCTAAAAGAACAGGAAAAGACCTTTAAAAAGATTTTGAGTTCGGGGGGTAGGTTATACAAAGGGAAGGTGTAAGCACCCTTTGTATCCATGGTTATCCATGGGCTCTTAATTGCTTAGCTCACTTTTATTTTTCAAAATGTTTGAAGTGTAATGTGTGAATAGTAAAAACTTTGTTAAGGACTTTAGCTTGTAAATAAGTGTAGCCTTGTTTTTGAAAGTATTTGAAAATGAGTGGGAAAAAGAGTTTTGAATTTGAAAAGAGTAAGCAATCAGGAGCACCTACCCTAAGTTAGAAAAATTGTTCTTTTAGCTTTTCGATTTGAAAAGGCTGTCCATACCATGAGAGGGTAGGAAGTCCTTTCATTGGATGTTAAGGGTCATCGAGAAATTATCGTTCGCCATAAAACTGTCCCTACCATATAGAGGGTAGGTAGTCTCGGGGAAGGATAGAATAGTCATTTAATCTTTAGGCAACCGGCGAGGATACCTTAGCAATTGGGACAATCATCATTACCGAGGCAACATCGAGGGACAAGATCATTTACTGTTAAGGCAACTTCGAATGGACTATGATCTTATGATGATGAACTGAGAGTGACATTTGTTTTGCTTAGGTATCCTCGTATTTGAGGGACTTGACTATTTTAGAATCGTAATTAAAAGGCAACAGGCAGCATAAGAAGGGTTACCCTAAAGGTGTATGTGTGGCACAATCATGTGGTTCAATTCGATTATATTTATCTTGTATAAGTTATTCTAATCCAATTCAAAGGTTGCACTCCCTAATTACTAACCACGCAATAAGTAATCGTGCGGAAATTAAAATGCGGAAAGTAAAACCTACGCTATTACAGTTTTATGGGTGGGGGATTTTACAATAAACACTTGTGGGGGTTTTGCGGAAGATAAAGACGGAAATTAAAGAAACTATAATTAATTCAAAAAAATATTTAAATAGCTTGAATCTTCGTCGAAACTTCGATCGATCCTGAAAATCAAGAATGAAAAGAAAACAGAAAAAAAGAAAAGGATTAGTGTATGAAAGATCTATTTATTATAAACTCGATTAATCACACAAATCCTAATTTAAAATAATTAATTAAAAATAACTATGTAAAACAATTAATTTGATATTTTAAATAACCATTGAAAGTTAATTTATAAAAAATCGAACGTTCGACTAAAGATGATAATTATATGATTTTTTTTATTTACATGACTTTTAGAAAAAAGAAACTAATTAATAATAATTTATAATTATTAAAACAAATGATTTTAGAAAAAAAGGAATATGCAATTAATTATAAAAAAATAGAAATCTTAGCTCTGCATCAGGTGTGGCACGCTCCAGAAGGTCAATGGTGTGGATGCAGTTTCTTGGGCGCTGGATCATGTGCTGGTGTTAATCCAATGGTTGGATATGAATGTGTATCGTGAGCGCGCGCAGTCTGGCCACACCGGATCTGTGAGTAGTTGTTTATTGAAAAAAAATAGAAGGAAACGTTAAAAGCTGGGGATCGAACCCCTCCCATGTGAATCACAAATTCACTTAAGCCTGGCCATGTGAACTGCATTGGTTAGTTGTTAGAAGAATTCTTAGCAATCAATAAATATAATGAAACATATTTAATTAAATTCAAATGAAAGAGAGTCAAATGTGGGGTCCCCATGCTGACGCTGCATCCAATCAGAGAGAGGGAGAGTGCCTTTTGAACGTTGATTGGCCAATGGCGTATGGAGAGAGATTCTGAAATTTTGACCGGCCAATAGGGATTACACACGCGCGTGGCCAACGTCAAGCGCCCAGTCTTCATCATCAACCTGCTGACCTGCGGATTTTGTTGCAGAATCTTCCACGAAATTACCTGCGAATTTTACCTTCGAATTTCTTGCAACTTCAAGACTTTACAAAACGGTGTTAGACAAATAATGTGAGTGCCCAGATTTCATAATTGAGGGGCTGCGAGCATGATGGTGGTGTTTGTTTGGACTCAAACGCCACAGATCAATGAAAACGAAAGCTCCTTCTTTCCTGCCCTAACCATGGTTGTTCATCATATTTGCACCGCAACTCCACACTAATGGTTCTAACAGCTTCTAATCATCCTCATGAACTTGAATATAGGGTTAGCTTACATTAAAACACGATAAAATATGACTTACGAAAATTCAAGAATATCAACAAATATGAACAATATGATAGATGTATTCATGCGTGACGAGAGCTTAGTATTGATGCCTTCTTACCCTATATTACCTCAGGAGGGGAATATGATGATTGTTTGATCTTGGGAGTGGCTGGAATGACAAGAACTCGTATGCCCTATGTGTGAAATTTTTTGGAACTTTTGAGAGGTGCTATGAGGCCAGGATTTTCGTTCCCTTTCATGCAACGAAATTCCATGGTTCTCTAGGTATTTCTTGGGCTTCTATATGATCCAAAATAAAGACCCATGGTTTAATTCATTATTTTTGGTATTTTATTTGATTTATCTGCAATTTAAATGAATAAAATTCAAATAAAATATAAATAAAAACACCAAAAATATAAGAATGGTTTTATAGGCTCTTTTATGAATCATATGTTTTCTTGAAATCCAAAACTTAGGCCCATTTATCCAAAAAGTCCATTTTGCTCAATTAGGGTTTTGTAGATTTCTTGAAATTTGCTCAACTTCATCAATTCATAACTCCTTCAATTTTTATGGTATGAATGTGTTATATGACTTTTTGGAAAGCCCAAGATGTTCTTTACAAGCCACTTTGGAACCTTTTTTGCACACAGAGATTTTATCTTGAAGATATGGCTCCTGACAAAAAATAGCTTTTTGCGAGCTTCTAGAAGGACCTATAATGTTTTGACTTATATCTCTTAGGCGAAAGCATTTCTTGACCTTGGGCCCAACATCAAAGTTGTAGATAATTGAATTTCCTTGATAATGAGCTTTGGTTGAGGAATTTCTGATAAAGTATGAGAGAGATATGATCAGTCAAAGTTGGGTTGACTTTCTCCTTGAAACCCTAATTTAGAAACTTGGACTTTTGATGATTTTAGAGATTTTCTTGATGAATCATGATCAATTCTTGATATAATGATGAATATTACTTCAAATGAAGGATTTTGACCAAAAATCAGGAGTTTTGACTGTATTTTGACCATAGTTGACTTTTAGGTCAAACTGGTCGACTATTGACCATTTGAACTGTTGACTGAACAATCTTATGAATGAGAGCTTGAAACTTGACATGAGGATCCTTTGAAGCATATGAGATGCCATGGGATCCATTTGAGGTCTTAGAACTTGATTTGATCTTGAGAGAAGCAAAACCCTAGTTGTGGGTTGATTGCTTAGGAGATAAGTAAGTGTGCCCAATTCTTGCATAGTCTTGAGCAGTTAAAAATCATGTGAGCCAAAATATGATGGGAAAATTTTGGGGTATGATAGCTGCCCCTGTTCTATCTTCTTAAACCTGAGGATGTAGAATGGCTTGTGCGCCTGTCGGAATCTGAAGGTGGAAGAGGATTGAACACTAGAATACCAAGAAATTTGCCCTTGCTGATGTAGGGACCTTTTCTGGAGATGGGCTTAAAATATGCCATCTGGATGTTGGGAGTATGAAGTGGGCTTAAAGATGCCATCTGACTTGATAGGTTGAAAGTCAGAATGAGTCGTACGTTAGACTGTATCTGAAAGTATATACTTAGGATGAGTCGTACGTTAGACTAAATCCACTGTATTGATGAATGTCAAAGTAAGTCGTACGTTAAGCTGTAATTTATGACGAGTCATACGTTAGACTAGGTCTAATTGCATCGATAAATGTCTGGATAAGCCGTATATTAGGCTGAAGGACGGGTCATACGTTAGATCGGGTCTGATTGCATCGATAGATGTCTGGAGAGTCGTACGTTAGGCTGAAGGATGGTTCGTACGTTAGACTGGATCCTTTGTATAGAGAAGTGTTTGTTGGAGGTTGATCGTGTCAGCACCGTTCGTAGTAGTTGAATTAGATCTTGGAAAGATGATCGTGTCTACACTATTCGTGGTGATAGAATTAGATCTTTGAATGTTGGTTGTGTCAGCACCGTTCGTAGTAACTGAATTAGACCTTGGAAGGATGATCGTGTCTACACCGTTCGTGATGATATAATTAGATCTTTGAATGTTGATTGTGTCAGCACCGTTCGTAGTAACTGAATTAGATCATAAGAAGATGATTATCTCTAAACTATCTCTGGAGAATATCCAGAACTAAGTATCAGAACTAAATCTTTGTCTAAATTATCACTGAACTATCTCTAGAGAATATCTAAAACTAAGTATCAGAACTAAATCTCTGTCTTGATTATCTCTGAACTATCTCTGGAGAATACCCGGAACTAAGTATCAGAATTAAATCATTGTCTTGATTATCTCTGAACTATCTTTGGAAGATATCCAAAATTAAGCATCAGAACTAAATCTCTGTCTTGATTATCTCTGAACTATCTTTGGAAGATATCCAAAATTAAGCATCAGAACTAAATCTCTGTCTCGATTGAGTGTCAGAATTAAATCGTTGACTTGATTATCTCTGCACTACATCTAGAAGATAATGTTCATTTGATTTGTAGGAATAGACTGAAAAATCGACATTAGTTTTATGCAGTGTCGTGATGCATATATTGTAATGTTTGTTTTTTGAAATGAATGAGAGTGTTATGCAAATGCCATGAGGCGTATGTATGTTATGTGTGTGCCATGAGGCGTATGATGTATGAATGCAAAATGTTATTAATGATGATATTAGATTGTAGTAGCGTCTGGCGGGGAAAATAAATCCATGTCTGTTGTGGAGAATACAGAGTACAGGTCTTCCTTTTTAGTAGGAACTCCCGCTTCATGCTCGAGGATGCTCCGCTGGGGATTTTTTACTTCTAGTTGGGGATGAGAGACAC
Organism: Vicia villosa; assembly: GCF_029867415.1. Lineage (NCBI taxonomy): Eukaryota > Viridiplantae > Streptophyta > Magnoliopsida > Fabales > Fabaceae > Vicia > Vicia villosa. The sequence continues at coordinate 111,246,568 of NC_081182.1, read as the reverse complement.
TTGAATGATTGATCTTGATGTACCCTGACTAGGGATAAGAGAGATGAATAACCTTGTATCGGAGAACCGACATTGTTTGAAGATGTAAACCCCGTTGGGGAGTTGAATCTCTGTTGGGAAGAGAGCTTTTGGAGATATCTTCTTGAAGATTACTTTGTGGGGATATGATCCTGTGAGACCGGCTTTGTGGGAAGACATGGATGCCTTGAATGTTGCCCCCAGCGGTTATAGTAACTACCATTCCTGGGCTTGTGTAGATTGGGACACACCAATGCTTGTTGGTCGAAATGTTAAACATGCCTTGCATAACTTTGCCCCAGCTAGTAGGGACCTTGGAGATTTTTGCCTCGTGAGAACCTTATGAGATGTGTACTATGGGTGACATGCCCCTAGTAGCCATAAACTTAGTATGATTCCCCTGACTTATCGGGAAGTAGCTTCAGACCCGCTTGGGTGTATGCCCCTGATTGTTCGGCGTTCCTGAGGGATTCTTTGAATCTTGACCTGATTTCCCCAGATTGATTGGACAAAGCATGTCATGCCCCTTGTATTTATTGACTGTCTTGATTTTATTTTTTAAAAAAAAAACATTAAAATAGGAGATGTAAAAGCGTGATATTTGTAAAAACATGATATCAGCTCAGCATTTATGGCAAACCTTAAGGAGTCAGGATACCTTTTTGGTGACAATATGCTTTCGAACTAACCATGCTTCAGTTAGGACTTTCAAGGGTTGTAACGTGGCTTAGTTCACGGTTTAAGAAACAAAGGATAATGGCTCAAATTTTATTTGTACTCATCCCAATCTTCGTGATGTTCTTCGATCCTATGCTCAGTTAACTTTGCATTTAAGTCATAGCGGAGCTTGAAGTTATAATACTGACGTTTGATTGATGGTTGAAGCAATGGCAATTTATTTGGAAAGGCGGTCATCCCTTTTTGTAATATTTTCTTTTTGTAATATCCTCTTTTGTCGAGGTTTTTTTGCAACCTCTTTTTGACCTTGACTTTGTTATCCCTAACTTTTTCCTGAACTGTTTATTTTGAGATTATAGTCAGCGGGATGTTTTGACTTTTGATAAGTCTCCTTCATAGGTTTTGACTTAACAGCTTTTTCTTTTTGGTGGATATTGACTGCCTGACTTAATGATTGCGGGAACCCATCATTATTTGTGTAAACAACAACTAGTATAATTGAGTTAACTGAGTAACTACTCTGCCCCAGGTTATGATTAAGGGTTTTAATATGTATGAGAAAGAAAACTTCTACTTCTTAGGCTAAAAGGGGGTTGACGAGGAATTAACATCCTTATATCTCCATTGTTTAGGAATTGAAACAATGCTTGTACATCGTCAGCATAGTCCGTTCAAAAGCATTATTGTATGAGGTTACGGTATCGTTTTCGTCATCCTCCCTTAAAAGGCTTACAGCTTAGCAGGAGTTGAACATCACAAAACATAAATAAAGTAAAGACACAATTTAAAATGAGTGATAGCGAAATAATTTATTCAAGACAAACATATGCAATGCACTAATGATGATTATTAAAACAGATAATGTATATCATAAGTCGATTGTTTAAACAAAAAGGAAAGAAATTTTCAAATGAAAGTAAATCTAATGATCCGAAAGACTTCCTTCTAGCCATCCACAGCATCAGCAGTCTTGTTGTGATTAGGCATGGGAGCGGTGATCACGTTAGGGGTTGTAGGAGGGTCGAACTCAATTTCACCTGCGTCGATCATATCTTGGATCTTATTCTTCAACGGCCAACAATTATCTGTGTCATGTCCAAGACTATTAGAATGATATGCGCACCTCGCATTAGGCTTATAGCTAGGAGCAGATGTGTTAGGATTCTTAGGAGGGTCCCTCAGATTAATCAAATTTGTCTTCAGCAGATGTTGTAAGGCTTGAGCCAGCGGCATATTGATCTTTATGAACTGACGCCTAGACGTGTCTTGCTTGTTTGGGCGACCTTGTTGTGGCGCCGGTGTGGAGATCAGAACTGCCCCAACAGATTGGTCACGATTACTCTTCTTCTGATCATACACAGCATTGGACTCTGACTTCCCATTGAATAGCCTCTTCGTAGCGCCTGAGGATGTAGCCACTTGAATCTTACCACTTCGGATACCACTTTCGACATGTTCTCCAGTTAGTATCAAATCAGTGAAGCCAGATGAAGAACTCCCAATCAGATGACTATAGAAAGGGCCGGTCAATGTACTCATGAACATGTCAACCAATTCTCTGTCAGCCAACGGAGGTTGAACTCTGCCAGCCAAGTCTCTCCATTTTTTAGCATACTCTTTGAAGCTTTCATTAGAGCCCATAGACATGTTTTGTAGTTGCATGCGGGTTGGCGCGAGATCAACATTGTATTGGTATTGCTTATAGAAAGCAACAGCCAAGTCTTCCCAAGTATGAATATTGGTACCCTCCAGTTGATAGTACCATTCGAGTTTAGTTCCAGATAAGCTCTTTTAGAAAAAGTGGATCCATAGCTTCTTATCGGAAATATGAGGTTGAATCTTCCTCACATATGATTTCAAATGCAGTTTAGGACAAGAGACTCTGTCGTACTTAGCAAAGGTTGGAGTCTTGAACTTCGGAGGGATAACAACTCCAGAGATGAGTCCTAGTTCCTCAAAATCCAGCCCAGGTACCTTCTGGATCTCCATGGCTTTCATGCGTTCCTCCAGCAATTTGTATTTGTCGTCTGGATGTTCATCCTCATAGTAGTAGTCTCCTTCTTCCTCAGAGGGATTGGCAGAATCATGGTTGCTTTTTGCATCAGTTTTGACACTAGCGTCGTCCTTTTGTTCATCGTCATCCTCTTTGGAAATCTTGACTTCTTCAGCTTTCTTGAGTGGTCCTCGGAATCTTCTTCCCATGTTAAGGGCACCCACAGATCTTCTAGGCTTTTTCTCCTTCTTGGTCAAGAGGGTTTTCAGCTCGTCTTGCCCCTTGGCCAAATTCAAAATCATAGCTTGGAACTGGGTGTTCTGAGCCTGAAGGTCTTTAACTGATTGCTCGAGATCCATTTGTGCTGAAATAAACAGCAAGGGAGGATGAGAAACCTGTGGTAGAAACCTGTGATGCGATGTTATGGATGCAAATGCAATGTTTTCAAGGATCTTTAAGAATTTAGTTAGCAACATTTAGACATTTAATCAGTCACAGCTTCGTCTGAAGAATCTTGGCTTTCGTCCTTGAACGTCCTTCTTTAAGAATCAAGCTCACCATATCGAGTGGGTCATCGCCTCTGATTCGGGATACTTGTACTTCTGCATTTGAATGTATATGGCTAGAGGAAAATAAATCCCCTTGCCCCTTGATAGGTACGATGCCTTTGAATTGGAAGACATATGGCGAGAGAAAAATAAATCCTCTTGCCCTTTGATGAAAATTTAGTCCTCGATAAGGGCACCTGAAATTGTGCGCCCTAAATTCCTAAGATCCTTGAAAGGGTCAGTTAACATGCAATGTTATGATGTCATGATGTCATGATGTTATGCGAATGCAGTACATTAGGCAAAGCGTAAGATAGTAAGGACAAACAAGTCCTATGACAAAACCTGCAAGGAAATCAAAGGGTTAGTAGCACACACAAGCAAGTCATACAAGTGTCCTTAGGTTTAAAGGCTTGCTTGAAGTCCATAGGTAAGTACCCTCCCCGCTGAAGTTTAGTTGGTTCAACCTGTCCTAGATAAAGATCGGGTTCTATGGTGCTCATCTCGATGATTATTCTCGAAAGCATTATCTCAGTCAGCGCTCGGGTGGCTGACTGAAAACATCTTGAAAGATTGATCTCAATGAGTGTAGCTTCGAGTATCAACCAGCTTCAGTCAAGGTCCAAATCCGGCCATCTTGCTACTTCTTAATAGGCCAAAGTCAAGTTCAACTAGGATTCTAAGGGCAAATTAGTGCTTCAAGACACTACATGGTAGCCTAATGTCTCCTCGATCATGTTCAAGGGCCATCAGAACCAACCAAAGTGTCACACTAACGGTGGCCACCAGATCAACCATATCAGGACGAGCCTAATGACTTTTAAAAAATGTTGCGGATAGAAAGAGTCGCCACCGACTTTTATTTTATCCAATTGGAAAGGCTAAAAGAACAGGAAAAGACCTTTAAAAAGATTTTGAGTTCGGGGGTAGGTTATACAAAGGGAAGGTGTAAGCACCCTTTGTATCCATGGTTATCCATGGGCTCTCAATTGCTTAGCTCACTTTTATTTTTCAAAATGTTTGAAGTGTAGTGTGTGAATAGTAAAAACTTTGTTAAGGACTTTAGCTTGTAAATAAGTTTAGCCTTGTTTTTGAAAGTATTTGAAAATGAGTGGGAAAAAGAGTTTTGAATTTGAAAAGAGTAAGCAATCAGGAGCACCTACCCTAAGTTAAAAAAATTGTTCTTTTAGCTTTTCGGTTTGAAAAGGCTATCCATACCATGAGAGGGTAGGAAGTCCTTTCATTGGATGTTCAGGGTCATCGAGAAATTATTGTTCTCCATAAAACTGTCCCTACCATATAGAGGGTATGTAGTCTTGGGGAAGGATAGAATAGTCATTTAATCTTTAGGCAACCAGCGAGGATACCTTAGCAATTGGGACAATCATCATTACCGAGGCAACATCGAGGGACAAGATCATTTACTATTAAGGCAACTTCGAAGGGACTATGATCTTATGATGATGAACTGAGAGTGACATTTGTTTTGCTTAGGTATCCTCGTATTCGAGGGACTTGACTATTTTAGAATCGTAATTAAAAGGCAACAGGCAGCATAAGAAGGGTTACCCTAAAGGTGTATGTGTGGCACAATCATGTGGTTCAATTCGATTATATTTATCTTGTATAAGTTATTCTAATCCAATTCAAAGGTTGCACTCCCTAATAACTAACCATGCAATAAGTAATCGTGCATAAATTAAAATGCGAAATGTAAAACCTACGCTATTAAAGTTTCATGGGTGGGGGATTTTACAATAAACACTTGTGGAGGTTTTGCGGAAGATAAAGACGGAAATTAAAGAAACTATAATTAATTCAAAAAAAAATATGGTATGAAGGTGTTCTATGACTTTTTGGAAAGCCCAAGATGTTCTCTACAAGCCACTTTGGAACCTTGTTTGCACACGGAGATTTTATCTTGAAGATATGGCTCCTGACAAAAAATAGCTTTTTGCGAGCTTCTAGAAGGACCTGTAATGTTTTGACTTATATCTCTTAGGCGGAAGCATTTCTTGACCTTGGGCCCAACATCAAAGTTGTAGAGAATTGAATTTCCTTGAGAATGAGCTTTGGTTGAGGAATTTCTGATAAAGTATGAGAGAGATATGATCAGTCAAAGTTGGGTTGACTTTCTCCTTGAAACCCTAATTTAGAAACTTGGACTTTTGTTGATTTTAGAGCTTTTCTTGATGAATCATGATCAAATCTTGATATAATGATGAATATTACTTCAAATGAAGGATTTTGACAAAAAATCAGGAGTTTTGACTGTATTTTGACCAGAGTTTACTTTTAGGTCAAACTGGTCGACTGTTGACCATTTGAATGTTGACTGAACAATCTTATGAATCAGAGCTTGAAACTTGGCATGAGGATCCTTTGAAGCATATGAGAGGCCATGAGATCCATTTGAGGTCTTAGAACTTGATTTGATCTTGAGAGGAGCAAAACCCTAGTTGTGGGTGGATTGCTTAGGAGATAAGTAAGTGTGCCCAATTCTTGCATAGTCTTGAGCAGTTAAAACTCATGTGAGCCAAATTATGATAGGCAAATTTTGGGGTATAACATGGTGCGAACCTGAACTCAAAAGGAACATGTGCAGACAGAGAAAAGAGAGAGTGAGATGGGACCTCAAACATCAAGAGACCCACGTTGGGACTTGTGGCCGGTGCAGCGGGGATGATTGTTTGAACGGAGAACGGAAACAGTGCCACACGACAATGTCATGGTTGCTGTTGGTTATTTTTCAGATAATATTTCGGAAATACATTTCCGAAAACACCTTTTTCTGAAGAAAACAAAAAGGTGATTTCGGAGATGCATCTCCGAAAACAACTTTTTTTCTAAAAAATAAGGTGTTTTCGTAAGTGCACTTCCGAAATCAACTTTTTTCCAGAAAAAAGTGCATTCGGAGATGCACTTCCAAAATATAGGGGCGTTTTAAGAATTTCGCACGAATTTCTAAGAAGGTTGGGGTGGATAAAGAAATTGTCAAAAAAAAAACTAAGATTCAGAAGAGGAAAAACTGCCCCATCTTCCTCTTTCTACACTTCTTACTTTCTCTCTCTCATTGTTCTCTTTCAGATGCATTTTTCTTTTCAATCTTCTTCTTTTCAAGAACTCCGACCAAAATAAATGCTTAAAACCAAATTAAATGCCAATAACTTTGATCAAAGAAACAATAAACAAAAAGGATAACGGAAAATCACTTGGAACAAACTGTGACGCCTGGGAATGGTCGTGGTTGCGACGGTGGTTCTCGTCGGTGCGTGGCATTGGAACGTCGCTAGAGGTGGTGTTGTGGCTGGCCGCGCGGTGTAAACTGCTAAAACCAGAAAAATCGGTGGTTTTCATGAACCGGTAGTTTAATTGCATTTTAACAAAAAAATTATTTAAAAAATTAAAACGACGTCATTTTGATTATTTTAATGAAAAATAAAAATAAAATATAAAAGAACTTAAATAAAAAATAAAAAATAAAAATAAAGCTGTTGTGGACGGTTGACTTTATTGCATATGGTTTTGATATTGAAGAAGGAGATCCCAACATTTAAACAATTATCCTTCCTTTAAATTTATTTTAGTAGAAAATGAAATTATTTGGTTATAAATTATTTAATTATATATTATTTAAGTAGATTATGTTGCGAATAAAGTTTGTTTGCAGTTCTACTTTATAATTTTGTACTATTTTATTATGTGTGATATCTATGTTTAGAATTTGAATTTAAATTATGAACTTGTAAATTTATTTATGATATGATATTTTCAAAAAATTTAAGTGTTAGTTATATTTTATAGAGACTAAAGCATCTGGTTTGACATGTTTTATAACTATATAATTTTGTTACAACGATCGGTCTATTGAACCGAATTATCCGGTTTAATCCGATTTACTCATGCGGTTCGACCAATGACCTAGTGGTTCGACCAATAAACCAGTAATCCAATAACATCACCGGTTTGATGTCTGGCCCGGTTCTTAAAACATTAGATATATTTTTTTTATTAAGGCTTCTACAAATATATATATTTTTGGATTAAATTATTTTTTGTTATTACAAGCTTATCCGTTCACATCAGTTTTAGAATCTGCTATTAAGTTAATATATTTTTGAAAAATTTTGTTGCAGATAGATTTATAACATTTTATAAAAAAATTTCAACTAAAAAAACTCAAATTTGACTAAACTAATGAAGTCAGTGATATTTTCTTCAGTTATGGATAAAGAGAAAAATAATGTTTTAAAATGCTAGAAAGCAACAATTACAATTACAAACAACTCAAATATCAAATGATTAGAAAAATAGTAAACCAATCCATAATTTAGAGATTTAATACACCATTATTATTAAAGAACAGAAAATTAACCATATAATTTTTTATTGAAGAATGAAAAGCATAAAGTGTTGCAGAAAAAGTCTTTATGGAGAATCTGAATTGCCATTGCATTTGAATTGAAGGCCAGTACCAAACAAACCACAGCAAATTATCACTATCCACTCCCATAAAATAGCCCTTGAGGATCATATAAGAGAAGAAAATTAAGCTTGTGTTTAGATGACTGAATAATAATATTCTCATAGTTATGGAAAATTAAGCTTGTGTTTAGGAAGAAAAATCACACCTTTTTTTCCTGCAGAATATGATAAAGTATTATTTCTACCACCTTGGATTTATAGTAGCAACTCCTCCATTATTGGTAGTAATTTCTACGGTGATCACTCGCTCGAAGAACCATTTCCAATCCTCAGTAGAAATGTCCGACAAATTATTAAATATAACTCCAGTATCCAAAATATAGAGAAATTCAAGCTTCTCTAGATGTTGGATTCCTGTGGGTATAGTCTTCAGCTTGTAGAGATCGTATAGCCTGAGTTTTTTCAGAGAAGGAAGTGCTCCTTTGTCAATAATAATATCTCTCAAGTCATCTGCAGTTTCAATATACAGTTCCTTTAGTTTCTGAAACCCTCCATCTTCAAAATGCAAACATAGACCATCATAAGCACACTTTGTTATAGAGAGGATCAACAGGTGCCGCAAACTTTTTAGGGATTGCATTGGATCTTCATTTAAAAAGGACCGCATCAACCTCAACACAACAAGATTTTGAAACTCTGGAATCCACTCTGGCAACTTCTCTAACCCCCCATCCAGTGTAAGTTTGCGAACCATAGTCAAATGCACATCATCGAGCTCAAGAAAACTCTTAGATGATGCAACAAACAGTTTCTCCAAGTGTCGCATTTCATTGATTGAAGAAGATATAATGCTTCCATCTTCTCCATGAACATTAATCAACCCCAAATCCCTGATTTGTTTCAGCTTTCCTAACTCTTTAATCACTTCTGTTGCTCCATTCATATCTAAATCAACATTTCGTAGCGTTTGTAGGGATGTCATCTCTCCAATACCATTTTTTAGTTCAATCAAAGAAAGATTAGTGCCCATAAGATGTCTTAGCTTTCTAAGCTTGCTAATCTCTTTTGGCAACTCAAGGCCATCTGTATCACTTACTTCTAAGGTCTCTAGATTCTGGAGCATGCCAATAGATTTTGGAATTTTACCATCCTTAATATAATTGAACCTTAAATACTTCAAATGGATCAAACTTCCAACCTCGTTAGGAACATGCAATAATCGAACATGTTCAAAATCAAGAACCTTTAACAACCTGAGTTTTGTAGGGATTTTCCCAAAAACTAAGAAAGTTGATGCATTATTTTCAAAAATAAATAATGATCGAACATGCGACCTTTCAGTACTCAGAATTAAATCATAAAAACCGGTGGTTGTTAATTCAGTTGTTACTAATAAGCGTCGAACTATTCCACTTAAGGTTGATTGTCCATCATCACTAATATACTTGCAAAAATTTAATTCCTCATTTTTTTCAACCATCATTTCGCGTATTAGATCATGAACACGACAACGTTTAACCTTACCATCAATTCTAAGCGAGGATACTTGCACCAAGCTTCTATGGATCAACTCTGTTAAATATTCTTCTGCTACTTCTTCCAAAGTCCTCCCTCTTTCCTCCTTCACAAACCCTTCAGCTATCCATTGTCGAATCATTCTCTTTGATCTAACTGCATAATCTTCTGGATATATTACAAAATATAACAAACATGACTTGAGATAATAAGGCAAATCATCATAGCTTAAACCAAGAATTTCTTTTATCCCTATTAAATGAGTATCTTTCTTTAGCTCTAAACTTAAGTTTTCTCTAAATCTATTCCACTCATACCAAGTTTTTTCTCTTGTAGACAAAAGACCACCAATGGCAACAATTGCTAGTGGTAAGCCATTGCATTTTTGAACAATTTCATTGGCTATACCAATGAGCTCTTTTGGACAGCACCCATTGTGGTCAAATTTAAATGCCTTCTTATTGAACAACTCCAAAGATTGTTCTTGAGTTAAAGGTTCCAACTTAAGCACCTCAGTGAAAGAAGATTTTTCACAAGACACCACAACATCTAGGTTCCTAGTTGTGATTAATACCTTACTTCCATTTTTATTATCAATTACAGCAAATTCAATATCATCCCAAAAATGTACACTCTAAACATCATCAAACACGACAACGTACCTCTTTTGTTTCAAGTAGTTTCTCACCTCATCTGTCAATGATCCTCGATCCATTCGAGAAAAATCCCTATGAGCATTGTCTCCTTTTTCCTTGAAAAACTTTATCAGCATGTCCCTCAACAACTCTTCAACATTATATGATTGAGAGACTGTGATCCATACACGACAATCGAAGTGTTTGACAACATCCTTGCTGTCAAAAACTTTCTTGGCAAGAGTAGTTTTTCCTTGTCCCCCCATTCCAACCACGGAAACTACAGTGCGCTCTTCCCTTCCCTCTACCATCCAATCAGTCAGTCTTTTCCTTGGCTTTTCAAAGCCCACAACATCAGATTCTTCAATGTAAAGAGCAGCCAGTCGAGGGTCGTGCCATTTGGAATTTCGACCTTCTCTAGAACTGCTTGACCTTTGTTCTAAACTACGTTGGAAGCCATATTTTTCACTTCTTTCCTTCATCTCACAAATATGTGACTTAACGTCTTGAATCTCAGACGCTATACGACGACGAGGGATCATACTTTTGAGCTTATGGAACAAAGCTACACATCCAGGATGAGGAGGCTGTTGTCCCACCTGGATCATATAATCATCAATGATATCTTCAATGCGAAAAGCTGCTTGCTGGACCTGCTTCACCCATACTTTGGCTCCATCACTAGTGTTGTCTCCTTTAGTTGTTGCGGCTCTTTTATCAGCATCCTTAAGGAATGCTTGAATACTTTCTAGTTCGTCTTTAATGTCTGCAAATTCCTTGTGTATACCCCTTAACAGATTGGCCTCTTCCCTCAACAATGGAAGTAAGTGGTCAACAGCTAAAGACACTGCCATTTCCGCCATTTGGATTAAGCTCTGATTATTGATGTTTTATGTGAAGATTATTAGGTTTGTTATGTTTAAGACCTTGGCTGCGCAATTTATATTATGATATAACAAGGGAATAAGACAACTTGTATTATGAAGAAACAAGGGAATAAAGTAACTTCTATCATGAAGAAAATAATAAAGCAAATTCTATCATGAAGTAACAAGGGATTAAGGTAAATTCTATCATAAGTAGCAAGGTAATAAGGCAACTTCTATCATGAAGAAAGGAATAAGGAAAATTCTATCATGAAGTAACAAAAGAATTGGATTTTTGAACTAAATTCCCTCCCATTGACACTATATTGAAACAACTAATGTTGAAAACTATGCATGTTAAAATAATAGGAGTATTTGTCATGTGCAACCTTTTTCGTAAATTAGGTTGCACATTTTGATTGTCAGAACAACGACAGCTGAAAGCATGTGTCAAGGCCTTTTAATTTTAATACTATATGAAAGTATGGTTTAATTGGCCTCTGATAAAAAATAAAATAAAGTTGGATTGCATGTTATCACAATGAAAATAATGAATAAAGTTTTGATTACTTGATAACAAATAAAAGAAGCATCCACTTAAACTGATCTAAACATTAATATGTTAGAATAAGATTTTTTCTTTACCCACCTCCCTATGGGGGTCACCCCCAGCGAAAACCCCATTTTACCCCGCTTTGGAAATGCATTTCCGAAATATTTTTTTTTTCTAAATTTTTCCAGATTTCGGAAGTGCATTTCCGAAAAAATCCCAAAAATTGGGATTTTGACTAATTCGGAGATGCATCTTCGAAACAACAAAAAAATCTAAAAAAATCCCAAAAATTAATTTTAGGATATTAATTTATGAGTAATGAATAATAATAATTATATATTTTGATATAATTTATGAGTTATGAATAATAATTATTATATATTTCTATTTTGATTCATATTTTAAAATTTAAAATCATTTTAATTAAAATAATTAAATAATTTCACTTACAAAATGAGTTATAATTTTTTATTTATATATTTATATATTTATAATAATTATTTTATATTTATATATTTACAAAAATAATTAAAAAAAATGAGTGTTTTAATTTATATATTTATATATTTATATAATAATTATAATAATTATTATATATTTATAAAAATTATTATACATTTATATAATAATTATTATATATTAATTATAAATATATTTATACATTTATATAATAATTATAAAAATTAAAACAATGAGTGTTTTAATTTATAATATATATATTCTATTTATATTTATATATTATATTTAATTTTAAATAATTCAAAATTTACTTATGTAATTAAGATGTTTTTGATTTATATAAGTTAGTAAAATAATTTTTAACTTTAGAATTGTTTAGGAAATTTTATACCTATTAATTGTATTGATTCACCTTGATTTTATACCTATTAATTGTGTTGATTCACCTTGATTTTAATTTTTTAATAATTATTGAATTCTTTCGGAAGTGTATATCCGAAACATTCCAAGATCAATTTGGTCTTCGAATATTTCGGAAGTGTATATCCGAAGACACCCCCCTCCCAAAAAAAATCGGAAGTGTATATCCGAAGACACCCTCCTCCCAAAAAAAGGTGTTTTCGGAAATGCATTTCCGAAAACCCAAAAAAGGGGTGTTTTCGGAAATGCATCTCCGAAAACACTTTTTTTCGTATTTTCGGAAGTGCATTTCCGAAATAAGACAAATTTTGAAAAAAAATACGCGTTTCGAAAATGCATTTCCGAAGTGAGGGTATTTTGGGTTTTTCACCAGAGGTGGCCAAGAAAAGAGGGAGGTGGGTAAAGAAATTTTCTAGAATAACAAGTGGTTATCTACACTATGCTTTGTTTTTATAAATCAGAAATATATTAAAGAAAAAAAAAACAAAAACACATGGATAAATACCAAATTAGGAAATTAGTTTCATGATTACTCAATATGAACAATTGGCATTGTATAAATGTGTCTTAGGTTACTTACTATGAATAATTTTAGTAGAAATCAATGCCAGTATTTTGTAATTTATTAATAACTCATCAAGTTAATTATGTTAATTTATTTCTGATTAAACATTCCAAATTAATCCCCTAAGAATAAAAAAAAAATCTTTATTTGATCTTTTGTAAAATTTAATCGTCCATGTTAGTCTCTCTTAATTTTTTTTTAAACCGGTTCTTTTATCTACGGTTGAATCGTGACTAGATTGCCATCTATTATATATTATATATAAATATATAAAAAAATAAAGTACCTGGAAAAGACAAGATAAGGCCTCTGATTAAAAATCTTTGTTAATCTAATTACAAGGGGTATTATTGACTATTTGAACTTTACTTGATTTATTTTCACTCGGCATTAAATGCCGCTGATGTGGCACAACCTTTTTTTTTTTGTTGGTTTTTACATTATTTTAATTCTACAAATTTGTTCCAATAAACCCTGATTATATATTACACGCTAAACAATGATATAAGATGGCTGCGGAATATGAGCAGTCAACTGAAATTGGATGCATTCTCCTACGTTTCACTGGATATGAGGATTTGTTGTTGTTTTATGTTGCAAAATTAATCTGTGTTATTTTAATGGATTTTAAATTTTGCTTTTGATTGTTCACTATAGAGCATGTCCATGTTCCTGAAGAAATTCTACCCACTATAGAGCTGTAATGTGATTTGTGAGTTTGAAAACTCGACCACAAGTGGGTAATCATACTTTTAAAATTAATTTTGGTACACTTTGATGGATTCAGAATTTGAAACGAGATAGGGTTTTATTGAATGGATTCATGATGCAGAACATGTATTTGATGAAAACCCAACTCTATAAATTGTGGGGTTTGTGATTGTAATTAAATATTCAATTGGTATGTTGATTCTATGAATGCCAATGATGTTTCTATGTTTTTATAACGTTTATGAACAATTTTTTTATTGTGCTCATAATATTAATAATATTGTTTGATTCAATATGGTGTTTATTGTCTCTGTTTTATTTTGCAATGGAATTTGGTAGAAAGCTTGATTGCGTTAAAGTTATTGAACAACTGTATGATATTATACTATTTAGTTCTAATGGATTCAATTATTATATTTAGTTAATATGAAATATTGGTTTTTTTAACCTAAGTTTTACTATATTTTCATAATCAATCTCAAACTCAATCCATTTTTCTGCTCTACGTCAACAAATTTTGATTCATACAACAATGTTATTTGATGTTATTTGATTTTAATGACTCCATTTTCTGACTAATTTTTTTATATTTCTTACCTACAATAATGTTATTTGATTTAATGGCTCCATTTTCTGACTATATTTTTTTTATATTTCCTACCATCATTATCTTTATCCGCAGAAAATATCCAGATTGTAATAGTGCAACTAAATATATTTTATATTGTATTCTTATTTTTATTTTTAATATTGATTGTGATATTGTGAGTTTACAACGGACAACAATAATGACACACTATTAGTATTAATATTGTGAGTAAAAAGAAATCAATGTTAATAATAAACATTTATTATTATTATTTTTTATTATTTAATAATAATAATAATGATAATATAGTATTATTATTATTATTAATATGTAATATAAGAATTTTTTAAATCGAAACTTCTACATATTTTTTTATTAGATAAAAATTATATTAACTATTATCAATGTTATCATTAAAGTTTGATTAAAATAACCTAAACTTTTAGGTAATTATCAGTTTTTTTTAGTATTGATATCTTAGATAGTTGATAGATAATGGGAAAGGAGAAATAGTATATAAATATGATAATAATAATTCCGATTTATTATATTTTTTTTAGAAACAAATTACTTTTGCTTGAGAAATAACCTAATATTTTAAATTATATTTTAATTTTATATTAGGAATTTATTCAAAATACGTTAAATATGTAAATAATGTTTTTCAATATTTTGGTTACACTTTAAATAAAATAAAATAAAATTAATGTTTTTTATCAAATAAAATATATTATTTATGTTAAATTGAATATTTTTTGTCAGTAAAACAACCTAATAGAGGTAGTACATTAATATTTAGGAAGGATTTCAAAACTCAATTCATTTTAGGAAGAGTTTCAAGAAAATGTCATTAGAAATATGTAGTTTTAAGTGATAATTTATGATTTTGGTATAGTATCTGACATAAATGGAAACACTCGGCGAATTCAAATTCAAATTGAGAAATAAAAAAATAATTATTATTATCAACAAACATACAAAAAGATTTTGTCATGCATGTTCCCCTATTTTCAATGCCCTCATTAGTCATTACCTAAATAATTGACATCAATTCTAATTTATATTTAATTTTTAACTTTCCAGTATTATTATTAGTTACATTTTTAAAAATTATTATTATATCTTTATTTAAAATTATTCAATGAAATATGAAATAATTTAAAATTTTAAAAATTTTCAAAAAAATTATAAATTTAATAGAGTTAAACTTCTATTATGAAATTCTCCTAGACAAAAAGATAGAGAAAATATTCATTTAGAACTGAAATTTCAAAATAGCATGGAGTGTAACTGAAATTTGACGAGTAGTTGTCCTATATTGCAGGTTTGTAAAAATTATAAATATGATATAATAAGAAGGATTTAAAACTGATATTTGACGGGAAGTTCTTATCAATTTTAGGTTTGAAAAAATTAACTAATATCTGAAAAGTAATGTTATTTGAAGTGGAAACATTATTTTATTGATGTCTGTAGTTTTAAAATTAAGGGGACAACTTCTCTACCCATCACAATAAGTTGGGTAGTGTACCTCCAACCAATCACATGATTTCATCTCATTTAACACATTTAATTATTTATTAAAATATTATAAATATTTATTATTTTCAAAGTATTTTACAAAGGAGGTAACCCTACCCAACTTTTTGAGTTGGGTAGATAAGAATTCACCTAAAATTAATCCATATAGATTCAATTGAATTTTGTTAACTTATCTAGATTCACGGGTAGATGTAAATGCATCTAAATGATATCAGCTGTAGATGTAAATGTTCATCTTTTAAATATTTTTCTTGCTTGTGTTTTAAATAATTGAAGTTAGATAATCGGCTATACCTTTTGGTTAGGAGGGAATATTCTGTACCACTAATCCAATGTATTTTCATATTTTAACTTACAAATAACACTTATATTAATATATTTTCTTATTATTTTTCAATTATTAGCAATACTTAATATATTTTGATAATAAATTTTCAACTAAAATTCGCACCCACTAAAATAACATTTAAATATTTTTCAAAACCATTTTATCTAAATTAAAATTAAGTTTTAATAACATATGAAATAAAATTGATACGTTTAAATAATTTACAAAACACATCCAAATATATCCAAATAGTATTAAGCGTGTTTGAAATTAAACAATATAATTTAAATATGATTTTTATACCATCCAAACATATTTACAAGTTAACATATAATATATATTTACAAGTTAACAAATTTATAAATTAAAAAATAATTTTAATTTGTTATTTAAATGTGTTTGATTAATGTCTAAATGTGATTTTAGTGAGTGTGAATTTCATTTAAAGATTTATTATCAAAATACATCATGGTTTCTTAAAAATCGCATATTTATAAATAAACTTACATTTAATAAGAATGTGTTTGAAATATATTTAAATGTGATTTTAATGAGTTTAAATTATTTAAACATGTGATTTTTATTTTTGATGTTATTATAAATTAATTTTAATTTGTATAAAATAATTTTGAAAAATATTTAAATGTAATTTTAGTGGATGTGAATTCTATTTGAAGATTTATTATCAAAATATATTAAGTATTTCTAATAATTAAAAAATAATAAGAAAATGATTGATATAAGTATTATTTATAAATTAAAATATGAAAAATACATTAGTTAACATGTAGAGCATGTTGCCCAATGACTAAGGGGTCTATACTGCAACCCTTACTTAATTCAAAATCTTGATTTTTTTTATCTACCTTTCTTTGATAATTAAATAAATGAAAAATAAAATGAATATTACTTAGATTTAAAAATAATTAAAAATAATAAATAATAATTTCATGTCAGGAAAATATTACATAGCAATTCAGTCATGGTTCAAAAGTAGAAAAAAGAATTGATTTGAGAAAAATATTAAGAGACGGACTAGCAAGTCTCGGTTAAATTTTGCAAGGGATCAAATATAGACTATTTTTTTCTTAGGGATCAATTTGGACTCTTTAATTTTTATGAGGGACTAAAATGGGTCTTTACTCTTATTAAAATGTGTAATAGTTTATTAGCGATATATTTTTTAAAAATTGATAGACATGCATTTTTATATAATAATATAAATGAAAATATATAAATATGTAATGCGGGTATGAGACATGGTGGGTAGTAAGATACTCGTGTCCGCACTCATACCTGTTTATTTTAATGCGTAATTACTCGTGCTCGTACCCGTAATCATTTTTCAGGTTTATACCCTATCCATTGTGGGTATTTTTGCGGGTACCCATAGGGTATGAGCCAAATTGTCATCCCTAAATGTATGATAAGTAGTGTTTTTACTCACTTCGTTCCTTTTTATTTTTTAACTTTTAACTTTTTACACATATCAAAAAAGCATAGAGAGCGAGACAGTTCTTGTAATATGATAGTGTCTGTTGTTGTTTTTGTTATATATTTTCTTGTTACTTCTTTTGAATCTTTAGCTCCTTATACCGAGGGAACAAAAGAGACACTAGAAGCTTGCTTGCACAAGTATCTTTGCTGAAGAAGCGGTTTCTAAGAGAGAGACGTTGGAGTAGGTACGATTACGATTTTCATGTTCTGAATAATCTCTTTATCCATTGTGTCTTTCTCAAGTAAGGCGTCCATAGTTATGCTGGAGTATATTGAAGAAATCGGGTCACACAGCCTTAAGCCTTGCGCTAAAACTTGTTAGATGAGGGCAACTTATCTAAAGTGGTGAATAGATCCCCAATTAAAAAGATTTGATGAAATTCTGTTTTAAAAAATTGTTTGTTATGGACAATGAAAAACGCATGGATCAACTCTCGTCTAATCCGAACTGTTATCGAAAAATTCAAATATACGTAAAAACCAATAAAAATTGCGATAATAATGATAAAACAATATACGCAATATATTTCAATACACAACACGTTTGAATATGATTACACTAATAATGTATTTCTAATGAAATATAAATCAACAAAAACTAGGAGACAAATTGTCAAACACTTGAGGTGCAATTAATGTTGATCAGAATTTTATTATGGTTTTATTGATTTGAAACATAATTACAATCTTTAATTCAACAAAACCGTTATGAAATGATAACACATTTATATAATCGTGTCGATTGCCCAATCAACAAGTAATAATTTGCAATTGAAAGTAAATGAGAGAGATAGAGAGGACACAAGGATTTGTTTAGCCAGTGCTACGTCTATATCCTAATTCCAAAGGAATTGAGATAATCAATCTTACTTTGTAAAAATCTTTTCCGAGAAAATAGTAGCAATCCAACCCTACAAACCCTATGTTTGTTGTTGATCCTAACTCTTTCTCTTCCCTTGATCTTTAGCTCGATCAAGTAACCCGGTAATACTAATTGATCCTCCATTTAACACTACTCCTTCGATATAATCACTTTCTTCGGAGCTTTCACTCGACTGAATTCAATTGCGAATTACCGTGAGTCATCTTTCGCTTAGCAAATTGAGTTTGCTTTGTGGCAAAGAAACCTTTAAATTGCCTTACTGTTGTGTCAAATCCGTTGGGAGAGCCAAAATCTGTTGAGTTGCTCTTTTAACAAACCCAATTTTTTGTCTCAGATTCAGTGGTCATGATTTACTCGCCCATCAAATTTGTCCTGACTTTAGTCTTTAATGTGTTAGGTCACACTCACTTGCTCTATTTGACTTGGTTTTGATCCTTTCTTATTAGTTTTGCTTACATCAAACTTATTATATTCAAACAATCATAAATCAATATCAATTTCAAAATGCAAGACAAGTCCAATATAAGCATAAATCAAGGGTTTTACTTGTTACTTTGTGTACAAATATTCTAATGTTGTTAGCAAATTGATGCTCACATTAATAAGTTGTATCAATTTGAGGGATGTCAATCAGTAAATAATATAAAAAGTTTAGTTATATTTATCATCTTTCTTGAAATATGTTGGAAAAATAAGAGACAATTATAAAATTGATTTATTCTCCTTAACTTGTAATTATTAACTGTAAATATTGTAACTAGTAAAATATCACAGAAAAAGCATCAAATCAAAAGTAGTTACATTAGAATCTCATGGCACTTCCCTCTGATATGACTTTGCATATTTAAGTTTCTCTTCGGTGTTTCAATTCTCAAATAAAGAGCATTATGACACCTTGCAACAAATGAATGATTCCGAACACTTTGCTTTTTGATATTTGATTCCTTTGTAATAAATAATATTGCATCATGCTATGACAATTTCTTTTTCATGAATTGAAATGTTCCTTTTAATTTGAAATAAGAATGAAAAAAAAGTTTCTTTTAATGCTTTCACTAAGGCAAAGGCAGATGTTTCAAAACACAGACCTTCATGATTGCAACAAACACAGAGAGGAGGAGACAAGATAGTAGAAGAATGAACGACATATGATTAGATATGACTTACACAAGAAAAATCAAGGTGGTAAAAACAAGAACTCAATGGCACTTACCTATTATTAGTATACAAGCACACAAAGAATCATACATCCTATAGACCAAGTCTTGATTGATAGATCACAGCTTGAAAAAATATCTAAAAATTGTTTTTACGGGTTCCTTTCAATCCAAGTAGGATCAACTTCCAGACAAACAGGTGGTTTTTACTCCGAACTCTGAATTAGTAATGCTCCTGATATATTGCTCCGAACTCTGATTTCCATGCTTGATCATCATAAGCATAGGAAGAAGTTGTATTATTGTGTATTGTATCAGAATCCTCTCGATACAGTGGCTTCAATGCAGACTCTGGCAATTTGCTCTCTGTAATATATTGCTTAATGGTATTAATCTCTGTCTTGTGTTTTCTATTCAGCTTCTCCACTTCCATTTTTAACTCTTCGTTATCTCGTCGCATATTTGCAAAGTTTTCCTGTATAACATAAGAAATGTAACGATCAAAAATAATGAATCAGAAACAACAGAAGCATATTGTGATGCATTGATTGAAGATCCTTTTTGTAAGGTAAAATTGTACCTCGGCAACATAAGCTGCTTGTTCAGCTTCTCTTAGTCTAACAAGTAGTTCCCCAGCAGCCTGAACAGCTTCAGCAGTGTCTCGAAGTTGAATTTTCAAACAATAGTTCTCCTTTTTCAATAATTTCGACTCCCTTTCCCTCTCCATCCTCAATGCAGAAAGCTCAGTAGAAAGAGATTTGGCAAAACGTGCTTGACCTTTTTTCGAGGCTTTTGTCACTGCCTTCTTCAACTCGGATATCCCTTCCTTCATAGCATCATGCTTAGAAGCCAAGTCATCATATTTTTCTTGTAGATCAGTATAGTGTTCTACCATTCTACCATGCCCGTTAACAGCTCTTTTTAGTGCATCGTCCATCTCTTCTCTGCCTTTCTTCTCCAAATTCAGTTCGGTTTCCAATTTCTCTGCATGCTGGCGATATGACTCAAGGTCGGCTCTAAGTTCATCAGTAAGACAAATCCAATCACTTTCCATTTCTGTCCATCTCTGTCTTTCGTTTTCCAGCTCCTCGTTCCTATTATCTTGATAAAATACACCACTTTTTTGCAGTTGGATGGATCTTGACATTAAAGAAGATCTAAGTTTGTCTGTAGACATTTTGACTGGCGCATCATTGCATAGTTGCAGCTTTCTTCTTAGACTCTGAATTTCTTGAAGAAGTGATTCCTTCTCAGTTGAATCAAAAAAGATGTCTCTCTGAGCTAACTCATCTTGGACTTCTTTAATTTCACATTTTTCCTCTATACTATACAGTGAATGAACATTTGAGGAAGTGCCCCACAGAAGCTGCAAATAACATAAAAAACAAATCAGAACAAACTGTCATCTGGATAGTTTCTGCTTGGATAAAATAAAATTTAAGACCAACAATTGACCTTGTTTTCATCCTTCATGGAATTATACTCTTCACACTGACCAGGCATAGAAATGGAACTCGGACTTTTCTCTCCTTTCAATTTCTCCACCTAGAGACAAATCCACATTGTCAATAAATGTAAAAACTAACCACAAACATAATTCAGGGAGGTATAATCTTAATACCAATTGATTTAGTTGTTCAATTCTAGCTGCTTGCTCCTTACAAACATTCTCGAGCTCCTTCTCTCTCATGTTGCCTTTTGCCATTACATTTTCTAAATTCTGTAAGAGCAAGAAAAAGGAGAAATGAAGTCAATAAAAATTACTTTTAAAAGATAAATAAGTTGAGGTTAAGTTGAAGCATACATTTGGAACTTTATCTGTCAAATCTGTACTACAAGACGCACAAAGGAATGTGGAAGTTACTTCATCATTGGAAACTTTCTGTTGTAGTGTTTGATCATAAGGTTGAACCTTGTCAATTTCTGGACATGGTGTCAAAGTTAAGCGGCCAAAGGAGAAGGAGCTTGAAGATTTGTTCAATGTCGAGTTCTGTTGGTGATAGTCAATTATCTGTAATCCCCTCTGGAGGCTTTCTGCCAAGAAATCAGCTTTGCTCGACTGCAAAGAGACTCGCTTATGCTCACCATGTTTCAATGATTTTCCTAAAACATCAGCCCCAAATGCTGAACTCTCTTCAACAGTGTTCCTACTTCCTAGATAACTCGATGAAATAGCTACACTTTTCCTTTTGGAATTGCTGAATTTTGGAGACTCGGACAGTGGTGGTTCATCAAGTATTGGAGATTTGCTGCATGAAATGGCTGAAATGCTATCACCAACAGAATTTTCATCAGCTATGGTTGTGTCTTCATCATAATATTCATCAAAAGAATAAAACTGAACACCATCTTCGGAGACAGATATGTCTTTTGCATTCCATTCACATGAACTGTCTAATTCATCAAATTGCTGGTGTAATTGCCTTATGTCATCCTCATTGACATTTGCAGCTTCATCAGTATTACTATCTAAGTTAGATAGGAGTAGAGAACGGTTTAAGCTGACTTTCAACTGATTAAAGCTTTCTCGTGCATTCTGTCCTTGGAAGCATCCATTGGTTTTACTCACAACTGAGCTATGAACATCATCGGTCTTTGCTCTAATAAGTTCTTCCTGAACCAAAGAAAACACATTGTAATCGAAAGATTGCATCAGTCTAATCCTTCTAAAATTGTTTCAAATGAAAAGCCTGGGAGTTTTACCTTCAAGTGCCGGATTTTACCACTCAAATCATCGGCCTCCTTTATTATATTAATACTTGGCTTGTTTCTAATGGATTTTATTTGCTCCCCAAATCTGAGTGTGCAGAGTGTTTCATCAATGCTCCTACAAGCAAAAAAATGGAATCTTTATCTCTAGAACACTTTCCTATTACTCTATAGATACATTTAATAGCTTTTTCCAAATATTCCTCTTATTAATACTACCAAGCTATCTTGGAAAATGGAAAGTCGAAATGTAACACATGTATGCGCAGGATAGTTTAATAATAGTTATACACAATACACGCATTAATTACACTCCTAATTTTTCTTCATATATGTGGAAAGTGCCAAAGGTACTTAAAAAAAGGGATAGAGTGAGGTAGTACTTGCTATCAGGGGAGATTGAACATATTACTGAGAGTTTGGCATTTTCACCAAGTGATTCTTGTAGCAACCGAGTAAAACAAGAGTTACTGTGTGGAATGTCTTCACCAGGCTGAGATTTGTTGGTAAGAGCATCCACAAAATTCCTACACCAATGAAACATAACAGTCGTTAAAAACAGAAAACAATTATGGAAGCAACTAATTACACTGCTCTTCAATGATGAAGAAAAAATGTGACTAATAAATGGAATTATAGCCAAGTAACAACAGTTTGACATAGTAAAATAAGAAGATAATATGTTACATGTGTGTTTCAACCTATTGAAAAACCTATCCAAACAAGTTGTAGTAGAAGATATATAAATTTGAACTAAGAAGTTATTTAGGGCCCTGTTTCGATTGACTTATTTGAATTTCCGTATTGCATAAGCACTTGTTGAAAGACTATTTGGTAGAGCTTATGACAAGTCCATAAGTTGTTTTCACCTTATTTCCACAAGCTCTCCATAATAGCTAATGAAAACAACTTATATGAAATCATTTAGGCTTTATTCTATTTTTTGTTATAGAAATAACTTATACAAAAGCACTAACATGATAAGCGATTATGCTATAAACTCTTAATTAAGTTGTTTATCCAAACAATGTCCTTGTCATGGCATCTTACCCAAGCTGAGATAATGATTTCTCAACATATCTGTTCTCCCATTGAGATTGGCTGCTTCCATTGTCAACTCTATCCCTATCCAGTCCGGCAAGATCAATAAGGCTGATTCGGCTAGCTTTTAAACTACTGCAACCCTTTGCGGTCCCCTGAACCATCAGTTAATAAAATCATATTTAGCATCATAAGCCATAGTTTCTTTCTCCACGCCAATAGTAGAAGTTAGGTGGAACAATTACAAAATATGGCATTACCTTACACAAAGACTCAATTACAAAAGTGAAAATGATATGTGATCTCGAGCTATTAGAATTTAAGCTTGTTGCTCCGATTTTTCTGTTTGACAAGCCCTGCAGCACAAATGTTATAGCTGATCAATATTTGAACAAATAAATTAAAAGAAAAACAACACTGGCATTAGGCTTGTTGCTAAAATATTAGTTAACGAAAACAAGTATTCAGCTTCTTATAAACTAGCATACAGAAATCTGATTTTCAACAGTATATGCTTGGATGCTTCTCTACCTTGATCAGAATTTGAGCCACATCATTATAGCATGTGACATATTCCTCAATCAGATTCTCAACATGTAGTCCATTTTGGGGGTCATCTTTCATCTGCGATATAATATGGACGAAAGAATAATTATAATAAGCATGCAACACTTAAACCAGAAGTAGAAAATGATACAATGTTGTAAAATTGTACCACAAAGGATGGCAGTATAGACCTACCTCAAGGTTCTTCTGGTTTGGATTGAGTAAATCCCCGATTTGATCGTCGTATATCTGTTACAAAACACGGAAAGAACGCAGAAAAACAAAAATGCATTAGCAATTGTAACGGAGAAGCTCACTGCTACGTTGAGAAGCTTTACAGAGAAGTCCAAGTTCAAATTTACCTCAAGAAAAGAACAACGACATTTATAGCTGAACTGTTTCTGGTCAGACACAAGTCTCTCCTAATTTAGCAATTCAAATGCAAACAGTCAAAATTCAAAAACCATAACACAGAAATTTACTAAGTTATGACAATTAATGTAGGAAGTAGAACATACTCTTTCAAGCTCGGAAAATAACATTTGGAAGATCTGAGGAACAATTCCCTGAGGGCTATGACACAAGGGGTCCTCAGCCATGGAACTCGGCGGACCCCACATTGTATAAGTCTTTCCGCTTCCAGACTAATAAAGAAGTACAATGCAAGTAAGAGTAACCACAATATTCCATAAAAGGTGCTGCTAAGTTCAAAAGTACAACAAGTATGCATCAATATGTACCTGGCCATATGACAGAACTGAAGTGTTGTAACCGGCTAAAGCATTTCGAACCAAAGGAACAACCACTGACTGAAAAATATCCTCCTGAACATACAACAGCTCATAAATCAGATTGATGGTCAATCTTCTCTTATGCATTCAAAGCAACAACAATCAAGTATATAGATCAAATAACATCATAATATTCTATGATAATCTCTTATATGTATATGAAGAAAGAAAATTAAACCAAATAAGTCAATTTACTTACGTTCCTTCATTCTAACCGTAAATTCAACAAATCCCAATTCATTACCCTTTGAACATTTTTCACATCATGTAAAACCATTGTAGATCAAATCAATCCAAATTCACAATGTTCTATCAGTATCATAATCACTTGTATGCATATGAAGCAACAAAATTAACCATATAAGTCAAGTTACTTGTACTCCTCCATTGTAACCGAAAATTCAAATAATTTCCAATTACGTTTTACTCAAATCATGTAAAATCAGTGAAGATCTAAAGCAAAACTACCTGATTGGAGTTAGCATCAAGAACTTCATCAAATTTGAACTGTTTATCTCCAACCCACAGAGCATCAGAAGAAACCTTGTTAACTATACAATCCCCCTCTTTTACATCAGGTCTAATTCTCACCACAACCTGTACCAGAACAACACAGATTAGTAAAGGTTAAACATTGAAAAATGAAACAAAAAATGTGAACTTGCCTTGACATGTGGGTTGTTTCGAGAAAATTGGGGTTTAGGGTTTGCTTTGATTTGATGATTGGTGATGGGTATGTTGGAATGGATTGGAGGAATGTTTTCAAGATTGGATTTTTTGGGGTTTGAAGAATTGGGTTTGCGAAAGGAGGAAATTGGAAGAAGCTTTTTGATGGAAGTGGAAGAGAAGGTTCCGAAGAAACCATTATCTGGGTTGTTGTTGTTGTTGTTGATCTTTTGCTTCATGTTCATGGTTAGAGAGAGAAAATGGATTCAAATGTTAGAAAGAGGGGGAAGAGGAAGAAGATACTGTTTAGCTGAGACGAACGTTATGAAAAAATTTTGAAATACAAAAGGGTCGAAGTAACTTGTGCTAATTAAGTAGAAAGTTTAATATTGAATAATTAAGTTTTAAAATTTAAAAAAATAATAATAATGCAAAAATTTCTATTTTAATCTTTTAATACATGTTTTAGGGACACAAATTAGCTTTTTTTTAAATGATTTTTTTTAAGTTTATCTTGTTCATTATCTAATCTAATTTAATTTTAATATACATTTATAAAAATCAAAGTAACTGAGATTTCCATATTCACCCTTTGGATTTTAAATTTTAACTTTTTTAACTAGTAAGAAACCCGTGTTGTCGCACGGGTCCCGTCTCAATTCATATTACACATTTATCAGACCATCATTTATAAAATATGAATTCATTCTTCAATTGATTGACATTCACGTAGTTACAGATATAGGCTAATAATATGCACCAACTTCTAAACATGCATTCGTACTTATAATAAATCGTACAACTGATTCTCTAAATTCAATTATATAAACAGTCTACAACTGATATCGTATAGATACATTTAGGGGTGTAAGCAGATCAGATTAAACCAACAATCCAAACCAAACCAAATCGAAATAAAACCGATTTTTTATGGTTCGGTCTAAAACCGAACCGAACCAATAAAAACCGATGTGGTTTGGTTCGGTTCTCAATTTTAATTTTTAGGAACCGCCAAACCGATGAACCGAACCAATGGAAATAATTACGCTCTAAATCCTTTATTCCACCCTTCATTAAGCTCATATTTTGTACCTTTCCAACCATTCTCCATCTTTGTTTTCACTTTCTTCCCTTAAGCAAAACACGCATTTAGAAGTAAACTCCAAAACATATAAAGTAAAAATCATAAGTCACAAAAACTTGCTTTCACTAAACTACTTCTCTAGTTGTCTACCTCAAATGTTGCTCTCACTATCGCCACTATGATATGTTATGGTATCCTTCTTCGGGTTCAAATTCTCTTCATTAATTTTCATATTTGTTTTTACCTTTCTGATTTCTTCTTCAAAAAAACTCCTTCTAGTCTTGTTACAAAATAGTTTTTATGTGTATTTAAGGCGGAAACATGTTAATTGATGTGTGTTTTTCTGTGTTCTATTTGTTAAACTTTCAAATCTATTTCCAACATTGCGATGTCAAGATTCAACTTTTATAGTGAATTTATTTCATTATGCAATGAAATTATGTCATTGTTTCATATATGGATTAAGTGCAACTTGTAAGTTGTTTGAAAAATTAGAGATGAAATAAATGACATGAAATGTATTTTTATAAAAAATAATAGCATAAAATATACCGAAAAATACAATATTGGAAAATACATTGATGAATATAATGATTGAAAAAAATATTAAAAACCGATCAACCGAACCAAACCGATTAGTTTGGTTCGGTTCCATTCTTGAAAAATGTTAAAAACCGAACCAAACCAAACCAAACCAATGAAGATATTATTGGTTCGGACCTTTTTTTGACCAAAAATCGATCCAAACTGATCTGATTACACCCCTATATACATTCACATCTACCCGTAAAAATTTATTAGTCCATTTTTCCAAATCTAAAATGTATGACAGCTCTCGGTCAAATTTTAAAACTTTCTTATCATATCATATTTTATTTTATTTTTTTATAACCTACAATGTATGATAGCTCCCCGTTAAATTACAAACCTAAAACCTTATTATTAGATCATTCATATTGTAACACCCTTCTAGACCCCGCGGCAATTTAATAATTAATCAGAGTAAAAACATATGCACAAGGGTGCCACAATTATTTAAAATAATTAAACCAACCATGGTCAAGTCATGCTTCATTAGGAAACGATTCACCAAAACATAATCATGTTTAACACAGCGGAATAAGGAACATCGTTAAATACAACTAAATGGAAACACAATTTATCACCAATTAAAATAGAGTAATCTCATGAAAACTCTAAAAACTATCGTTCCCCAGTGTTACAGATCAGAGCATGACCGACACGACCCAACATAAACGGATAAACTCTACGAGTCATCCTCACCAAGCACTAATGCCGCTACTCCTCAATCTGAAAATGACAACATGTAAGGGTGAGTCTCATTCTCAATTAGTAAATATTATGCAATTCATAAGTAACAAGCATCATAATATACCGTTCACCCCAATTATACATATTCAGATTCACATCTATTATTCATTAATTCACACAATAATAGATTACAACACATAACACAGAAATCCATAGATCATGTTATGACAAAATGCATATGACACAACTGACACAATGCATGTGGTACCAATAAACCGTGGAATCAATCCACCTAACCGATCTACGCCTCATCGAGATACGGCCCACCGACATAATTTCCGCACAATGGGAAATATGTCCACCAACGATCCAAAACATCATTGGGATTCAACATCAAATGCATATGAATGAATGAAACACACATAACATACTTAAAACATCACTGAATCACGATGAACAATTCATCTCAACACCACATCATCGAAATAGTATGTACATGTTTTCAACATCATTCAAATAGTCATGCATTCATCACAATCATAATAATAATCACAACCAATTCATCATCACATCAAACACATAGTCACACCTATCTCATATGCACACAATGTTCAATTCTCATCAAGTAATTAAATCGAGTTTTAAAAAAATAAAGTCGGCCACCGTCCATATTCATCATTCGTCATATAAAACATTTAATTACTTGCACAACGCTCAAAACGGCACTAAGAAATGATACACGGATCAAAAGATACGTTATTTTAAAGTTTTAGAAATATTCACACACAGCAAAGTTCGCTCGCCGAAGCAAGACAGCAGCGAATCCTTCAGACCTCCGCTCAGCGGACCACTAGCGACATCCAACAGAAGCGAACTACGTTGGGACCTCCGCTCAGCGGACCCCCCTCCGCTCAGCGGACCTGCGATTTCAGCAAACCCCAAGTCTGCGACAGACCCTGCAATTTCACTCCCTTTTCATCCAAAAACGATTCCAGACATCACATATAGGCATACAATCATCATATATTCAATTATACACCACAAAACATCATTGAAACGCATTATTAACCAAATAGTTCGCACAATTATCATCAATTCAATCCAATTATAACAACCTAACCTAACAACCCCAATGTCTAATTGAATCAAACCATACATCAATCTACCTATTACCTAAGACCACATAAGAGATACTAAAAGAAAGAGTCCCCCCTTACCTCGATGAATCTCTTGAATGCTCTCCTTCCGGTTCCACGGTCTTGCCTTTTTCTCTTCTCTTGTTCTTTTCACGTGTTCTTCCTTTTTCCCCAAATGGTTCCTTTTTCTTATTTTATGAAAAATAAAATAAAATAAATTAACCACAACTTAGTAAAAGGCCTAACTAATTAGCACCTCTCTTTTACTAACATTACACCATAAGCCCAATAGCTCTTACTCCATCCTTTTCCAATTAAATCCGATTAAAATACTAAATTTCCAATTATTCAATTTAAATCCAAATTAAATTAATAAACTGAAATTATGGGATGTTACAACTCTCCCCCACTAAAAGAGTTTTCGTCCTCGAAAACATACCTTAGACGAGAAGTTCTGGGTAAGAGTCCTT
The DNA here is from genome assembly GCF_029867415.1 of Vicia villosa. Taxonomy (NCBI): domain Eukaryota; kingdom Viridiplantae; phylum Streptophyta; class Magnoliopsida; order Fabales; family Fabaceae; genus Vicia; species Vicia villosa. The sequence continues at coordinate 111,217,471 of NC_081182.1, read as the reverse complement.
CATCTGGCTCTCTAACTCCCATGTAACATTTCCACCGGCTGGTCCTCCCCAAACCACTTTCACCGTTGCTATCTCTTTACCCCGCAACTGCTTCACTTTACGATCCTCAATCCTCATAGGTAATGTCTCTACAGTCAGATTATCTCGCACCTGTACATCATCTACCTGAATCTCATGAGACGGATCCGCAATGTATTTCCTCAACTGAGATACATGGAACACATCATGCAAATTAGCGAGTGCAGGCGGTAAAGCAATCTGATAAGCAACCTTTCCAATCTTCTTAGTAATCTGAAATGGACCAATGAAACATGGAGTTAACTTCTTCGACTTCAAGGCTCTCCCAATGCCAGTCATCGGAGTAACTCGCATGAACACATGATCTCCCTCCTTAAATTCAATATCCTTCCTTCTTTTGTCATGGTAACTTTTCCGACGACTCTGAGAAGCTCTCATCTTCTCCTGAATCATTTTGATCTTTTCTGTAGTTTGTTGCACAATCTCCGGTCCAACCACCGTATTCTCTCCAGATTTGTACCAACACAACGGCGTTCTACATCTCCTACCATACAATGCTTCAAACGGAGCCATACCAATACTCGAATGATAACTATTGTTGTAGGTAAACTCAATCAAAGGTAAGTAACTATCCCAAGCACCACCTTTTTCCAATACACATGCTCGCAACAAATCCTCTAACGATTGAATCGTTCTCTCCGTCTGACCATCTGTCTGCGGATGATAAGCAGAACTCAATCTCAACTTAGTACCTAAGGCTTCTTGCAATCCTGTCCAGAACTTAGAAGTAAACCTCGGGTCTCTATCTGACACAATACTAGCCGGAACACCATGCAAACTCATTATCTTCTCAACATACAACTGAGCCAACTTCTCCATCGGATAATCCATTCTTATTGGAATAAAGTGAGCAGATTTCATCAACCTGTCCACAATAACCCAGATAGAATCACAATTCTTACTCGTTCTAGGTAAACCAGATACAAAGTCCATAGAAATTCCATCCCACTTCCAATCCGGAACAAACAACGGTTCCATCAATCCAGATGGTTTCTGATGCTCAATTTTCGACTTCTGACAAATTAAGCAAGCATAAACAAACTCAGCAATTTCCTTCTTCATTCCAGGCCACCAAAACAACTTCTTCAAGTCATGATACATCTTGGTAGCACCAGGATGAATACTCAATCCACTTCGGTGTCCTTCTTCCAGAATACTCTTTCTGATCTCAGCAACATCGGGTACACACACTCGGTCTCCAAACCTTATAACACCATTCTCATCGACTCAAAATTCACCTCCTCGACCTTGGTTAATAAATGTCAACTTATCTACCAAGCCAACGTCAGGTTTCTGCCCATTTCTAATCTCCTCAAGGATGCTATTAGTCAACTTCAACATTCCCAACTTAACACTATTGGAAGTACTTTCGCATACTAAACTCAAATCTCGAAATTGCTCGATTAAATCCAATTCTCACACCATTAACATAAACATATGCAATGACTTCCTGCTTAATGCATCACCAACCACATTTGCTTTACCAGGATGGTAATTCAAACCGAAATCATAATCTTTCAGAAATTCTAACCATCTCCTCTGCCTCATATTAAGTTCCTTCTGATTGAAGAGATACTTCAAACTCTTATGATCGCTGAATACTTCAAATCGAGAACCATAAAGATAATGTCTCCACAAATTCAACACAAACACCACAGCCGCCAATTCCAAATCATGAGTCGGATAATTCCTTTCATGAATTTTCAACTGTCTTGAAGCATAAGCTACTACCTGCTTATCTTGCATCAAAACACCACCTAAACCCATCAGTGAAGCATCACAGTACACATTGAAAGACTTCGTTGGATTAGGCAAAATTAAGATCGGAGCACTTGTCAATCTTTTCTTCAATTCTTGAAAACCTTTTTCACATTCTGAATCCCATACAAATACTTGTCCTTTTCTTGTTAACTTAGTCATTGGTAATGCCAACTTCGAAAATCCTTCAATGAACTTTCTATAGTAACCTGCCAGACCAAGAAAAATACGAATCTCTGAAGCATTCTTCGGCGTCTCCCACTGAGATACTGCTTCTACCTTCATAGGATCCACTGCGATACCGTTCTTCAAAATTACATGGCCAAGAAAACTTACTTTCTTCAACCAGAATTCACATTTAGACAATTTCGCATACAACTTCTTCTCCTTCAATAGCTCCAATACCACTCTCAAATGCTCTGCATGTTCTTCATCACTCTTCGAGTAAATTAGAATGTCATCAACGAACACTACCATGAACTTGTCAAGATACGGGTGAAATATCCTGTTCATATACCCCATGAAAACACCAGGTGGATTAGTAACACCAAATGGCATAACAGAATATTCATAGTGTCCATACCTCGTTCGGAATGCCGTTTTCTGAATATCTTCCGCCTTCACACGAATTTGGTGATATCCAGACCTCAGAGCAATTTTTCTAAACACACAAGCTCCAACCAGCTGATCCATCAAATCATCAATCCTCGGCAACGGGTATCGATTCTTGATTGTCACCTTGTTTAGTTGTCTATAATCAACACATAGTCTCATTGAACCTTCTTTCTTCTTAACCAACAGTATCGGCGCACCCCACGGTGACACACTAAGACGAATAAACTTCTTTTCCAACAATTCCTCTAATTGTTTCTTCAGTTCAGCCAATTCCGATGCCGACATGCGATACGGTGCCATCGACACAGGACTAGTTCCAGGAATCAATTCTATAGCGAACTCCACTTCGCTTTCAGGTGGCATCTCATTAACATCTCCTGGAAATACTTCCGAATACTCATTCACTACTCGTAGTTCACCAGTATTATCGCCCCCTTTCGCTTCCATCGAAGAGCACAACATAAATACCACTGCTCCATCATTGACAGCTAAATTCATCTGTTTGGCTGACATAGTCAAATCCTCAACACTAACCTCTTCAGGAAAGATAATCGTCTTTGTAAAACAATTGATATGAACTCGATTAAATTGCAACCAGTTCATCCCCAAAATGATGACAAGTTGTTCAAGAGGAAGGCACACTAAGTCCATTCCAAACTTTCTACCAAATATGTCAATAGGACAGTTCAGACAAGCAGAAGAAGTAGTTACTGAACCCGACGCAAGAGTGCCAATAACCATACTTCCATGAATAACAAATATTTCTAATCTCAATCGTTTAGCACAATCCAATGAAATGAACGAATGAGTCGCTCCAGTATCAATAATGGCAACTAAAGGTGTGTCGTGGATAAAACACGTACCTTTAATCAGACGATCTTTCGGAGTAGTCTCTGACCCAGACAAAGCAAAGACTTTTCCACCAACCCGATCCTTCTTCGGTTTAGCGCAGTGTGGACTGATGTGACCCTCTTCGCCGCAATTGTAGTAAGTCACAATCTTAATCCTACAATCCGAAGCAATATGACCTGCCTTACCACACTTGAAGCATTTCTTCTCTCCACTCTTGCATTTATTCCTTCTATGCCCAGTCTCACCACAGTTGTAGCACCTAACGGGAGCACCAGAATCTCCCCCACTAGGCCTCTTCCAATCCCCAGCTCTAGGATTTCCTCTACCATATGGCTTACCTCTATCCATAGGCTTCTTACCTTTCTTGTCAACCAACTCGCGAGAGTGAGATGACTTCAGCTTAAGGTTATCCTCTTCGAAGATCCTACTACAGTCCACCAAATCGACAAATCTCCGAATTCTCTGGTACCTGATTCCTTGCTTGATCTTATCACGAAGACCATTCTCAAACTTGATGCACTTTGAGAATTCACTAGCCTCGTCATTGTTGTAGTGAACGTAGTACTTCGTCAACTCAACAAATTTCGAAGCGTACTCTGGTACCATCATATTACCCTGAGTCAGCTCCAAAAATTCAATCTCCTTCCTGCCTCGAACGTCTTCAGGAAAATACCTCCTCAGAAACTCTCTTTTGAACACAGCCTAAGAAATAGCTACACCATCAGCATCCAATTCAGCCCTGGTAGCCATCCACCAGTCATCAGCCTCTTCGGACAACATATGAGTACCATGCCTCACTTTCAGATTCTCAGCACAATCGATGACTCTGAAAATCCTCTCGATCTCCTTAAGCCAATTCTGAGCACCTTCAGGATCATGTGTGCCCTTGAATAACAGAGGATTGTTCCTCTGAAAACTGTTCAGCTGCCTGTCAGCATCAATACCAGCTCCATTGATATTCCCTCCCAGTACACCAGCAAGCATGCCCAGAGCCTCAGCAATTGCATCGTCGTTTCTTCCTCCTCTTCCGGCCATTGTTCTGCTAAATATAAACCAATATTCATTAGAACAAGAAGTATCGATAGTGTCAACCTTACACTATTCGCATACGAGGGATTAACTAACACTAAGACTCTGACTCAAACGACCGACTATGCTCTGATACCACTATTGTAACACCCTTCTAGACCCCACGGCAATTTAATAATTAATCAGAGTAAAAAACATATGCACAAGGGTGCCACAATTATTTAAAATAATTAAACCAACCATGGTCAAGTCATGCTTCATTAGGAAACGATTCACCAAAACATAATCATGTTTAACACAGCGGAATAAGGAACATCGTTAAATACAACTAAATGGAAACACAATTCATCACCAATTAAAATATAGTAATCTCATGAAAACTCTAAAAACTATTGTTCCCCAGTGTTATAGATCAGAGCATGACCGACACGACCCAACATAAACGGATAAACTTTACGAGTCATCCTCACCAAGCACTAATGCCGCTACTCCTCAATCTGAAAATGACAACATGTAAGGGTGAGTCTCATTCTCAATTAGTAAATATTATGCAATTCATAAGTAACAAGCATCATAATATACCGTTCACCTAATTATACATATTCAGAGTCACATCTATTATTCATTAATTCACACAATAATAGATTACAACACATAACACAGAAATCCATACGATCATGTTATGACAAAATGCATATGACACAACTGACACTATGCATGTGGTACCAATAAACCGTGGAATCAATCTGTAACACCCCAAATCTACCCGGTAATTATAATAAAAATCAGAGTATAAATTCCAAACAACATTCATTTGAGGTATCACATATTCGTCATTCAAAAACAATTATGGCTTATTTGCCTTCATATAGATACATAGCACGTAACTTAAAACAAACAATTAAATCATTATTCAAAAATCACTTTGTTTCAAATTAAATAATTAACTCGCAGCGGAATAATCAAACTTCATAAATTTTTAAATCAAGTCGTAGCATCATTGCACGGTAACTTTAAGTTACAATTTAAAACATAATTCACTTAAAAATTCAGCAAACAAAATAATAAATAAAACAATCGCTTTATCCCCCCGAGTGCTACGTATCAGAGCAAGACACCAACTCGAATAACAGCAATTAAAGACTTCATAAAATCACTTCAAATTTCCGTCGCTATCTTGAGTACCTGTCAATTTCCCATGGTAGGGAAACATCATTCAGAAGGGGTGAGATATCAAAAAATTATAAACAAAAGTATGATAATTAATATGTTAGAATTAAAACATACAAAATTATCACTTTACAACTTTCAGACAACAGCTATAACAACAATTTAAAATTGTACAGATATAATAACAAAATCAACAACAACATAATAATAGTTATAACAACTATTTTTCATCTTCCAGACGGTACCTGTCACAACAAGTCATTAGCATAACAACTTATAATTACAACTTCACATTATCACAATTCACTTCACATCGTCATATTCAACAACAACTCAAGTCACATCACGTCACAATTAAATCACACTCATGCCACAAATAATGAGACTCTACAATTGCACATGCATGTGGTACCAAGGGCTTCAGCCCCCGTCGCCAATTGTCAGTTAACAGAGGCATCAAGACATAAACCTTCGTCACTAATTTGCCAATCCAGGCCGTCACCAAAAATGGATATGTATATGAATGCAACAAACACACACAACAAACAACATCATCGTCACAAAGGCATAAGCCTATATCGTTGCTATACCAATAAATAGAGGTATACATCGTCACTGAAACATCCTGCAACTTCGCATAAAACAATAACAATATACACGTCACTCAGAAATCACAAAGAAATAACAACACAACGTACTCATCATAATTCACAAAACAAGCCGATCACAATCACCTACTAGCATATACGAACTACCTCTACAATTTTCAATTAATTCCGGATAACTAAATACACCCTAATCCCACATACAATCAGCATATTCCTGGTTATATAATTCGAACCCCACCCTTACCTTGGTAAATATGGACTCTTTCACCATAGCTCTAAGCTTTTCTCCAAAAGAAATCCTTTCTAACATCAATTAGAGACACGCCTAAAAACCAGTTCGAGAATCAGCTTATCAGATGAACTTAAAACCCTCAAAATCAAAATTGCTCCGGTCAGAACTTACCTCTATGAGTCAGGAACGTTGTGTCCAAGTACCGCAACGATCCAACGGTTGGATTGAGATATATGCCCGATTTGCCAAGGTGACTCTATGCTGAAACTTGCTGCGAAAATTAAGGCTTCCTCCATAATTTTTTTCTTCTCTCGAGTGCTACTCCCTTCTTTCTCTTCTCTTTTCTATTTTTCCTTTCTCCCCAAAAATAAGTTATGAGACTCCAACTCTAAAACCCTAATTTTTTACTCTTACTAACTCTTTTCTCTTAATGGGCTTAACCCATAATCCATCTATTACGTTTCTACTACTAAGCCTCAATTAACTATATCTCTCATACAGCTTAATCAACCCAAATAACACAAACACACATACAATTAAATATTTCCAATAATTATTATATCACATAATAACTAAATAAATAAATAACTATTAAAAATACCAAATAGTATAATTACTAATATAATTAATAAAAATATTAATAAAATCGGGATGTTACAACTCTCCCCCACTTAGAATATTTTCGTCCTCGAAAATCTATACGACATCACCATACTTAACACATCTTTCACATCCAATCCTTCGATCAAATGATAACCCGGTCAGGGTTTAAATCTAGTACTTATACCATCAATCTTATAATACGATTGCAACATAATCCTTACTAACTTGCCAACCATTTTAGCAATATCTTGAAACATCTTACAACGTACTAATAGCTACCACTTGCTTACATCTGGCTATACAATCTCACTTCATCATCCTCAGCAACCTATTCAACACCAAACGCATACGCAATTCTTGTTTCGATATTTAGGTGTCCTTCGCTACCGAAGCACCAACAACTTACAACCGAATCATAACCGAGGAGTACAGCTTCTCCCTAACTTAGTTCCAAACCAACTCCTGCAACAAGCAATCAAAAACAGCAAGTACCGACATTGTTGTACACACTTATCGGGTACTAAGGGATAAACAACAATAAGACAACTCTAGTCGGACGGACCGACCTGCTCTGATACCACTAATGTAACACCCCAAATCTACCCGGTAATTATAATAAAAATCAGAGTATAAATTCCAAACAACATTCATTTGAGGTATCACATATTCGTCATTCAAAAACAATTATGGCTTATTTGCCTTCATATAGATACATAGCACGTAACTTAAAACAGACAATTAAATCATTATTCAAAAATCACTTTGTTTCAAATTAAATAATTAACTCGCAGCGGAATCATCAAACTTCATAAATTTTCAAATCAAGTCGTAGCATCATTGTACGGTAACTTTAAGTTACAATTTAAAACATAATTCACTTAAAAATTCAGCAAACAAAATAATAAGTAAAACAATCGCTTTATCCCCCCGAGTGCTACGTATCAGAGCAAGACACCAACTCGAATAACAGCAATTAAAGACTTCATAAAATCACTTCAAATTTCCGTCGCTATCTTGAGTACCTGTCAATTTCCCATGGTAGAGAAACATCATTCAGAAGGGGTGAGATATCGAAAAATTATAAACAAAAGTATGATAATTAATATGTTAGAATTAAATCATACAAAATTATCACTCTACAACTTTCAGACGACAGCTATAACAACAATTTAAAATTGTACAGATATAATAACAAAATCAACAACAACATAATAATAGTTATAACAACTATTTTTCATCTTCCAGACGGTACCTGTCACAACAAGTCATTAGCATAACAACTTATGATTACAACTTCACATTATCACAATTCACTTCACATCGTCATATTCAACAACAACTCAAGTCACATCACGTCACAATTAAATCACACTCATGCCACAAATAATGAGACTCTACAATTGCACATGCATGTGGTACCAAGGGCTTCAGCCCCCGTCGCCAATTGTCAGTTAACAGAGGCATCAAGACATAAGCCTTCGTCACTAATTTGCCAATCCAGGCCGTCACCAAAAATGGATATGTATATGAATGCAACAAACACACACAACAAACAACATCATCGTCACAAAGGCATAAGCCTATATCGTCGCTATACCAATAAATAGAGGTATACATCGTCACTGAAACATCCTGCAACTTCGCATAAAACAACAATAATATACACGTCGCTCAGAAATCACAAAGAAATAACAATACAACGTACTCATCATAATTCACAAAACAAGCCGATCACAATCACCTACTAGCATATACGAACTACCTCTACAATTTTCAATTAATTCCGGATAACTAAATACACCCTAATCCCACATACAATCATCATATTCATGGTTATATAATTCGAACCCCACCCTTACCTTGGTAAATATGGACTCTTTCACCATAGCTCTAAGCTTTTCTCCAAAAGAAATCCTTTCTAACATCAATTGGAGACACGCCTAAAAACCAGTTCGAGAATCAGCTTATCAGATGAACTTAAATCCCTCAAAATCAAAATTGCTCCGGTCAGAACTTACCTCTATGAGTCAGGAACGTTGTGTCCAAGTACCGCAACGATCCAACGGTTGGATTGAGAGATATGCCCGATTTGCCAAGGTGACTCTATGCTGAAACTTGCTGCGAAAATTAAGGCTTCCTCCATAACTTTCTTCTTCTCTCAAGTGCTACTCCCTTCTTTCTCTTCTCTTTTCTATTTTTCCTTTCTCCCCAAAAATAAGTTATGAGACTCCAACTCTAAAACCCTAATTTTTTACTCTTACTATCTCTTTTCTCTTAATGGGCTTAACCCATAATCCATCTATTACGTTTCTACTACTAAGGCTCAATTAACTATATCTCTCATACAACTTAATCAACCCAAATAACACAAACACACATACAATTAAATATTTCAAATAATTATTATATCACATAATAACTAAATAAATAAATAACTATTAAAAATACCAAATAGTATAATTAATAATATAATTAATAAAAATATTAATAAAATCGGAATGTTACACAATCCACCTAATCGATCTACGCCTCATCGAGATACGGCCCACCGACACAATTTCCGCACAATGGGAAATATGTCCACCAACGATCCAAAACATCACCGGGATCCAACATCAAATGCATATGAATGAATGAAACACACATAACATACTTAAAACATCACTGAACCACGATGAACAATTCATCTCAACACCACATCGCCGAAATAGTATGTACATGTTTTCAACATCATTCAAATAGTCATGCATTCATCACAATCATAATTATAATCACAACCAATTCATCATCATATCAAACACATTGTCACACCTATCTCATATGCACACAATGTTCAATTCTCATCAAGTAATTAAATCGAGTTTTAAAGAAATAAAGTCGGCCACCGCCCATATTCATCATTCGTCATATAAAACATTTAATTACTTGCACAACGCTCAAAACGGCACTAAGAAATGATACACGGATCAAAAGATACGTTATTTTAAAGTTTTAGAAATATTCACACACAGCAAAGTTCGCTCCGCGAAGCAAGACAGAAGCGAATCCTTCAGACCTCCGCTCAGCGGACCACTAGCGACGTCCAACAGAAGCGAACTACGTTGGGACCTCCGCTCAGCGGACCCCCCTCCGCTCAGCGGACCTGCGATTTCAGCAAACCCCAAGTCTGCGACAGACCCTGCGATTTCGCTCCCTTTTCACCCAAAAACGATTCCAGACATCACATACAGGCATACAATCATCATATATTCAATTATACACCACAAAACATCATTTAAACGCATTATTAACCAAATAGTTCGCATAATTATCATCAATTCAATCCAATTATAACAACCTAACCTAACAACCCCAATGTCTAATTGAATCAAACCATACATCAATCTACCTATTACCTAAGACCACATAAGAGATACTAAAAGAAAGAGTCCCCCCTTACCTCGATGAATCTCTTGAATGCTCTCCTTCCGGTTCCACGGTCTTGCCTTTTTCTCTTCTCTTGTTCTTTTCACGTGTTCTTCCTTTTTCCCCAAATGGTTCCTTTTTCTTATTTTATGAAAAATAAAATAAAATAAATTAACCACAACTTAGTAAAAGGCCTAACTAATTAGCACATCTCTTTTACTAACATCACACCATAAGCCCAATAGCTCTTACTCCATCCTTTTCCAATTAAATCCGATTAAAATACTAAAATTCCAATTATTCAATTTAAATCCAAATTAAATTAATAAACTGAAATTATGGGATGTTACATATATCTTGAGTATAGAGAATAAAGCACTCAAACAATATTTAGAAAGTTTAGCACATGAGCAGCTTATCAAATACTGTAAGTTTCTATTGTATATAAGAATTATTCATTTATGTTTTCAAGTAATGGAAGTCTGTTTCATGGTCGAAGGATTCTTGGCGAATATATTTTTTGTTTAAGAGCAATTACTTAGTGATTAACAGTACATGATTGACTTAATCATATCCAATTTTAGAACATGTCTAAAGCTAAATTGTGATCCATTGTTAGTGTTAATTTTTTACACATGATTATATGTTCACAATTCCTTAAAAGAGTTCTACTTTAAAAATGGATGTTGTAGTCAAATGGATGTTATAGTCAAACTTGTTATACTAATGAAACATTGTATGGTTTATGCTTTAAAAACTATTAATGAGAATTAAATCAAATTAACTGCGTTGCCTCCTAGATTTGATATTAAGGTTTTCTTTGGTTTACCATGTGGTCGGACACTTCCCAAATTTGATATGTTTACCATGTGGCCACATATTTTTTTCACTCTTAATAGGCATTTACATGATACGGTATCTCATTGTTAATTACTTGATCATGGTTTCCTTCATAGCAGGTGCATTCAGTTGTGTTATTGTATAACTATTAATGTATTTTAGTTTATCAACTCCAACCACATGAAGTAAACAAAAAAATAATTTACATCCTGAACATTTAAGTCCAAACTAAACAACTCCAATTTGAATTTGGCATGTACTATGAGTTCAGTAAGATTTTACATCACAAACTCAATGTTGAATAGAAAATTCCTATCAGTTAGATTTACTGTAATTTATTAAAATAAAATATCATCTAATGACATCTCAGTTATTCTCATGTCATGCAAGTATATTTTTGGCATCCCACCTCTAAAATATTGCAGCATATGTTTCTCAAAGTATGTGGGAAAGTTAAATGACTCAAAACACTATTGTCAGGTCGCTGAATGCCAACTGCATTACTTGCAACTTCATCAAACAATATTATGAAGAATAGACTTCTTATACAAAGCAAGAATATATTTCTTTGTGGGATTCTTCAAGCGAAGCAGCTGATCACCATAGTTATGTTTTGTCAGTTCCGCCTTAAGCTTCTGATGTTGATATTAGACGCTTAGTAAGGAAGACGCATAAAGGTGAATTTCAAGTGGAAGTTGAACACAAAGACAATAATAAAAACCATCATGCTTTTGCTCTCTATCCTTGGTTGAATCAAGTTTGTTGATCTTTGGTCAGAAATTAGTTGGGTCTCTTCTAAATGTGATATCGAGATGCTGCAATAGTGATTAAATTAGGCAATTAATCATACAAACATATACCACAACATCATTTTTAATTTTCTACCTGCATCATGCTTTAAGTAGTAAAATAAACACACAACTAAATCAACAAATATTCCAAAAGTCTACAGGCTAATGCAATATAAGTGTAGCACACTAAGAAAGATCTCAACAAATCTAAGTTTCAAAAATTAAAAAAAAAATCCTTTTGATTCGAAACTTTGGGGAAATATTTGAATGGAAGATGCAGGATTAATGTCCTTCACAGCTTCAATCAGTCGCACCATTGATGTTTTCAAAGACCTGTTACAAAACTTCATTATACTTATGCAGAGAAATAATAAAAACGTAATCAGTAAAAAATTTAACTTGCAGAAAAACGGGATTGAATGAAGATTGAGGGAGTGGAAGAGCAAGACAATATTTGGTTGATAAACATGAAATCTTATATAATAAAAATTGATAGAGAAAGATGTGGTTTTTTTATTGGAAGAATAAAAATGGATATGGGAAGTTGTGATTGTGTGAAAAATGTCTATTCCAATTCAAAACTAATGCATGAATTGTGTAGGGAGTTAAAGACTATATTCCAATTCCTAACATATTCCAATTTTTAATTCTGCATTAGTGGAGCAATAAATTATTGATGAAATTAAATGAAATTTTGCATTAGTGGAGCAATGAATTAGTTTGCCAATTAAATGAAATTAACAATTAAAATAAAAAATAATCTAACAAAATGTGATGTGATGACACATCAGCAGAATTAATTGTCAAATGAATGAGGTTAAAACAAACCGTTGATTAGTCTCTTGTATCCCTAAAATTAGAAAAGTTTTAACATATTATCAAAAGGCTAAATGTGGAATTTCCAAGTACTTCATTTTTAATAGATAGATAATAGAATAGATTCCAAGGATATAAAAGGATTTGAAGTCTTGCTTAAACCTTATTCAATTGACATTTATTATTACTGAGGTGTCATCCCAACAATTTTTCTTACTATTTTTTTTATTTAGTTAATATATTAATTGTCAAGCATTTTGAATTTTATTTTTCACTTAGATTAAAGCTGCAGAAGATGGAAGGACTCTCTTGGCTTTTTTCAAATGAATCAATGGATTTTTAGTTGCCCAACACAAGCCATTTGATTTTTTTATTTTTCCAAAACAAAATTGTCTTCCCCCAAGTTCTCCCATCATTAGTATCGGTTAAAGTAAGAGATCTGCATGTTCTCCCATCATTACTCTCTCCACGACATTCTTCTTCTCTTTTCTTTTATATCTCTCTCTCTCTCTCTCTCTCTCTCTCTCTCTCTCCGTCTTTTTATCCATTATTTTCATTCTTGGACATTAGAGATCTACAAATCTCAAAGAAGAATAAAACGAAAGTTGTGTGAGATGGTGAAGTTACAACGATGACAAATCTATTCGTTGATTATGGTTTGATTTCTTATCATTACATTTTTCTTTCTTTTTTGATGTATTTTTTTCCTCCTTCTGATTCTTAGTTTTTGACAGGATTTACATTAAAGAGGAGAAAAATGGATCAGGAGAGAGAATCTTTCATCATCGATGTAAGAAAAGTACCTATGTTGATTTCTTCTTTTGTTCTTTTAATTAATTCATACCCCCATCTCTAGCATGGATCTGTGTAAGAAAACTAATAAAAATATTTAAAATTATTAATATATATATATATATATATATATATATATATATATATATATATATATATATATATATATATATATATATATATATATATATATATATATGAACATGTATATTAATTCACTACATAAATTATTTTTTACTCCATCGTTAATATTCGTACGCGTAAATGTTAACGTATCTATGAGATATCCACTGTAGACTGTTAATTTTGATGTCATCTTTTAAAATTTTCTTTTCCTTCTGTTTTATATAATTGAAGTTAGAGAATCAGATGTACGAATTATTATAAGTATAGATCATTGATTAAAAGTTGGAGCATATTATTAGTCTATATTTGTAACTATGTGAATATTAATCAAATGAAGAATGAATTCAAACTTTACAAATGGTAATTTCATAAATGTGTAATGTGAATTCAAAATATATTAATCAATTATAATTTTTTTTATTACAACACAACAAGTATAACATGGAACTAACAAGAAGGATAATTTTAGCTAGTAGTATTATGTGAATCTTGCACCCCTTAAATTTGAGAATTTATCTTGCCAACCCCTAAATTATACATGGCATCCCCCCAAACTTATGAAAAGACCGAATTGTCCAATCAATTTTCATTATCACATGTTCACAAATTTATGGGAAGAACCGGATTTTTTAAATTCTCTGACGATACCGGAAATTTCGAAGGCATACCAGAAATTTGGCGAAAACAAGTAAGATTTACGGTATATTTTGTGAAATTACCGGTATATTGTATTAGAAATTCCAAAAGTTCTGGTATTTGCTATAGGAAATTTCAAAATTCCCGGTATTATCATTTACCAATATTACCAAAAATTTTGAAATTTTCGGTGCGTATTATCATACCGGAAATTTTGAAATTTTAGGTATTTACATTTTTTTTTAAAAAGCTATTTTCCTTATATATTAAAATTTTGCAGTGAGGACCAGAGGCAGGGACGCTTCTATTGCGGGATGGACCACCGATAGAGCCGGTGCAGTTGCTAGAGCTGCTTATGAGGTGTCCGCCTCAAAGCTACGTGTTAGACGCCTTCCTCCGACCGGTTCTAACCAGAAACAAAGGGCCGAGCAGCAGACAATGATGGGGTTCCGCGCACCTCGCCGTCGGACTGGTAAAGCATCCACTGCTGTGGAGGAGCAGGTAGTTGAGGAGTTGATGGTTGAGGAGCAGGTAGTTGAGGAGCCGGTGGTTTAGGAGCAGGTGGTTCATGATACAAACACCACCACTCGTGCGTCTACGGAGCCATCAGTACACACTGATGGAGGTTTTCCTGGAGGACCTTCTGACAGGTCCGTGTTGACCGGATACACTGACCATGTCACTTATACGATATGGCAGGGCGAGCTATGTAATATCGCTCTCGTTTAAAGGCTTAGGTATGTAATATTGGTGAGACTCGAGGCTTTCAATTTAGGATGTCTTGGTTGAGGAATACTTATCAGGTGCTTGTGGATGCAGAGAGGTACTAGGCTGTCGCTAGGGCATACATGCTACATCTAGTGGCATGTACTCTCTCTGCAGACAAGTCTGGAGTTTAAATATATATTTGATACTTTCCTCTATTGAGCGTCCATGGCACCCCATGTTGGGCTTGGGGAGTGGCGGCATTGACGGTGTTGTACACGACACTTGATGTTGCATCTCGTCTTGACACCAGACAGCTTGTTGGTTACTCGATCTTATTACAGGTATATTATAATTTATTATATGGTTTTCTGTTTTATTATTTGGGTGTATTTATTTATGCAGTGTTAGATCTATTAGCACTTCCCTCACATCTGTGAGCGGAAGATCCAGTGTGTTATGGCTACTGACCCATGTGCAGAGAGGTGGAAGGCCAAATAGGCCATTCCAAGTGGATTGATGGAGTACAGGCGGAGGCTGGATGCTCTGACCTTAGATGATGTCATTCGGACACCGTATACATCTCACCGCCCTCATCGTCTTTTTAATGTATCTACTTTATATTCAGGGTATGTCATATGGGAGGCCATGTGGCGAGACACTTTCCTGAGAGGTGTCAACGCCAGTATGGTTATATACATGGCATGCCACGTCTGATCCCATAGGCTCCAAGTGGTGGCATTGATCGATGGTTTCAGAGTCACATCATCAGCTCCCCTGTGAGATCATTGATACAGTCGTTGAGGTTCAAAGCATGGGCAGTATGAGGATGGATAGCTGGAGTGGTTCCACACCCTAGGGTTATACCACCTGCCACATCATCTGATGTTCCAGGGCCTTTAGGTACCAGGGATTCTTCTGATCCACCACCACTACCAACACCTCCACTTCCCTCAGGTGACTAAGACAACCGCCTACAATTCATCTTTGTTCACTTAGATAGCCTCATGGATTTGGTGAACCCTAATGGTGAGGTTCATACTATTTTAGCTAGAATGATCGATGTTTCCCGTGGAGGGCCTATATAGATTTTTTTATTGTATTATATGTATATTTTGTTCAGACATCTTTTTTATTGCATAATCTTTTTTGCTAGTACATGTTCCGATTAGATAAAGAAAATAAAATAACATCAATAACAAACAAACATAGTTAACAAATATCATATGATAAACAACAAACATAAACAATACTCCGAAACATGAAAATCTACGCACTTACGGATGACTCTGGACGTTACAGACACTTCATTATGTCGTCAAATCTTTGGATCTGTGTGTCCAACTCGACCAGACCTTTAGTTATCCTACGGCGAAATGATTTCCACATGGCCTTCACATCTTCATCATTCTTCAACTCGATTAGGTTGTATGTCACCTTCCATTTGTATCAATCCAGTTCTCCCGAAACTCGATCTTTGTCACCCTTCTGTTATCGGAATCAGGCAACAAATTATTCAACATTTCTTTCAAGGTGGCAAAGGATTCGGGCCGTCTGGAATCTTGGTTTCAACAGTAGAGTTGCAACCATTGAAATACACTTCTACATTAACCAAACACTGAAGAAGAGGCAATTTGTTGAGATATATTATCTAATAGCCCTAAGACCCATATTTATACAGATGGTGATGCATTTTGGACCATACATATGTGTCGGTGCAATCAGGACCCTCCAAAAGTGTCGGCAAAATCTCAAATGTTGAAAAAACATAATATTGAAACATACCGAAAAATTTAAGTTATAATGAAATTTACGGTACTGCCCGAAAATTTGAAATTTCTGGTATATCAGAAATTTTAAATACATTACTGGAAATTTCCTCGTACTGGAAATTTGGTAGGGTGTACCGGAAATTTCGTCAGAAACTCTTTTTATCTCATCAAGGGTAAAATTGGAATAAAAAATTGGGGGTGAGGGGGGGGGGGTGGCATGTATAATTTCGCGGGTGGCCAGATAAATTCTCCTCAAATTGAATGAAAAGATCATAATATCATTGCTCAAAGTTTCTACCATTTTTAACTTTCACTCAAATGAACCAAAAATTTTGAAATCTCTCCGGTGATATAGGAAATTTCAAGCAGCTATCAAAAATTCTTCAAAAAAGTAAGTAAAATACCAAAAAAATTGAAATTGTCAGAAGATTTTTCCAAAAAATTTAGAAATTTTTGAAATATCCTACCGGAAATTATGAAAATTTCAAAAATTTATTACCAACAACTTTAAAATTTCTAGATTTTATTGAGTTCATTTGTACTGGAAATTTCAAATTTTCGGTAGGTCAAAAAGAGTTTGCTGGAAATTTCATGAAATATTTTGGCACTTTCCGAAAATTTCAAATGGTTTACTGGAAATTTCACCCGAAAAATTTATTTCATTTTGACCAGAGGCATTTTTGTCAGTACCAAAATATAAGGGGTGTCAGGTTCAATTTTGGGGGTGGCAAGTTAAAATCTCTTCTGCCTAGAATTGCATCGCCAAGTAAATATGAAAATAGGTTAGACCGATCGATAGAAATATATGATCGAATCTACTACATGATCATACATACTAGACTTTTCTAAAAACACTCGCGTAAAAGAATTTTAAAAAAAAAATTAGCTTTAAAAAATATACTGTGGGTATGTCTCAAAGAAAGTCTTTTTTACATTTGTAATATTTGTTTGAATGGTTGATTTCTTTATAATGCATTGCACTCCTTTATATAAAGGTTACATGGTGATGCATAAATGTGCATGAACTACATAGCCAGGCATTCTATTTGCACAATTCTTTCATATATTATACTACATACTACACGTAAATTTCTTCTTATACTCCCCCACAAGCTCTATGAGGGTTATATGAGACGACTTTGAGCTTGGTTTGTAATTCTTGGATTGTTTTTGTATCAAGGGGCTTGGTTAGTTTGTTTGCAACATGAACACTACTAGGAACATGCTGAATTTTTTGTTTCTTTGCAATAACCCGATCACAAACAAAGCTGATGTCTAGTTAAAAGTGCATGGTTCTAGCATGGAGGATAAAACTATAAGAGAGAAGCACAACACTCAAGTTATCACACAAGAGTTTAGGAGTAAGGAAAGAAACTGATAGTTAAACAAGTAGTGATTATATCCACAATAGTTCTAATGTGGTGTGAGCAAGAGCACAATACTCAGCTTCAGTGTCGGAACGTGCAACTAATTATTGTTTCTTAGAGCTCCATCACACGATATTAGGCCCAAAGAAGGTGTCGGAACCAGAGGTAGAACGAGGATCGTCAGGATCACTAGCCCAATCAGAGTCACTATACGCCCGATGGGAAAACTTATGTGATAACTCAGCAGGTGCAAGATTGAAGCCATGGGTAATAGTTATAAGAACAAGATTTGTTTCGTCGTCTAGCCTTATATTTTGATGATAACCTTACATGATATCTTAGTGTGTAGCTTTTGCTAACATGTTTTGACTCTAAAAAAATGCTTGTGACGTCATCGGGTTCTGAACTTAACACACTCTAACTCAGTGGTGTTTACAAAGACTTAGTCAAGTTCTAGAATGCTTCTATAACAATGGTTCTGATGAATGTTAGTGATAGAGCTTTTGATCGTGACTCTCATGGAAGAGCTTCTATAGACTCTTTTAGCTCTAAGATTTTCTAAGTTCTGAAGATTTGGAAGACAGGGTTCTGGAAGAACAAGTTCTGAAGATTCTGAGGACAGAGATTCTTAAGACCAAGTACTAAAGACAAGGTTCTGGATGAACAATTTTTTGAACACTCTGAAAGACTTAGGTTCTGAAGATTCAAGTTTTAGTCCTTCTAAGCATATTTCATCATCAACTATCAGAAGCCTCTGAAGATTAGAAGATAAGATCAAAATTGGTTTACATGAGGAAATAGTATGAGGTACATATGTTTCCTCTACCCGGATAGGGTGGTGCAAGGACTGTATCATGGTACTATGTTGTCGACCACTCCCTCACTGACCGTTGTGCACAAAACTACTAGAATTGAGTATTTCTATTCTACCCTTCAACAGACTTATTTTTGGCTATAAAAGGAAGATTGAAGACAAGAAGAAAAGTAGATAATCTACACTACAAAACTTACGCTGAAATGTTGCATAATTCTCTCTAATTATCCTTTGTATAGTTTTGCAAAGCAAATGAACTTTTATTCGTTAACTTACAACAGATGAGATTTTGTTCATATACTTGCTTAACAGTTATTGTTATTTTTTTGTATTCAAATTTGTATAATCTGCTTTCAAGAAGGATCCTTGTAAACACAACTCTTTGTTTTTAACTTGTAAGTTAATAGTTCCTTGAGAGACTAGGGTATAGTCAAAATTCTCAAGGAGACATTAACGGGTAGTCTTTGTGGTTTGCAACACTGACAGTTGGTCTTTGTTATGGTTATGTCACCATTTCGGTTATAATGGCTAAATGTTCTTATTGAGAAGGAAAAATCACCTTGGCGAAAGTACTGGATAAACTTCGTTAACGGTGAACCATGATAAAAATAATTGTGTCATTTATTTTTGTTCTTGTGTTCTTTTTTTTACTTGGGGGAAATTTTATATTTTACCTTGAAACCTAATTCAAATCCCTCATTTCTTGTATTTTATGCACCTTCAATTGGCATCAGAGCTCTGGTTCTGGTATTGATTATTTATCAATCACTTAATCGTGTCAGATAAAGATCCAGAATTTTTCAGTGAAACATTATGGTCATTCCACCACCACTGCTACCAGTTATCAATGAAAGAGAACACTACAATGCTAAACCTCCAGTCTTTGATGGAGAATTATTTTATTACTATAAAGACAGAATATAAAGTTTCTTTCTTGGTTATGATGTTGATCTATGAGATATGCTAGTCAATGGCTACGAAGATCCTATTGTTGCAAGTGGAAACATTATTGAAAGAAGAAGAATGAACGACCAAAAAAATAAAGAGTGTAAAAATCATCATAAAGCAAGAACCATTTTGTTGAATGCAATTTCTTATACTGAGTATGAAAAGATAGCAAATAGATACTCTTCTAATTTTATATTTTATTCTTTGAGAATGACTCGTGATGGTAGCGCTCAAGTAAAGGAGGCCAAGACGCTTGCCTTTATTTAAAAGTATGAAGCCTTCATGATGGAAGACGATGAAACTATTAAGAACATGTTCTTAAGGTTTCAAAATCTTTTTGCATGACTAGAGGTTTTGAACAAAGGGTATTATACTTCAGATCACGTGAAGAAGATTATCATAAGCTTGCCAATCAGATGGAGGCCAGTGGTAACTACACTCAAACTTGCCAAAGATCTTAACAACACTTCTCTTGAAGAACTTGTTAGTTCTTTAAGAAGTCATAAAATAGAGCTAGAACAAGATAAACCTCATAAGAGAGGAAAATCTGTTGCTCTAAAGTGTGCCAGAAAGTCTGAAAAGACTAAAGCTCTTCACGCTGGAGAGAAGGAAGAATCAGAAGATTCTGATGAAGATGAAGATGAGTTATTTCTTCTTTCTAGAAGGGTCAACCAACTCTGGAATAGGAAGCAAGGAAACAAGTTTAGAGGAGCAAGAAAGACAGGTGGTCAATTCGAGTCTATTTCTAGACTAAAGAAGTTTGGTAGCAACAAAGATGTTGCTTGCTGCGACTGCAAAGAGTCGGGATTTTACAAGAGAGAGTGCCCCAAGATCCAGAAGGAGAAGCCAAAGAAGAAGTTCTTCAAAGGAAGCAAGAAAGGGCTTATGACGACTTGGAATAATTCTGACTCTTCAGAAGATGACTCCGAAGAAGAGCAAGATAATGTGGCACTGATGGCTAGCATTAGAGGATCTGATGAGAATATAACTAGATCAATTATTAAAGGGCTCTAAACATTCGATAGTTATACACAAATGTCTAGTTTATTGGTTCTTCGGTTTTTTAAAATTGAAAACCAATAACCAAATCAATTTGGTTTTCATTGTTTTGGTTTGGTTTTTAAACAAAACTGAAACATATTGATTTTTGTTTTGTTTTGTTTGGTTCAAATTTTTCGGTTTGGTCGATTTTGTTGATCTACTTACACCTCTAGGACTCATTAGTTTAATTGACTCCAAGATAGGGATAGAATATTTACAACTTGAATATGCTTTATGTAGTTTAGAATTGTACTTCTAGATCCAGAATATTAAGCATGTTAGTTTACATGAATGATATCATGGATGAAATGTTATGTTGTCATCTTGTAATGTTATGTTGTCATCTTGTAATATTTGGTTGACCTCTTGAATAGTGGCTACGAGTCTTGTTATATACTTTGATGTGTGAACTTTTTTTGGAGGGAATGTTTCATAATATATTTTGGGTTGAACTACTTTTATTCATACACATAAGTAAAAATAGTGGAAAAAGCATTAACACGGGATTTTAAAAAAAATAATTCAACTATAGTGTAAAATAAGAGAAATAATAATAAATATTATGATTTGGTTATGGGATGGTCGATTATAAATTGTTTTTTTTTAAAATGATGATATATAGAATAAACGAAAATTGATACAAAAGGATAGGGGGACATCAGCCAAAACCCTATCAGGAAATAGAGAACCTAAAGAATGGCAAGTCTAGCCTATTCTTTACAAAATCCGCTCTTAAGCTAACAGGAACGGAACTGAAAAAAGTAGTATCAGAGAGACTAAGTACTATGTTAGCAAATCCATCTGCACATCTATTGCCTTCCCTATATATGTGGGAGACCATAAAGTTCCAATTAGATGTTATCTTTATACAATTAGTCCATCTATTTCTAATTTGCCACGGCACCGAAGAAGGAGACTTAAAAGCCTTGACCACAGCCGTAGAGTCAGTTTCCAACCAAATATTATTCCAATTTTTCTCATAAACTCTATAGCAAACATCACTCCGGAGAGTTCGGCAATGAGAGAATTGAAGTTATCCAACCGAGAGGCAAATGCTGCCACAAAACCACCATCACTATTTCTCACAATTCCACCACACGCCGACATACCAGAAGAAGAAGCTCCGTCGCAATTGAATTTGATCCAATTGTTAGGAGGAGGCATCCAAATGACCTCAATAATATTGGGAGCTTTAGGGGGACGAATAGAAACCCGGAAGTTTTTAAGAAGAACAAAGTCCTGCATGTTTATATAAGAAGCAACAACACTGTTGTCCGCGATAGAAACAGAGTCCAGAATACCAAAGACGGAGGCGGTAAAACTAGGAATAATATTCTAAAATCTTACCTTATTGCGAGAGTTCCAGATAGAATCAATTGTGAAAATGACAGCGGCAATACAAGTAATCTTGCTCTGTCCCGTAGCTTTTATAACGTTATATCGCGAATAGTATCCCAATCTCAAACCGGCAATCGAAAGTTGAGTTGATTGCCTAGCCACATCCAAAGCTTAACTGCAAACTTGCAATCAAAAAAAGATTTTGCGAATTTTCTTCCGCCGCTTTGCACAAGTCACAACGAGACGGAAGAACGAAATTCCGCTTTTTCCATTGGTCACCCGTTGGAATCTTTTTATGAAGGAGCTTCCACATCAAAGCCGACTTTGACGGAGGAATGGATTTAGACCATATCCACAGCCACCAATTCTTACGATTCCCTTTTAATCTCTTAAACTCAAAAGCAGCTTTAAGGGAGAGGTCACCATTAGACGAAGACGGCCAAACTTTTGCATCGGAAATAGGAATAACCGGGATACTGCATTCCCGAATTCGCCGCTGAAGATGAGGAGGAATGGGGGTGGCGGATTTAGAAAGATCCCAACAGCCATTAACAATAATAGAACTCACCGGTTGATCCACAATTGCGGTCGGGCCATCCATCTCGAAATGCATAGGCTCACCACACCACTTGTCAAACCAAAGCCTAATCTTAGTACCATCACCTAAACACCAAGAGACATTGTCCAGAACAATGTGCAGCTCCGATTTGAGACTGGACCAAATCGAGGAGAATATATGATGGCTAATTGTTTTTCTGTTTCGAAAAACTCTCTGTCTCAGCAAAACAGCCCAGGAAGAATTAGATTGGAAAAGATCCCAAGAAAGTTTAAGATTGAAAGCTGCATTAAGGTGAACAATAGATCTTATGCCAAGACCTCCCTCATCAAATGGAGGACACATATTGTTCCAAGCCACACTAATAACTTTGTTCTTAGAGACATCACCGCTCGAAATAAAATGTTTTATCGCACGCTCAATATCCCTAACAAGAGATAAAGGCCAATCATAAATAGCCAAACTATGGAGAAGCATACTTTGGATGACCGATTTAACAAGATCCACTCTACCGGCAAAAGAAAGAAGCTAGCCCTTCCAGGATACCAATTTGGTAATAATTTTATCCGCAATGGGACGTAAAAAGGCCGCCTTGGGTTTACCTTTGAAAAGAGGAACACCAAGGTAAACAAAGGGAAAAGAGCCTATCTTGAAACCCGCCAGCGTTGACAGAATGTTCAGCCTTGACGAGGACATAGCACCGCCGAAAATGAAAGATTTATTGCAATTGATACATTGTCCTGAAACAGCCGCATAATCTTCAAGCGTAGAGATGATGGTTTTGATGTTGGAGATTTTTCCTTTGCAGAAAATGAGAACATCATCAGCATATAGTAGATGAGACGGAACATCGATATTGTTCGGGCCCTTAATTATATCAATCTTCTTTGAGGAGACAAGAAGAGATAGTTTCCTGCTTAAAACTTCTTCTGCCAGACAAAAAAGTAGCGGAGATAAAGGATCACCTTGACGGACGCCACGAGAGCAAGAGAAATAACCGTTGAGCGCACCATTAACATTGACCGAGAGATGGGCAGAATGGAGAATACTATGAATCCAAGAGCAGAAAGTAGAATTAAAACCAAATTTCTGCAGCACTTTGATTAAGAAACTCCTGTCTAGAGTGTCGAAAGCTTTGGAAATGTCCACCTTTAACGCAATGTTCCCACACCAAGTCTTAGAGTCTATGAGATCAATCGCCTTAGAAATCAAGCCAAAACAATCATGGATATGCCTACCATGAATAAAACCACGTTGCTCTTGCGAAACCAACAACGGCATCTATCCGCAAGAACTTTGGAGATGATCTTGAATTTAAAGTTCGAAACTGCAATAGGACGAAACAGCAGATCGAGACTCGAATTACTTTATTGGTTTTATTTGATTCTGGCATATATATATATATATATATATATATATATATATATATATATATATATATATATATATATATATATATATATATATATATATATATATATATTCTTGAAAACTCTTGTATTTAACCAAATTTTTTATTGATAAATTATTAATAATTAATTGTTAATATATATTTACGTACTTGTCAAAACTTTAATCTTAGAACCTTCAATCTCTTTAAACCATAAACCTAACTATTTCAAGTTGAGATACCCACCCACCAATTCATTAAGGGAATTATTTCCACTATTCACTAACAAGGGATATACTTGAAATTAGAACAAAGTTCTATATAAATTGATTAAACAAAAACATTATTTGAGTTGAAGGGTTTGAACATGCGATTTAGAGAGAAATACCTTCCTAAATCTCAAACCTTTAGCACCACTAGGGGTGGCAAAACGGGTCGGGGCCCGCCGGGCCGCCCGCGCACCCGCCAAAAATTGGCGGATTGGGTTGGGATTTTAGGCTCGCCGCTCGCCAAAGTCCGTCCCGCCAAAACCCGCCGTCCGCCATACCCGCCCCGCCAAAGTCCGTCGCTCGCCAAAACCCGTTCCTCCTCCAAAACTCACTCTTTTTTTAGTTAATTCTAGTAATTTCAATTCTTGATGGTTTATTTTATACATTTATTTATAAATATATGTAATATTTTTTAGAGTAAATTTGTTAAAAAATTACTTTTATAAAAAATTGTTTTAAAAAATAAGTGAAAAGTTTAATTAAAAGGTGAAAAAAGCATATTAATCTATTAAAAAAATATAAATAAAAATAGGCGGGTAAGCCCGCCGCCTGCCAACCCGCCATCTTGGCAGGGCGGACATGATTTTGATGTCCATTTTACTTGGCGGGCATGCCCGCCCCGCTCGTTTTTTGGCGGGCATAAGGCGGGCGACCCGTTTTGCCACCCCTAAACACCACCATACCATCATATGGAGTTTTGTGTGAGTCCAAACTTAGAAAAAAAAAATACATTTAGTGCTTATAACAACACTACATTTATGGTTCATGTTAAAGAACTTAATAAGAATGGACACACCATAAATTATCATATAAAAATGGATACACCATAAAATTTTAATATAAAAAATTGAGAAGGGTATACAAAAACCTCTGTATGGACCTTTAATAATAAATTACTTAAAAATGAAAAGATCATCAATTTAAAAAAATTTAAAAATTTAAAAAATAATTTAAATTTAAAATATAAAGAATATTTTTGTAAATTGCATAAAATAGACTAAATTTTAAGATTAAGAATAAATATTTAGCTTGTAATAACTATAAGGTTAAACAATTTAATAATATTAATTTTGTTTTATTTAAGTAGTTATAATTATAATTATTCATTGAATACAAGGTTAGATAAATGATCAATCAACTCCATCAAATTCATAAGGATACTTTAAAACAATAACTTTTTTCCATTTAAATCCGCTGGTGCAAATGAATTATTGGTTAGACAAAGAGAATAGAAAATAAGAAAAACAAATGAAAAGTAAAAGTCTCCATGAGAAAAGAATGATAGTGCATTATTGATGAGTAGGGACAGCATGGGGATTCAAACAAGTAGCCGTTGAGGTCGGTAAGGGTAATTTTGGTATTATATTTCTCGCACTCGCACGCAATCGTTTCAACATCTTTCTCAATGAATTGTTTCGTTGAATTAATCGTCCTTCGTTTGTCAAGGGAATTATGTTTTAAGTTAGTTTTCTTTGGGTACAACGTGTTTAAAAAATATTTGGTACATGGAAGAGAAAAAACAAAGCATGTCTTAATAAAGGACACTCTTCATAGATTTTTCCTTTAAATAATTTTGAGCTGCACTAGATGTCTTATCCATGTGTTGTGTAACTATAACTATGATAAAAACATTTTGTTAGTGTATCCATGTGTAATTGCTACCACTGCAATTAACACCTTAAGGGTGTGTTTGGTTCGAGGTAAATGGAGGGGAGGGGAGGGGAGGAGAGAGAATGTTTATAATAAATTATGTTTGGTTCAATTTTTAGGAGGGAAGAGGAGGGGAGGGGAGGGGAGCGAAATCCCTCCAAATCACATTTTTTGCGTCCCCCAAGTCGGGGGATTCGGAGGGGAGGGGAGGGAATGTGACCGTTGATATTCAATAAATTAATATATTTACTAAAATATCCTCAATTTTATTCTATTATTTCAAAATTATTTTTTTCTCTGTTGCTTATATCAATTTATTATAATTATTTTTTACCTTAAAAATATTAATTTTATTTAATAAAAATTATAATCACTATAATTTTTATTTTTATGTTTATTTATATTATTTTTTTTTCTAATTTTATTATATATTCTATTATATATATTTTATATAAAATTTTAAACCATTCAGTTATTTTGTTTATTATTATTATTATATATATATATAAAAGTTATTTTATGTATTCAAAAGTTGTTATCAACAGATAGATAATTTTGTGTCGAAAGTTATAAAACGTGTCAAGTGTATTCAATTTTTTTAACGTTATGTGGTAAGTTATAAAATTTTAATCACTCAATATTACAAATATTATTTCCAAAAAATTATTTATGAAATTTTCACCTTTGAGTATCATATCAATTATATAAAATCTTAAGGATAAAAATGTAAATTATTAATAAAACCCCTCCCCTCCCCTCCCCTCGTGAACCAAACACATTTTTAACCAAAATGTCTTCCCTCCCCTCCCCTCCCCTCGTTTGAACCAAACATACATATATTTAATAAAAATCCCCCCCTTCCCTCCCCTCCCCTTCCCTCCATTAAAACCCCTCCCCTCCCCTCCCCCTCATTTGAACCAAACAGACCCTATGGGTGTGTTTGGTTCGAGGTAGAGCGAGGGGAGGAGAGGGGAGGGAATATTTAAAATGAAATGTGTTTGATTCAATTTTTAGGAGGGGAGAGGAAGGGAGGGGAGGGGAGGGGAGCAAAATTCCTCCAAATGACACTTTTTGCGTTCCCCCGAATCGGGGGGATTCGGAGGGGAGGGGAGGGGATATGAGTTTTAATATTAATTAAATTAATATATTTACTAAAATATCCTCAATTTTATTTTATTATTTTAAAAATATTATTTTCTTTTATGTATTTACTTTTCTTTTTGTGATTTTTTCTCTATTGCTTCCATCAACTTATTATAATTATTCTTTTTTTTATTTAATAAAAATTATAACTACTATAATTTTTTGTTTTTTATTATAATTTATTTTATGTATTCAAAAGTTGTTATCAACGCATAGTTTATTTTGTGTCGAGAGTTATAATACGAATCAAGTGTACTCAATTTTTTTAATATTATGCGATAAGTTATCACTTTTTAATCACTCAGTTATACAAATATTATTTCCAAAAAATATTTATGAAATTTTTACAATTGAATATCATATCACTTATATAAAATTAGTATGGATAAAATTGTAAATTATTATTAAAATCCCTCCCCTCCCCTCGTGAACCAAACATATTTTAAACGAAATCCCTTCCCTCCCCTCCCCTCCCCTCGTTTGAACCAAACATATATATAATTACAAAAAATCCCTCCCTACCTCTCCCCTTCCCTTCCCTCCATTAAAATCCCTCCCCTCCCCTCCCATTCATTTGAACCAAACAGACCCTAAGTGCTCATCATCCCGCCAATCATCACCAATAATTCTACCATTATTGTTGTCAAAGTTCGTCTTTTTACAAAGAAAACCCATTTTTTAATCAGTGCTGGGAAAAGGAAAATTTCAACTAAAAAATTCAATAATTTGTAGTCATTGTAATAGATAAATGGCAGATATGGATGAAACTATTGATCTTTAAAAGTGATATGTCGGTGGTGGTTAATGGGAGCCCAACTAAAGAGTTTGGTGTGAAGAGAGGGTTAAGACAAGGGGATCATTTATCGCCTTTTCTATTTGTTATTGTTACGGAGGCTCTTTCTAGGTTGGTTCGAAAATCGATTGAAATTGGAGAATATGAGAATTTGGTGATTAATCAGAGGTGCTGTGTGGATATTCTCCAATTTGCGGACGATACGTTAATGATAGGAGAAGGCTCATGGAAGAATGTAAAGGCTTTAAAAATAGTTTTGAGAGCTTTTGAGTTAGTTTCGGGGCTTGGTATTAATTTTCACAAAAGTAAATTGATTGGGATTAATACTTCTCAACATTTCTTGGAAGCCGCCTCTTTGTACCTTTCATGCAAGATGGAAGCTAGCAATTTCGTGTTTCTTAGAATTCCCATTGGTTACAATCCAAGGAAGGAGGCAATTTGGCATTCGCTTTTGGAAAAGATGAGAAAGCATTTGAATGGGTGGAAAAACTGTTTTCTTAGTCTTGGAGGTAGAATTACGCTATTGAAGTCCATTTTGAGTTCTTTAACTATTTTCTTCATGTCTTTCTATATGATGCCGCCTAAAGTGGTTAAAGAATTTATCAAGATTCGAAGCAATTTCTTATGGGGGGAGTGGTAGAGAAGAGGAACATTCATTGGGTTAGTTGGAAATTTGTGACGTTGCCTTATTTAAAAGGAGGTTTAGCCATTAAAGATATTAAAGATTTTAATTTTTCCCTTTTGAATAAGTGGAGATGGAGGATTGCTCATGGAGGGGGGTCGTTGTGGTGTGAGGTTTTGAAGGCCCGATATGGTGATGTCAAAATGCATCTTTTATGTGGAGGAGATCCCTTCAAATGTTCATCTTCATCTTTTTAGTGGCGGGACTTATTAAAGTTTGTTGGTTAAATAATTCTATTTTGATGGAGGATTTTCCGGAGCTTTTTGCGTTTTCTTCTTTGAAAAAAGTGTCAGTAGCCACTATGGGAGGATGGCGTGACAGGGTGTGGATATGGGGAGATTTAGGAATCTCGGAGGTTGAGGTTGTGGAGGCGGGTTTGTCACCAAAGCTAGCGAATTTGTGGGGTCTTTTAGAGAATTTTGGAGGTTTGGAAGAAGATAAGGACTCCGTGTGTTGGCTTTTTGAATCGGAAAAGGGTTATAGGATTTCTTCGTGTTATCATTGGTACGCTTCTTTGCGCACGCCTTTTGGTCCCATGAATAAGAATGAAGAGGTTTTGGAAATGATTTGGAAGATGGAGGTTCCCTTTAAGATTAAAGCTTTTGCTTGGAGACTTTTTGTGAATAGGCTTCCCACTAAATATCTTTTCGTGTATAGAGGTATTAACTTTTCTACTTCTAACTTAAATTGTGCTTTTTGTGATATGCATTTGAAGGATAAGGACCATATTTTCTTCAAATGCGATGTGATTAAGGTTGTTTGGAAGGAAATTGGTGAGTGGGTGGATTACCCGAGATGGAAGGAGGAAGATTGTTTTCCATTTTTTATGGAATGATATTCCATGGGTCGGGTAAAAGACATCAAAGTTAGCAAATTGGGGGTGTTTTAGCTAGCCACTTGTTGGATTATTTGGTTGACAAGGAACGACTTTTGTTTTAGGAATGAAGTTTGGAATATTAACAATATAGTTTGGAATATCAAAATTTTGATATGGAGATGGTCTTCCTTTGGCGACATTGCATATTCCAATTGTAACTTTTACGATTTTAGCAAAGACCCTTTGTCTTTTATGTCGTAATTGTAATTGGTTTGTAATATCGTTTTTTGTCGGACTCGTTTCGTTCTTGTGTAATAAGGTTGGAGAACCCTTAGTTATCTCATTTATTTAATTCTTGCTTACACAAAAAAAAAACAATCACATTGACAAGGTAATCTTTCCCCCCACGTGTTGTAGAGAGACCCTATTCTCTCTAGTTTCTTAACATGCTTCCTCTCTTGCCCTCTAGGGTTTTGAGTTCGGAGCTTCCAGTTCTTTTGCTAGTTTCCCTATCATGTTCTTGCTTTATCCTCTTCTCTTATTACAAGCCATCATTCATGTGGTTTTCAGTGACCAGTTCTTCAACTCCGTTGCAATGGAGAAGTGGAAAGAGATACCTCTGTCGAAGGAAGAAGAAGAAGGGATCACAGTGGATGGAGAAGAAATCTATGGAGAGGACACGAACGTTAACGGGTAGATTATGGATTGAAAGTAGCTTTAACTCAAGAGCTTTCACGAGCACAATGATTGGAGCCTGGAAGTTACGCAATCCGGTGGAAACACGAGAACTAAGTAAAAATCTGTTCTTGTTTTGTTTCTCAACTAAGAGAGATCTAGAAAGTGCTCTACGCAATGGGCCCTGGAGTTTTGACATAAACATTTTGGTTCTTGTGAGGGTCTCCAGCGAAGAGCAACCTTTGGAGCTTAATATGCACTATGGTGTTTTCTGGGTCAGGGTGTACGAGTTGCCGCTAATGCTCAGATCTGAATCTATGGCAAGGAAACTTGGGGGGATTCTAGGAGTATTCGAGGAAATGGACATGAAGGAAGCAAACAGAAATGGCAGATTCCTGCAGATCAAGGTGACGATTGATCTTAAGCAGCCATTGAAGAGAGGTACAATGATTAGGTTCAAGGATAAAAATATAAGGGTGCATTTCAAATATGAAAGACTCCCCACCTTTTGCTTCATATGTGGCCGGCTGGGACATCAATTGAAGGATTGTGAAGCGATGGGAGAATTAAGCGAAGAAGGTTTTGACGATATTGAAGAATAAGATCTCCTGTAAGGACAGTGGTTGAGGGCTTTGCCTCTACCAAGGGTTAACAAAGATTTCAAGAAGAAGGAGACTTCCTCCAGTTCGTGCAGCAAAAGCCTATTCAATATTTTGTTTTTGTATTGGGTTAATGCAACAATTTAATGGGCTTCACGTCCATAATAATTATTTTACGGATTTTAATATATAAATTTTTAATTAAAAATATTTTTTAATACTATTCAAAGACCATCAAAATTAAGAGATCAGAATAGCGGGTTTTGTAATAGGGGGTGTTGAAAGTATATTGGAGTACTTTTAGTTTATCGTTTCCACATGGATTGGTGCGATATCACCGCCGTTCTATAGTTTATATTGTCTTGAGTTGAAGTAACTTTGGGTTTGGTTTGGTAAAAGATCATTCACAAGTTTTAGTAGCAAGGATTAAAATTTGGAAAGTTCTAAGTTTAAAAAGAAGTATCAAGACTTGATTTCATCGACCTTAAATTGTATTTCTTCCTACGAATATGCATATAAATTCGGTAACAATCAATATTATCACGTATCGTTCATCTATACTGCCCGTGTCCTAAACGGTATAACAAGTTTTTACCGTATTGTTCCACCAACAATTTCTCAACCGATCAAACAACACAAATAACGTTTATAAACCGATACAAAGAGAATATCAAACACTAGATCCATGTCTAGACTTAATGTTTGATAGATGATAAAGTTAGGTCAAGGTACAAACATTGTATTTCACAAACATTTAAACCATAGAAATTCAAGAGAACACAAACTAGATCATCTATATTGATTAATAACTTGTTCATACACAATATTCACAAGAAAAATATACAAAAGGAAAGGAAGATTACATCAAATCCTTGATTCCAAAAGGGTTTAGCTATCCATTGACATGGTAGCTTGCACAAGAAGGAAAGGATGAGGAATAGCAAGCATCTACGCTGATTTCTCGACGATCAATGCTCCGATTCTTCGATTCTATGTATATAGTGTTATAAGGTCTTTGTTGCTCTAAAAATGGTGTAACCAATCTCAAAAACACAACTGATCTATTTATACAAAAATCAAGTTTTGTCCAGCGCGTGTCGCGCCCACCTTATTAATGATCAAACCGCCCTAAAGCGTGCATCACGCGCTCCTTAGCTCGCAGCGCGTGCAAGCCCCTGGAATTTAATACGTGCGCTTGAGGCTGACTTTGAAATTTCTTCTTTGCAATTCTTTCATCTTTTCAAGCCTCAAGTTCCACCTAAAGGAGAAAACCTGTACAAAAATCCACTAGAAAAAAGATTAACAGAAAACAAAAGCTTAATTAACTAAACTACTATTATTTACTTCAAAATAAACGGGGATCACAAGAATATGCGATAAAATAGTCGAAAGGTACCAAATACAAGAGCAAATATTAACACAATTTGGCACCTAACAACTCTCCCCAACTTAAAACCTTGTTTGTCCTCAAACAAAAACAATGATAAATTACAAGGAACATAAAACAACCACAAGATCACAAGTTTAACCAAGAACAAATGGGTGGTTTAAATTCCAAAAGCACACAAAAGTAACATCTTACCATTACCCTAATAACACCATGATTAAGATATTAGTCCTATATACAAATTCTATGTCAACAATTCCTAAAGCAAAATAAGTTCAAGGATGAATCACAACCTACGCACTTCTCTGGTAAGAGAACAAAATTGAGAATCCTAACACTCACACAACAATGACGCTAACATCCAGAATTAATTATGCATTCATCTAAACAATAATTGTACAAAAAGTGTAAAAGCATGAATCACAAAGGACTTTTAAGGTTGTAGCTTGGCTTGGTTAACAAGGAAGTGTCATATCTCACGGCCATTGAAACGAAAGTGTCAAAACCTAAGAGAGCATTCAATTTCACAATTATTTCCACACATCCTTACCAACCAACTTCATTCTTTCTTTGCTCAAGAGGCTAACCTTTATTTTCAAGGTAACTTGCTATTGATATACACAAAGCTCTTTGCTTTTATTTTTTTATTCCTTTTCACTCTTTTTTTTTTTTTTCTTTTTCACTCTTGAGCAATCAAAACTATCTTCTCCATACCAATACATCTTTTTATTCTCCCTAACTTGAATATTACAATCATAATATTAAGAATGCTCTCTATTCTAAGGCAAAAGGAAATCAATCCTAACCACATTTCATGGTACAATTCAAGGTTAAAAGAAAGTCATGAAGATTCAAATCAAAAATCGGCAATGATATACAATTGCAAACAAGGATGTTAAACCGATTGAATCTTGGTAAAGAGGCTCTAAGTGGTTAGCAAATACTCACACACTCACCGGGTAGGTTATTTGGTAGAGAAGTTATACTCATAATGCGAAACAAAATGTCTTGATCCTTTTCATGCTTTACACAATTAAATAAAAATGCAAGATTGGACATAATAAAAACACGTTAAACGCACATTGTTGGTATCCACAAAATTATATATATACAATGGAAAGTTTCCTCACACTAATTATAAGCACTAAAGTGATTCAAAGTTGAACTAGTTTTACCAAAGAAAATGTGACATCTAATTTGTACAATTAAAAACATCAAAATCATGGTATCTTAAAGAAACGGTAAAAATGTACCTTGCACATACAATTTTCACACTATATCATCACCGCCCCATTTGGTTGTTAACACCCACTATCATCAAGGAAGCAATTCGACATGTTCCTTCTAATTCAACATTTGGACAAACTTATTTTCATAATATATAAACCAGAAAACTAAATAAAATGCAAATTTAAAAACTTAAAACTTAATAACCAAAACACAAAAAGGTGTATAAAATCCAAAAAGGCTTAAACTAGCCTTAAATCACCAAAATATTCAACATATCCAAACTACCTCGTCCTTAAAAGGATGGCACAAAAGGTTTTGAAAAAACTAAGCAAACAAAATAAAAAACAATACTTAAATATATAAAAATACTACATATATTGCTCACTCCTCCTCGCTACCATCATCACCATGACCAACCCCCTCCTGAGAATCTGGCGTGCCCTCTGGCCAACGAGCATACGCCGCCAAATCATCTCTAGAACCAACTGGCTGCTGCAGAGAAAGATGTTGAATAGAATCTTGAATGAACATAAAAGCTCTCTGATGAGCCATATGCATCTGCTAGTTCCAGTCACCAGCCTGCCCTAACTGTGGCATAACAGGCGGTGTAACATCCCAAAATTTCTTATTTAATTAATTTAATTAAAATTTTAAATTAATTAATTTGAATTAGCATTTTATTGGGATTATGTGGAAAGAAATATAAAATGTTGAGTTGTTGGGCCTTATGGTGGAATTAGTAATGTGGGGGTGTAAGTGTGAAGAAGCCCATTTCTAATTTTATGTTTTTCATAAAATAAGGAAAACAAGAGGAGAAAGAATTAGAACGTGAAAACAAGAAGTTGTGAGAAGAGGAGCTGAAGAACGGGAAAGAGAATCATAGAGGAAGAAGACCCAATCAAGAATTTGGCTAAGGTAAGGGGGGATGTAACACCCTTCTAAACCCCGCGGAAATTAATAAAATAATTCAGAGTAAAACATGAAAACAAGGGTGCCACAATTCAATTTAAAACAAATTATCATAAATCAATTGTCATGCTTCACTTAGGGGAAAATCATCCATTTAACAAAATCATGTTTCTATACAGCGGAACAATAATCAACAGATAAGCATAACATCATCTATGCAATATCTCACAAAATTACTCCAATAACAACAAAATAGAGTATCATCATAAACTCTAAACTAACGTTCCCCCAGTGTTACAATATCAGAGCATGACACCGACGCTATACCAAATAAACTGACTCATGAGCTAATCCTCACCGAGCCAAAAGCCGCTACTCGCCAATCTAAAATCATCAAAGTAAGGGTGAGCCTCATTCACAATTAACAAATGTTATCGAATCATAAACAATAACACATCATAGTCACATTATTCATCCAATTTCGTTATATTCAGATTGTCAGGAAGTACTCATCAACACACAACACAAATAGAATACATTACCAAGAGGCAACACCATAATTCATTCAAACAAATCATAACCATTACACAATCATCACATATTATAACATTGGACAATCTTCCATTCATGTTATAATAACACAAGTAACCTAATGCAAATGCAACTATATGCATGTGGTACCAAAATCTGGGATAACCCAACTCATCGATCCACCATCGTCAAGGATACGGCAACACCCACTCACTAATTCCACACAATGGGAATTAGCTACCACCGATCCACCATCGTCAAGGACCAGCCACATAATGATTATGAATGCATGTATCAACCATAACATGCTTATCACCCACATAAATCAACCAAATGTCATAATCATCAACCACCACAATAATCAATAGCCATACACAGTTATGCTATTTCTCAACCACAATAAAATACATATTTTACATCAACAATATATGTATAACAACCATCAATTACACCCACAACATCTTAACAGGTAAATCATTCATTATACAGTGCAATAACGATAACACCCCTCACAATCGTGTACCAAGTACAACAAAGCAACTCATCAACGACAGAGTATTTACCTCATCATTCCTCAAAACACATGATAACCATATTTACCATGAACAACACCCATTTGCACAATTACCAGAAGCAACCACATTATCACAACATACATCATTGCACATATTCAATTATGCACACAACAACCATTGCACCTCATCAGCTATGCAAAACCAGAATAAACCACATTTGAAGAAAATGATACTTTTTAAAATAAAATCAAGTTGTTATTGTTTTATTCGTTTCATATGGTAGAACATTCAATTTAAGGAACAACGTCCAAAACGGCGTCTAAAACGGACTTACGGTTTGAAAGTTACACATCTTTAACTTTTTACAAGAAAATAGTTATCGCTACAGCACGCGGCGCAACCAGAGTTCGCGGCGCGACCTGAAGCATACAAACACGTTCGCGGCGCCCACCTATGCACGCGGCGCGATGCGAGAAAACAAGTACGCCTTCGCGGCGCGCACCTACCTTCGCGGCGCGAACTGGCAAAAGTCAGAGCTTTCATCGCATTTGACAGCATTACGGGATTTACCCCAAAATCCCCACAACCAAACCAAGTTATGTTATGAACCTCAAATACCACCATATCAGCCACATACATGTTATAACACAAATATAACACCCAAGGAGGATCATTTAATCATCATAACAATCCTATAATCATACAATTCATCAAATCATACAATTCCCCTCAAAATCATCCCAAAACCCCAATCCATCATACAACCAATTGACACAAACAATGCATCTAAATCAGTCCTATTATCTATAATACGATAAAAGATATTAACAGGAAGAGTCCCCCCTTACCTTAGCCAAATATCTTGATTAGCCCTCTTCCTCTTCTGTTCCTCTTTCACGTATCAGCTTTCCAATCTCTCATCTCCTCTGCTCTGCTTTTCACGTTCCTTTTTCCCAATTTTCCTTATTTCCTTTATTTTATGAAAACATAAAATAATTAGTAATGGGCTTACTCCCTTAGCACCCCCATACTACTAATCTCACCATTCTAGCCCAATGGCCCTTAATCCATAATTTTCCAATAATTCAACAAAATACCAAATAATTCTAAATAATAATTTAATTTCTGATTAAATTAAAATTAGAAAATATGGGGTGTTACAACTCTCCCCCACTAAAAGAGTTTTCGTCCTCGAAAACATACCTCAAGTAACCAGCTCGTATAAGAGTCCTTCACCTGAGTCTCCAGCTCTCAATTAACATTACCATCAGTCAATCCCCAAAATCCATCTGACATAACCAACAGGAAACATGTTTCATACATTCAAATCTCAGTTCTTGCGTCGCATTTGACTA
The DNA here is from genome assembly GCF_029867415.1 of Vicia villosa. Classification (NCBI taxonomy): domain Eukaryota; kingdom Viridiplantae; phylum Streptophyta; class Magnoliopsida; order Fabales; family Fabaceae; genus Vicia; species Vicia villosa. Next base: position 111,180,634 of record NC_081182.1, on the reverse strand, counting down.
TCCAAAAGTATACCACTCGCTTTATCTCCAAAAAGGTTAACAACAACAGAACATTGAGGTACAACCTATACAATACGCTCAACAAACGAGTAATACAATTACACAATTTATAGTATGATCACACTTGATCAACAATACAGTAATGGATCCCTTCTACCAAACATACCAACCTTAGACACGCTTTTCCATCTGAGCGATAAGGTAATACTTACACTTTTCACCAACCGCTTCCTTCAAGAAACTCAATACTCATATTCCTATACCATTGAATTCCAATTATCTGACTCCTCTTAAATCACACCAGTAATTATCCAACACGTTACATTCCGCTTTTTCCGCACTACTCTGACTACTCATCACAATCATCTATACCAAATAGATTTCTGAGTTTTACCCGATTCCGACTCTCTTTACTCATTCGTTTCAAGAATCATTCTTCATCATTCATGGTACTAATCTACCATTTAGCAATCCTTACTCGCATCCAACGAACCAATTCCTGATTTACTTCCTCTATTTAAACATCATAACCATCAGAACAAGTACACACTCATCAGCCTCAGTATACCATCGCTTACAAAAAAGCTCAACTAAGTCACGCTCTCTACTAAGAATCAAATCAACTCCTTCCTTCATAGAGTGTAATTCCTCATTATATATGGAATTTACAATATCACCTCAATAACAGCACAAAATTATTACAGCATCATATATTATCAATCCTTCGTTTTAATTTCGCCGAATACATACTCGTTAACTACGTACAACCGTAATGACATATTCATCATCTCGGAAATTATTCAAAAGAGTTATAATTCTTCGACACGACATCCTTACATCCACTGGATTCTAAATCCAACATATAGATCAATACATATTCTCTATGTAGGCTTCCGACATATTAATTCCTTACTTCCCGCGAGTAGTACTCATAACACTACTCCACATCACACTTTCGCTGCGCGACTCTGATTACCCGTCTTAAGTCATCATCCACCATGTTGCACTCTTTCATATTCACTTCTTCATAAGTTCACACAACATAGTGAGTGATTATTCTCACGGCTTAGTATTCATCACATCTTAAACCATTAAGGTAACAAAACAATCTTATCTCTTCTATATGATTCCATCTACTACCAACAAGAGATTTAGGGTGATCAAGTCCTAAATTTGTCAATATTAGTTGAAAATCATATTTAAGCATAAACCGTCGTTACTACATAATAGTGTCCATTTCCGAGTTTGCACCCAAACTCATTAACATCGTCATAGTTCAATAATTCACTACGGTGTCCTTCTTCTAGAATATTCTTCCGAAGCTCAAAACATCAGTTACACAAATCCAATCACTCAACCTCATTATATTATTCCCGTCGATTCTGAATTCACCACCTTTACCTTGGTAATTCAAAGTCAACCTATCGATCAACTCAACATAATCTTTCTGACCTTCTCTAATCTCGTTAAGAATACTGTTAGGAGTAAATTAATGGTAAATTCATGTGTTAATATAAGTGATTTCTTCTCTAAACCAATGCAAAAATGTGATGAATCCATAGGTTTTTATTAAGAATTGAACTGAATAAGTTTAGTTCGTGCGTAAAGCAAATCGAATCACTTGTGGGTGTTATTGTTGCAGGTTTTGAGCTGAATAAGAACTTAAGAAGAACATGATGAGGAAAGAAAGCTGGAAGTCTCAAAGGCTGAAGAAAAAGATGGAAAGTGCAAAGGGCGCGCCGCGAGAGTTCCTAGGCGCGCCGCGAAAATACTTCTGTTTGAGGGGCGCGCCGCGCCAGCCCGTTGCCGCGCCGCGGCCTCGGCGTTAAAAGCCCAAAAGTTCTGTTTTAAAGCCCTAGTTTTCGAAGTGGTTATATACTTTTTGGGAGCGAAATTAGGAGAGCTATCTGATTCTGAAGCTGAGAATAACAATAGAAGGTGGATTCTTTACCAATTGAAGGCATTCTATTGATGAAGATGAATTCCTCCATTGATTCTTGTATGTTCTTCATGTCTATGGAGAGCTAAATCCCTCTTGTTGAGTCTAAGGTAGTAGTTAACCTATGAATATACATTACCATTGATTAATCCCTGTGAACAATTGTTTGAATTTATTATCAATAAGAAACCTTGCTTTTAATTTACATCATTGTTGAATCTTTGATCGAAAGAAAGGATTTAACTTTTGCCCTAGGTTACTATATTGATTCAATTGCAATTTGCAGAGATGGAATTGTAATTGGGTTTTCATAATTATCGTTCTTAATTACTATTATCGTTATTGTGATTTGGAGAGATCGAATCTCATACCGGTAAAGGTTATCTAATTTGATTTGCAGACATGGAATCTTATTTGAGGATAAGTGAAGATAATGATTCAAAGGATTGTTCTATTGTGAATTAATTGATAATTGTATAGGATTAGGTTGATGAACCCTAAAGACTCAACATCTTTCTTTATTTGTTAACACAAAGTCCTTTCCTTGCTTTTATTTTATTATTTGCTCTTGATATTATTATTAGTATAAAACAAACCAAACCGAATTTCTTAACTCAAAATAAACAACTATAGAACGGCAGTGATATTAACCAATCCCTGTGGATACGATATATTACAGAAAATATTTACCCACAAATACTTTCAACAAATTGGCGCCGTTGCCGGGGATTGGTGTCAATATTGCACGCATTGCAATAGTTCTTATTTTGAGTTTTAATTTTTAGTTTCTCTATTTGGTTGTTTCACGTGTTTTCTAGTTTTGCAGAAGATTGTGTATGCGCAGCAAAGTTTCTAGCGATCAACTTCTTTTTGATCCCGAGATCGAAAGGACCGCTAGGAGGTTAAATAGCAAAGCACGAAAAAGAGCGAACATAGCAAAAGCAAGAGACAACGCAACCGCGACATCGTCACAACAACTTGAAACCATTGACGAGTCGCAAGAAGGATTCTTCTTTCACGAACTATTCACGGAGGAAGAACCGGAAGTTTTTATACAACCTACTGTTGGCAACATGGCTGCTAATGGTCCATGTGCTAATAGTCCAAGACTCAATCCTCAGTTCGCGAGAACTGCCGCCAACGGGCGACCGATAGAACTGAAGACCGGTATCATACAATTGATTTGTGCAAGTCCTTTCGCCGGATTGGACCATGAAGACCCGTACACGCATCTTACTCGATTCTATGAGTTAGCGGGTACTACGGGTGTCGCTCAAGCTGATGAGGAAGCACTATTTAAGAGGTTGTTCCCACACTCTTTGCTATCTAAGGCAAAGGATTGGTATCTGGATCAACCCGAGGTAGTGATGACAAATTGGAACACATTGGAAGAAAAATTTCTGGAAAGGTTTTACTCTCAAAACCGATTCTTCGAAACAAAAACAGCAATAGCAGTATTTTCTCAAGGTAGTAATGAATCTTTGAATGAAGCATGGGAAAGGTATAAAGCTATGTTGAGAAAGTGCAAAGGACACGGTTTTTCAGACGTTGACCAAATCCATATGTTCCGTAACGGTCTCACAGCTACAAACAAGACACTTTTGGACGCCACAGCTGGTGGTTCTCTCATGTCCAAAACACCTGAAGAAGCTACTCAGATAATAGAGCGAATGGCTCTAAATGATCGTCAAGGCAATCATGATCGAACGGTAAGAGATAAGAAACCCGGAATGTTAGAGTTGAACAACAGTGATGCTCTACTTGCTCAGAACAAATTGCTAACTTCACAAGTGGAACTTTTGACACAACAAATGTCTAAACTACCACAACAAATCAAGGAGCTGAACGGGGTATCTAATTCATATCAAGTTGCTAGGTGCGAATTGTGCAAGGGAGATCATCAAACAGGATTCTGTCCACCAGTGCAAGAAGAAGAAGTGAATTACATGAATAATAACCAAGGACAAAGGCAGAATCAATATCAGAATCAGCCATACCAACAAGGTTATCCACCAAGATACAACAACCAAGGGTACCAACAAAGGTCACCGAATCAAGGGTATCAACAACAAGCATTCCAACCATACACCCAACCACCACCACAACAAGGAGGACAATCAAAGCTAGAAGAAACTATGACACAATTTATGCAAATGTCCACGACAAATCAAAAGAATCAAGAAGCGGCTATAAAGAGTTTAGAAACTCAAGTGGGCCAACTTGCTAAGCAGATTGCAACTAATCAATCAAATGCAACTTTCTCGGCCAACACTCAAGAGAACCCAAGAGAACATTGCAAAGCAGTGGTAACAAGGTCTGGACAAAAAGGTGGCAAGGATGAAACGAAAACTAATGAGGTTGAAGACGATAAAGAAAAAGAAGATGAAAAACATGATAGAGAAGATGAAGAATATGAAATTATTAGAAAGGGGGATGAAGAGGAAGATTTGAGTAGAGAAGTCAAGAAGGAGAAATTAAAAAGAAGGAGTGCTAAAGATAAGATGGCGAACAACACGATTCCAAGTCAACATTTGCCATATCCTCATGCTCCTTCAAAGAAAGACAACGCTAGACAATATGCCAGGTTTATGGAAATTTTTAAGCAACTACAAATTAATATTCCATTCTCTGAAGCTATTGCCCAAATGCCAAAATATGCGAAATTCATGAAAGACATCTTGACAAAGAAGAAAAGACCGGAAGAAGAAGAGGTTGTTATACTTGATGCACAATGTAGTGCTATCATATCGCGTCTTCCTCAAAAGGCGAGAGATCCTGGAAGAGTCACTTTACCGGTTACAATAGGGAATCAAAATATTGGGAATGGATTGATTGATCTCGGATCCAGCATAAATTTAATTCCTTTATCAATAGTAAAGCGGCTGGGAAATATTGAGATGAAAGCAACAAGAATGACTTTGCAACTAGCTGACAAGTCTACCACTCTCCCATATGGAATTGCACAAGACATGTTAGTGAAAGTCGACAAATTTTTGTTTCCGGTAGATTTTGTGGTAATCGATATGGAAGAAGATAAAGACTCACCTATCATTCTTGGAAGACCATTCATGAAAACAGCCCGGATGATGATTGACATCGATGACGGTATAATGAAGTTAAGAGTCCAAGATGAAGAGGTATGTTTTAACCTCTTTGATGCCAGGAAACAACCCAAAGACAAGAATGATTGTTTTCGCATGGATGTAACTGAAACAAGTGTCGAAGAAGTAGCAAGCCAAATTCATCTTTCTAACCCTTTAGAGAGGTCTCTTGTTGATTCAGTTAATGTACTCACTCAAGAAGAAGAAAAAGAAATTGAGTCGTTTCTAAAAGAATTAGAGAAAGGTGGCAACACATCCAACAAAGATGACAAAATGGAGGATTTGGAGCTGAAAAAAGAAGTGAAAGAGTCGAAGCTAGAATTAAAAGTGCTTCCAACTCATTTGAAATATGTATTTTTAGATGAAGAAGGAAGAAAGCCGGTCGTTATTAGCTCAAAGTTAAATGCGACCGAAGAGGCAAGACTCATACAAATCCTTCAAAAGAATAAAGCAGCAATCGGATGGGTATTGGCAGATTTGAAAGGTATCAGCCCCGCATATTGCATGCACAAGATTATGTTAGAAGAAGACTTCAAACCAGTGGCCCAACCACAACGAAGACTGAACCCAACAATGAAAGAGGTAGTAAGGAAAGAGGTAATCAAACTCCTTGAAGCAGGAATGATTTACCCAATTTCTGATAGTGCATGGGTAAGTCCGGTACAAGTTGTTCCAAAGAAGGGAGGCATGACGGTAATCCGGAATGACAAGAATGAACTCATACCATCTAGAACTGTGACCGGGTGGCGCATGTGCATAGATTACCGGAGACTCAATAAAGCAACGAGAAAAGACCACTTTCCATTACCATTCATGGATCAAATGCTTGAGAGATTATCGGGGCAGAATTACTATTGCTTTCTGGATGGATATTCCGGATACAATCAAATCGTAGTCAACCCAGAAGATCATGAGAAGACAGCATTTACATGTCCATTTGGAATCTTCGCATATAGGAGGATGCCATTTGGACTATGCAATGCCCCAGCAACCTTTCAACGATGCATGCAAGCCATATTCTCTGACCTTATTGAAAAGAGTATTGAGGTATTCATGGATGACTTTTCAGTGTTCGGAAAGACATTTGATACATGCTTGAATAATCTGGACGTGGCACTTGAAAGGTGTATTGAGACCAACTTGATTCTTAATTGGGAGAAGTGCCATTTTATGGTAACAGAAGGAATTGTACTCGGACACAAAGTATCTTCAAGGGGACTTGAAGTAGACCAAGCCAAGGTGGAGGTAATTTCAAAACTCCCACCTCCAATCAATGTCAAAGGAGTACGAAGCTTTTTAGGTCATGCAGGATTCTACAGAAGGTTTGTTAAAGATTTTTCCAAGATTGCCAAGCCTTTGAGTAATCTACTCAACCAAGGTACGTGTTTTAATTTTGATGAATCTTGTGTTAAAGCCTTCAATGACCTGAAAGAAAGGCTAGCTACCGCACCTGTGATAGTAGCACCAGATTGGAAAAACCATTTTGAACTGATGTGTGATGCTAGCGACTATGCCATAGGTGCGGTGTTAGGCCAACGGAAAGGAAAAGTTTTTCATGTCATACACTATGCAAGCAAGGTGCTAAATGACGCTCAAGTCAACTATGCTACCACAGAAAAAGAATTTTTAGCTATAGTGTATGCTCTTGAAAAATTCAGATCCTATCTCATTGGGTCAAAAGTGGTGATTTATACTGACCATGCAGCAATAAAATATTTGCTCACCAAACCGGATTCGAAGCAAAGACTCATTCGTTGGGTCCTTCTCTTACAAGAATTTGACATAGAAATCCGGGATAAAAAAGGGTCAGAGAATGTGGTAGCAGACCATTTATCTCGGTTGGTCAATGTAAATGTCACCAACCAAGAAGCTGAAATAAATGAAACATTCCCAGATGAACAACTTTTTGAAATACAAACAAGACCATGGTTCGCCGATTTGGCTAATCATAAAGCAACCGGTATGATACCGGAGGACTTTGACTGGAACAAAAAGAAAAAGTTGTTAGCCGATGCAAAGTACTATGTGTGGGACGACCCATACTTGTTCAAGATAGGTAAGGATGGAATTCTAAGAAGATGTGTGACTGAAGAAGAAGCCCAACAAATCTTGTGGCATTGTCATAATTCACCAAGTGGTGGTCATTTTAATGGATGGAGGACAGCAACAAAGGTCCTCCAATCCGGATTTTTCTGGCCAACAATTTTTAAAGACGCCCATCACCATGCAAAGAGTTGTGACAAATGCCAAAGAGTTGGAGGGATAAGCAAACGGGATGAGATGCCACTTCAAACCATCATTGAAATAGAAGTTTTTGATTGTTGGGGCATTGATTTTATGGGGCCATTTCTTCCCTCTTTTGCTAACGAATATATTTTAGTTGCAGTAGATTATGTTTCCAAATGGGTTGAAGCCATCGCTACACCAAAGGCGGATGCCAAAACAGTGCTAAAATTTTTAAATCGTAACATATTCACACGTTTTGGCATGCCTAGAGTGATCATAAGCGATGGTGGATCTCATTTTTTTAATGAACAGGTGGCAAAAGTGCTGGACAAATATCATATCAACCACAAGATAGCTTCGCCTTATCATCCCCAAACCAACGGGCAAGCAGAGATTTCCAATCGAGCAATCAAGAACATTCTCGAGAAGACAGTGTCAGAATCCCGTAAAGACTGGTCGGTAAGGATAGATGATGCCTTGTGGGCATATAGGACAGCATACAAAGCACCAACGGGCGCATCGCCTTTTCAAATGGTTTATGGTAAGGCATGTCATCTACCGGTGGAGGTAGAGCACAAAGCACTATGGGCCCTTCGCTTCTTCAATAGAGATGATAGTTTGGCGTATAAGAAGAGGAAGAATCAACTCCATGAACTTGAGGAATTCAGGTACCTAGCATATGAGTCTAATAAAATGTATAAGGAAAATATGAAAAGGTACCATGATAAGAGAATCAAAAAGAAAGAGTTCAAGATAGGCGACCTTGTGCTACTATTCAACTCCAGGCTCAGGCTCTTCCCGGGAAAATTGAAGTCTAAATGGTCAGGACCGTTTATAGTCAAGGAAATTAAACCTTACGGGGCAATTACTATTGAAGATGGTAATACCAAAGACAGTTGGACCGTTAATGGAGAACGGTTGAAAAGCTATCTTGGGGGAGAGTTTGATAGAGAAGTGTGCACAATCTCACTATTGAACTCCTAGTCAAAGGAGTTTAACCGTCGAGCCATGCGACGTTAAACGAAGCGCTTGTTGGGAGGCAACCCAATAGAGTAAGCATCTTTCAATTTAAGCAATTTTCTTTTATTTTTATCTTTTAGTTTTTATATCAGTTATCATCAATCAGTACCATCAGCACTAGGGAAGTTGCAAAAGAGCGAAGAGGGGAAAATTTTTTCAAAGAGCGCGCCGCGGGAGGAAATAACGCGCCGCGATGCAAAACAGAAATATTTGCGCGCCGCGGAGGTAAGTTTGCGCGCCGCGGTGCAGGGCTAAAAATAGGTCTTATTTTGAAACCCCCCACTTCCCCCTCATTCTATCTTTTACAACTTCCAAGCCCCAAAGACGCAATTGCTGGTTCAGAGCGCAAATCACTCACCTAGTACACTATTTCTCATCATTACTCAATCTACAGCAAGGTATGCTCCTCATTCTCTACTCTTGTGTTCTAGCCAGTGTGTTTCACTTGAAGGTAACCCTAAATCATGAGGTATTAGGAATTAAATGACATTTGTGTGAACCCTAGGATAGAAGACATTGTTTTGTTGTTCAATTGCTCTGCTATGGTCTGACTAAGGGTGTTAGGGCCTTCAAAGAAGGTTCAGTGCAGGGGAGGAAGCCCTCAGATGCGCCGCAGCCGCGCCGCGGGAAACCGCTGTCGCGCCACGGCTGGAGATTTTTGACAAATTTTGTTTTGTTTATCTGACCCTATATGCTGCTCTGTCATTGTTTGTGATAATTGCAGATGAATCCGGCCAAGAGAGTGCGCACCAAGTCCACAAGCTCTGGTCCTAGAGGATCCCGTGCTACTGCAAATCAAGCTGATAAGTTTTTAGGTCGGGCTCAAGCCGACAGGTTCAAGACTCTGGGCTCTAGAACCATCTTGGCTGAGAAAGTTGTTGTACCTCGGGGAGATGAAGATGCTCCTTATGCTAATATGTGGGGTTTTCTGGAAAACAGGAATTGGGAAAAAGTGTTTGAACCACACACAGTGATTGACTATGACATAGTCAAGGAATTTTATGCCAATGCAATCAAGACTACTGATGAATCTGTCGCTTACTCGTATCAGTCCTATGTAAGAGGCAAAACGGTGGCGTTTGACAGAGACTCAATCAGTGAATTCTTAGGGGAACCACTCCAGTTGGGTGAGAATGAAAAATGCTTCTACCGGCAGAATGTCAACAATTGTGTCGACTTTGTGGAACTGATGACGGAGAACATTTGTACTAGGGGGCGAGGACCAGAGCTTAGTCGGCAAGGGAATCCAACTCACTACAACAGGAAGGATCTAAAGGTTTCAGCAAGGGGAATTCTGTCGGTGATCCTCTACAACATCCGACCAAGGACTCATGTCACCACCATTCCTCTTGATGTGGCTTTCTTAATAACCACAATCATGACGGAAAACTCTGTTGATGTCGCATTCATCCTCTCCCAGGAATTGCGACGAGCTGCTTTGAGGAACACACAACATGGCATTAATGCCAAATGTGTGTTGCCATTACCTGGATTGATTATGGGTCTTTGTAAAGACGCCGGAGTGGAAATTCCTGCACAGGGACATCACGTTATTAACACTTTTATTGATGATGTTTTTATTGACAGGTTTTGTGCGAAGCCATATTACAGGGATCAAGCAACCGATCCTCCTCCAGCTGGACCTTCCGTTTCTGCAGCACCCCCTCAGGGAAGTGCAGCCCCTTTTGACCCTCTGGTAGCCCATCATTATTATTCTGCTATGTTTGAAGCAAATCAGAGGTCCCAGATCTTTCTGCACGATGCTATGCAGCAACAATTCAGGAACCTGTCTGTAGCTCCTGAAGAGAGAACTTTCCCAACCAGGGAAAGCTACTTCACTTACTGTGGTTGGCCGGAGACCAACCCTTTTCCTGTTGGGGGGGATGCAGGCACGGGTACAGGTGCAGATGCAGGTGGTACTGCTGGGGCTGATAACCAAGGCCAGGATAATGAGGCGAATATTGATGATGATATTGACGCCATGTTTGTATGAGATGATTAGAGGTGATGTGCGAATGAGTGAAAAACTTGTTTTGTGTTGGTAACTGAATTGATGATAAGACTGCTGTTTCTTTTTGTGGTTATCTGATCTAGACTCTAGTGAACCTCAGTGGTCACTATGACTTGTTTTTTTATTAAATTAAGTTATGTTAAGTATTGCAATTAGTTGTTTCTTTCAATTCTAGTTTTTGTACTCCCAGTTAGAGTAAGTAGTCCCATAACAAAGCGGGAATCTCAAGCGAAGTATCAACAAGGAAGCAACATGTATGAAAAGTGGTAGGAAGTGAATATGTTCAAAAAATTTTCAGTTTCACTTTCTTTTTCAATAAGTAACAAAGCAGGTATGAATTTTCAAACTCAAACTCGTAATGTGTGCAATGAAACTTAAGGCGTTAGTAAATACTGTCAGAAGTTCTTTATGGTACATTGTTTGTTGGATCGGCTTAGCCTTAACCATTGTGAGGAAAGCTTTCCATTGTTTACTATATGCAGGAGACCATCAATTATTTTGACGTGTTTGTATCATGCTAAATCGGTTGTTGCATCGTCTGTGGAAATCTGTGGAAGTGATTTAGGCAATTGTTTGAATTTGAGAGTTCTTTGAGCCGAATCCACCGTAAAAATTATCTTCTTCTGTGAGAGTGTGATCCTTTGCTAACCATTCTTTGAGCCTGAGGTCAAGATAAGCATCATAATATGCACCAAGGAAATACCTGGTGAGTTTGATCTCAATAAAAAGTTTTGTTTTGGACCATCAACCATAAAATTTGGTGGTGTGTTTTCTCTTTGACCTTTTTTAGAAAGTAGGGGAGCATTCATATAATCTAAATACAGGTTGATCTCCAAGTTGGGGAGATTCACTCTCAAAAGAAGAGTAAGTATATGTGGTAATTGGTGAAAGGCTAAAGAATTCGTAGCTTGAAAAAAAAAAGAGAAAATTGATGGAAAAAGAACAACGTTTGAATATAATAGTTGTTGAAAAAGAAAAAGAAGAATCAAGCTACGAATGAATGAGAAAAAAGATGTGGAGTTTTAGAGAAAAAGAAATAAGTTATGAATTGGATGCTTCCCTATATCAGGAACAACCCTCGATTATCTCCTTTTCTTTGAATCTAAACCACATTACAACCATAGAAAGACCTTCTGATTCTCAGATTCCACAAGACTTGATGCGAGCAATCCGGTAAACGTATGATATGGATTTTTGTTGATTTAATTGTTTGGATGAGTGTTTAACCCCTCTTTTATTCATCATACTTTTTGATGAGAGTGATTAGTGCTGATTCAATTACAATTGTGTAGTGTTTTGAACTTCTGGAGGTGATTTGCTTTCAAAGTTTGTTTCATGTGTATGTTCTGAGTTTGCAGGTAGAAGAGGAGTATTTGACTTGGTTACTGGATTGAACCACTTGAGAAAAACTTTTTGAAAAACTTGTTGCTTAATTGTCGGCAAACTTTGCTGGAGGTAAGTAATTTTGTTTAGGGACAAACAAAACTCTAAGTTGGGGAGAGTTTGTTAGGAGTAAATTAATGGTAAATTCATGTGTTAATATAAGTGATTTCTTCTCTAAACCAATGCAAAAATGTGATGAATCCATAGGTTTTTATTAAGAATTGAACTGAATAAGTTTAGTTCGTGCGTAAAGCAAATCGAATCACTTGTGGGTGTTATTGTTGCAGGTTTTGAGCTGAATAAGAACTTAAGAAGAACATGATGAGGAAAGAAAGCTGGAAGTCTCAAAGGCTGAAGAAAAAGATGGAAAGTGCAAAGGGCGCGCCGCGAGAGTTCCTAGGCGCGCCGCGAAAATACTTCTGTTTGAGGGGCGCGCCGCGCCAGCCCGTTGCCGCGCCGCGGCCTCGGCGTTAAAAGCCCAAAAGTTCTATTTTAAAGCCCTAGTTTTCGAAGTGGTTATATACTTTTTGGGAGCGAAATTAGGAGAGCTATCTGATTCTGAAGCTGAGAATAACAATAGAAGGTGGATTCTTTACCAATTGAAGGCATTCTATTGATGAAGATGAATTCCTCCATTGATTCTTGTATGTTCTTCATGTCTATGGAGAGCTAAATCCCTCTTGTTGAGTCTAAGGTAGTAGTTAACCTATGAATATACATTACCATTGATTAATCCCTGTGAACAATTGTTTGAATTTATTATCAATAAGAAACCTTGCTTTTAATTTACATCATTGTTGAATCTTTGATCGAAAGAAAGGATTTAACTTTTGCCCTAGGTTACTATATTGATTCAATTGCAATTTGCAGAGATGGAATTGTAATTGGGTTTTCATAATTATCGTTCTTAATTACTATTATCGTTATTGTGATTTGGAGAGATCGAATCTCATACCGGTAAAGGTTATCTAATTTGATTTGCAGACATGGAATCTTATTTGAGGATAAGTGAAGATAATGATTCAAAGGATTGTTCTATTGTGAATTAATTGATAATTGTATAGGATTAGGTTGATGAACCCTAAAGACTCAACATCTTTCTTTATTTGTTAACACAAAGTCCTTTCCTTGCTTTTATTTTATTATTTGCTCTTGATATTATTATTAGTATAAAACAAACCAAACCGAATTTCTTAACTCAAAATAAACAACTATAGAACGGCAGTGATATTAACCAATCCCTGTGGATACGATATATTACAGAAAATATTTACCCACAAATACTTTCAACAAATACCACTAGTCATCTTCTAGCATACTCAATCTAACACTATTAGGATCACCTTCACATACCAACTCAAGTCTCTAAATTGTCCAATTAAATCCAACTCATTCATCCTTAGCACCGACATATTTAAATACTTCCTACGCAACACAATAGCACAACATTCATAACTCGTGGTTTTAATCCAAATTCTATTACATCCTTCACGTCCAATTATCATCCCACTCGGAATCTCAACAAAGTCTCCCTCACGTCAACAATGTTAGAAATTCCCTACAATCCTTCTTTTATACTTATCGTTACCTTGCCATCACAAATACGATTCCAAGGGTTCTAAAGTTTGTCCCATCTTTACTACTAATTTACTCATTCACTAAAATCCATCGGTATTCAAATCATCTTTGTGACCGAACATCTCATCGACTTATTCATCAACAACATGTTCTACTCCATGTCGTTTCAAACAATCGCGGTAGTAGGCATTCTTATTCAACAAGTTTCACGCTTCTATAACCGACTTCAGAACCTCTCCTCATAGGGTCACTCTACCGTATTTATAACTCTTCCATAAATTAGAACACAATCCTTCCTCCTCGTAGGTTCAAACGGCACATTAATCCGACACTCGGAACCCAAGATATGAATTTTCCGATCATTGTCCGAAAATGCAACACTGACATCATGCAGCGACACTCTATACGATATATCCAAAACTCCTCAATTGGTAAATTCAATTCTTAAAATTACTTCTCAAAAAACCTTCCAAGTATTCCTTCGATCCATTCAACACTGACACTGACATCCCGTGCAGTACCAATAAACAAGTCTAGTTATAAGAACAAGAGTAACCGTAACTTCGCCTCCTTCCAACGTCATCCTGTCACAATTAATTATGTTACAGCTGCTGCAACCATTTTTATAACAAAGTTCATCTCGTTAGCTTTCCGACGCTTCAAACGGAATTCAATTCGGATGTCCAGAACTCCAGTTATGAATTTTCGAAGTTCCGCAGCTATTCAGCAATTTTCCTGCGTTTTGCTTACGAAAATCTCTCTCCAAAACTCATTCTCTTCAACTCTATCACATTCCAAACAGCCCCTTATCATATCTCTTTACTTCCAAACATCATTATAACTTGAGCAACACTTCTCATCGCCGAAGCGCAATTTCTGGAACATTACTACATCAATCCTCTTCGCAAACTTACAGCTGAACCTCTTCTGAGTCGTAAGGCTACTCAACTGACAGCTTCGCAGCACACCAGCAGAGCTGACACATTGCAACTTTCCAATTTCCTTCTCTTACAATAACTGTCAATTACCTCTAATCATCTTCCTTCAATATGTTCCAACTCAATTCCCAGTGAAGTCTTAATTCCAAGTCACCTTCAATTCGGAAAACAACAAACTCCGACAACGCTCGCACTGTTGCCTACAACAGCCTACTGAATCAATCTTCTTGCAACTGAAACATAACCGAGAAGCGAAGCTTCTCCCCCACTTGTTTCAATCCAACACCTGCAACAAACAACCAAGTACCGACAGTGATTCACTCACATGTCGCGTACCAAGGAATAAAATGCCGACAATATACAACTGTCACGCAACTCAACTGACTCAACAATTGGCCGGACGGACCGACCTGCTCTGATACCACTATTGTAACACCCTTCTAAACCCCGCGGAAATTAATAAAATAATTCAGAGTAAAACATGAAAACAAGGGTGCCACAATTCAATTTAAAACAAATTATCATAAATCAATTGTCATGCTTCACTTAGGGGAAAATCATCCATTTAACAAAATCATGTTTCTATACAGCGGAACAATAATCAACAGATAAGCATAACATCATCTATGCAATATCTCACAAAATTACTCCAATAACAACAAAATAGAGTATCATCATAAACTCTAAACTAACGTTCCCCCAGTGTTACAATATCAGAGCATGACACCGACGCTATACCAAATAAACTGACTCATGAGCTAATCCTCACCGAGCCAAAAGCCGCTACTCGCCAATCTGAAATCATCAAAGTAAGGGTGAGTCTCATTCACAATTAACGAATGTTATCGAATCATAAACAATAACACATCATAGTCACATTATTCATCCAATTTCGTTATATTCAGATTGTCAGGAAGTACTCATCAACACACAACACAAATAGAATACATTACCAAGAGGCAACACCATAATTCATTCAAACAAATCATAACCATTACACAATCATCACATATTATAACATTGGACAATCTTCCATTCATGTTATAATAACACAAGTAACCTAATGCAAATGCAACTATATGCATGTGGTACCAAAATCTGGGATAACCCAACTCACCGATCCACCATCGTCAAGGATACGGCAACACCCACTCACTAATTCCACACAATGGGAATTAGCTACCACTGATCCACCATCGTCAAGGACCAGCCACATAATGATTATGAATGCATGTATCAACCATAACATGCTTATCACCCACATAAATCAACCAAATGTCATAATCATCAACCACCACAATAATCAATAGCCATACACAGTTATGCTATTTCTCAACCACAATAAAATACATATTTTACATCAACAATATATGTATAACAACCATCAATTACACCCACAACATCATAACAGGTAAATCATTCATTATACAGTGCAATAAAGATAACACCCCTCACAATCGTGTACCAAGTACAACAAAGCAACTCATCAACGACAGAGTATTTACCTCATCATTCCTCAAAACACATGATAACCATATTTACCATGAACAACACCCATTTGCACAATTACCAGAAGCAACCACATTATCACAACATACATCATTGCACATATTCAATTATGCACACAACAACCATTGCACCTCATCAGCTATGCAAAACCAGAATAAACCACATTTGAAGAAAATGATACTTTTTAAAATAAAATCAAGTTGTTATTGTTTTATTCGTTTCATATGGTAGAACATTCAATTTAAGGAACAACGTCCAAAACGGCGTCTAAAACGGACTTACGGTTTGAAAGTTACACATCTTTAACTTTTTACAAGAAAACAGTTATCGCTACAGCACGCGGTGCAACCAGAGTTCGCGGCGCGACCTGAAGCATACAAACACGTTCGCGACGCCCACCTATGCACGCGGCGCGATGCGAGAAAACAAGTACGCCTTCGCGACGCGCACCTACCTTCGCAGCGCGAACTGGCAAAAGTCAGAGCTTTCATCGCATTTGACAGCATTACGGGATTTACCCCAAAATCCCCACAACCAAACCAAGTTATGTTATGAACCTCAAATGCCACCATATCAGCCACATACATGTTATAACACAAATATAACACCCAAGGAGGATCATTTAATCATCATAACAATCCTATAATCATACAATTCATCAAATCATACAATTCCCCTCAAAATCATCCCAAAACCCCAATCCATCATACAACCAATTGACACAAACAATGCATCTAAATCAGTCCTATTATCTATAATACGATAAAAGATATTAACCGGAAGAGTCTCCCCTTACCTTAGCCAAAGATCTTGATTAGCCCTCTTCCTCTTCTGTTCCTCTTTCACGTATCAGCTTTCCAATCTCTCATCTCCTCTGCTCTGCTTTTCACGTTCCTTTTTCCCAATTTTCCTTATTTCCTTTATTTTATGAAAACATAAAATAATTAGTAATGGGCTTACTCCCTTAGCACCCCCATACTACTAATCTCACCATTCTAGCCCAATGGCCCTTAATCCATAATTTTCCAATAATTCAACAAAATACCAAATAATTCTAAATAATAATTTAATTTCCGATTAAATTAAAATTAGAAAATATGGGGTGTTACAGGGGACTCTTCCGATTAACATCTACTATCGGGTTATGAATAATAGGACTGATATAGATATATTATTTCATGTCGATTGAGTCATATGATAGAGTTAGGGATTTGAGTCAATTTGGATGATGTTGTGTTTCAAATTGATAAAGTTTGTGTAAATGCTTGTTTGTGATGTTTGATTGTGTTTGAATGTGTTGTTGAGGCATGAAATGACATGGAATAATTGTGAATTGATTCTGTTTTTCGTGCATGGTCGAAATGATTCGATTTGGGTTGTGTTGGATGGAAATAAGCTGCTGTCAAAAGTGCTTTTTTTGCTGTTATAGGTGATGTAACCGGTTACGGTCGGGCTTGTAACCGGTTACGGTCGTGAAAAATGGGTTTTTTTGGCTGGTTACGAGTTCGTAACCGGTTACGGTGTTGCTCGTAACCGGTTACGGCTGAAACTGTATTTTGGAAAATTGTTCTTCGTAACCCGTTACGCCTTTTCGTAACCCGTTATGGCTGAAGCTTTTTTTGAAAAATTATTTTCGTAACCCGTTACGCCTTTTCGTAACCCGTTACGGCTGAAGGTTTATGAAAAATGAATCATTTTGAAAAGTTCATAACTTTTGAACCGTTGGCCTGTTTTAAGTGTCGTTTCGAGCAGGATGAAGCTTATGAAATATTCTTTATGTTATAATAATAAAATGATCAGCATATTGAATTTATTTTATTAACATTTGCTTGTTTTGATGTATGATGTGTTGTGGATATATATGATAAGATGTAACGATACAAGCTATGTTTAAAACATGATTCAGGTGAATATCTGTTTGTTGGATGGATGACGTATTGTTGACATATATGATGAAATGTGACAATATAAGATGTTGTTTTGAAAAAAACATTATGATGTGGTGATTTGTTGAGAATTATATGATGATGATTGATGTGGTTACATGTATGTTCTTTAATGATGATGATGATGATTGATTGTATTTGAATGATGCTAATGTATATAAACATACTTTGATGATGATGATGATGAAATGAGTATTTGATGATGTTACTCATTAGACTTGACGATGGTATAAGTATGTTCATGTATGTTTGCATTCATTCATGTTCATTGATGATACTGTATCCATAAGGGTGTGTTGGATCAGTGAAGGGCATGATTCCCATTGTGTGGAATCTGTGCTGGCAGGGCCGTATCTTGATGATGTTGGATCGGTCATGGGTTATTCCCATTTGATGATGTTGGTACCACATGCATAGTGTCAGTTGCATTCATATGCATGACTTTTATAACATGATTGGATGTATTCCAGTGTTATAAATATTGATGATGTGTTGGTTGATTGTTT
Organism: Vicia villosa; assembly: GCF_029867415.1. Taxonomy (NCBI): domain Eukaryota; kingdom Viridiplantae; phylum Streptophyta; class Magnoliopsida; order Fabales; family Fabaceae; genus Vicia; species Vicia villosa. The sequence goes on along the minus strand of NC_081182.1, from coordinate 111,162,477 downwards.
TGTGATGATGAAACTTGTCTGAATGTCTGTTTATGAAACAATTGGGTGAATGATGTAACTATGATGTGTTATTATTTATGATTCAATAACATTTGTTAATTTAAATGAGACTCACCCTTACTGTTGACATTTTCAGATTGGCGAATAGCGGCTTGTGGCTTTGGTGAGGATAGCTCATAGGCCAGTTTGTTTAAGTATAGCGTCGGTGTCATGCTCTGATATTGTAACACTGGGGAACGCTAGTTTAGAGTCTATGATGTTACTCTATTGTGTTGTTATTGTATTAATTTTGTGGGATATTTCATAGATGATGTTATGCTTATCCGTATGATGAATATTCCGTTGTGTAAAAACATGATTTTGTTAAATTGATGATTCGTTCCTAAGTGAAGCATGACAATTGATTTATGATGATTTGTTTTAATTGGAATTGTGGCACCCTTGTTTTCATGTTTTACTCTGAATTATTTTAATAATTTCCGCGGGGTTTAGAAGGGTGTTACAGGCGGGGCAGCAACAACCGGAACAACCTCAGCAGCAGGACCACCACCAGCAGCAGGACCAGGACCTAAAACACAGAACGTGTGAGCAAAAACATCATCAATAACTCCATCCATGGGTAGCAATCCCCCAGATGGAAATCTCACTCCTGCCTTCCTGCACAATCCTATAGTCAGACCGGGAAAAATCAACCGGCACTTTGCCCTCTCACCAAAACTAATTCCATTAAGAGCAACCCTCTTCAACTCATTAGCCACTATCTTGGCTATGTCTACCTCTTCACCCATCAAAATACAATAAACCAATCCAGCAGTATCCATAGTAATCGTAGTAGTATGACTTCGTGGCCTTAAATTATAAAGGACCATGTAAGTCACCAACTAAGCAACAGACGTGAGATGACGATGGGTAAAGGTCTTCGGGTGGCCGGTGGTCGTCAAATCATAAGTGTACCCTAGTATGCACAACTTCTCCCTCATTGCCTCAGCGTCCCACTTTCCTCGATTCAATCGGGGATGATACTTACACTCCTCCGTCAAGGCAAAAGGGTTGTCCAGATAATCAAAAGTAGCATCCTTGGAAAAATCAATTTCCTTACTTCTAACCCAAGTCTTAAACGGGAAAGGCTCAATAGGACTCCAGTTACCTGCAGGTAATGCATTAGCATAAAATTCTCTCAGAATCTCTACATGATAGAACTTGTTCGACTCATACAACTTGTCCCAGCAAGTGTCACTCAGATAGCTCCAAGGACCTGGAAAAATTCCCGTCTTCGCTTGGTACCACCGTCCTTTGGACCAAGCGATACGACCTTTAAGCTCTTCATACCGAGCCTCTTGTTCAGGACCACGGAACCGCGTGTGATCATAACGCGATTGAGAACCCGAGGATTCACCAGCAGCACCTCTCTTTTTTTTCGACGGAGGAGCCATCTGCACAATAATAAAACAAACACAAAAATTCGATACAAAATGTCAGCACAAAATTATTTTCAGTCAATGTAATGCTAACACCGATCAGAATCATAAAACAGGGCCATAGGTAAGACTGTACAAAAGCAAAACAGGAAAAAAAATTCTCAACAGCACGCAGTGCGCGCTAGCCGGCGCGACGTGCCCTTTACGAAACAGAGAAAAACCAGACTGCAACCATGGTTGCAGCAACACCCAACAAAAACAACAACACTATAAGCAGTAACGAAACACTACATCTATCCTAATCTTGGTCTCTAATCTACTCTATTTATAACATTTAACATCAAAATCTATAAAATCCCTAAATCTACTAAGTTTTAAAATCAAAACTTAAAGGAAAAGAGAAGAAGATGAAGAACTTACCTCTGATGGAGATTAGGATGATGATGATGATGAAATAGGAATGCAATTGATGAAGAAAGCTTGATAAGTGAGGGAGGAAGAGAGAAATATGAGTTTTTAGGGAAAAGAGAGGCAAAAATCCTCTCTAACCCTAATCAGAACTTTAAAGGGAGGGGGAAGGGTCGAGTCCCATTTTGGGCCCAACCCAAAATTTTAAAATTTTAAAATTTTTTGTTCAGCGCGCGTCACGCGCTCTTTGGCCGCGCCGCGAGCTAGCCTCTGGAAACTGATTTCAAAAATTAAGAAAAGCGCGCGGCGCGAGCTACACCAGAACAGCAAAAAATTTACTTTCTACCAGCACGTGTAACTTTACCGGTAGGCCATTTTTGGCTCGACATAAACGCAAAATATAAAAACGATGAAAAACACATAAAACAAGCTGAATACTTACAAATTGGGGTGCCTCCCAATAAGTGCTTTGTTTAACGTCGGTCAGCTCGACGGTCAAAGGTAATCAAAGATCACCGAGAGCTAAAACACTTGTTTCCCGATTAAATTCACTTCCTCGATATACCTTCAACCTCTGACCGTTCACAGTCCATTCTTTCTTTGTTTTTGGATCCCCGACAACGGCGCCATTTTGTTAAAAGTATATTGGAGTACTTTTAGTTTATCATTTCCACATGGATTGATGCGATATCACCGCCGTTCTATAGTTTATATTGTCTTGAGTTAAAGTAACTTTGGGTTTGGTTTGGTAAAAGATCATTCACAAGTTTTAGTAGCAAGGATTAAAATTTGGAAATTTCTAAGTTTAAAAAGAAGTATCAAGACTTGATTTCATCGACCTTAAATTGTATGTCTTCCTCCGAATATGCATATAAATTCGGTAACAATCAATATTATCACGTATCGTTCGTCTATACCGCCCGTGTCCTAAATGGTATAGCAAGTTTTTACCGTATTGTTCCACCAACGATTTCTCAACCGATCAAACAACACAAATAACGTTTATAAACCGATACAAAGCGAATATCAAACACTAGATCCATGTCTAGACTTAATGTTTGATAGATGATAAAGTTAGGTCAAGGTAAAAACATTGTATTTCACAAACATTTAAACCATAGAAATTCAAGAGAACACAAACTAGATCATCTATATTGATTAATAACTTGTTCATACACAATATTCACAAGAAAAACATACAAAAGGAAAGGAAGATTACATCAAAGCCTTGATTCCAAAAGGGTTTAGCTATCCATTGACATGGTAGCTGGCACAAGAAGGAAAGGATGAAGAATAGCAAGCATCTACGGTGATTTCTCGACGATCAATGCTCCGATTCTTCAATTCTATGTTGCTACAGTGTTATAAGGTCTTTGTTGCTCTCAAAATGGTGTAACCATTCTCAAAAACAAACTGATCTATTTATACAAAAATCAAGTTTTGTCCAGCGCTCATCGTGGGTTTTTGCTCGCGTCGCACCCACCTTATTAATGATCAAACCGCCCTAAAGTGCGCATCATGCGCTCCTTAGCTCGCGGCATGCGCAAGCCCTTGGAATTTGACTCAAAAATATCTCTTCAACGCGCGGCGCACGCTCCTGCTCGCGACGCGTCCTTGAGGCTGACTTTGAAATTTCTTCTTTGCAATTCTTTCATCTTTTCAAGCCTCAAGTTCCACCTAAAGGAGGAAACCTGTACAAAAATCAAATAAAAAAGAGATTAACAAAAAACAAAAGCTTAATTAACTAAACTACTATTATTTACTTCAAAATAAATTGGGATCACAAGAATATGCGATAAAATAGTCGAAAGGTACCAAATACAAGAGAAAATATTAACACAATTTGGCACCTAACAGGGGGATCAATTGTTTGTAACCCTCAAACTAGGGGGACCAAAAGTGAATTTAAGCCTATCTTTTAAAATTAATTTTGACGTGCTCTCGTTAAGTCAGCTCTTAATTTTGACATGCTCTCGTACCACGCCATTGCTCCCTTGCGTAGTGTGGTCGGGAATAATCGGTAATTGATCGCCCTCGGAACCCCACGGCAGTCGAGGAGGGCATCAATGTTTTCAATATGCTCGTCTAGGTCCGTGGTGCCATCGTACGTACCCACAGGAGGAAGCTTTTCTAGACCGAAGGGTAGAGGTGTTTCTAAGACTTCTCTGGATAGAGGGCCACGACATTCCTCTTCCTCGTCCAAGTCTAATGTTTCTCGTCTCTTTGCCAAAATTTGGAAACAAAGAATCTATTTTCTTCCATTGTAAAGAATCAGCTACATGTCGAATTTGTGCATCACATTTTCTTTCTTCTGCATGCCATCTAGGATTCTCTGCGTCGTTAGCATTAGCGAATAATCTCTTGAACCTTGAAATTATCGGTAGGTACCATACCACTTTCGCGGGAGGACCCTTTTTGCACTCATCATCATCACTAGATTCACCATGTCTCTTTTTGTAGCGTGACGCCTTGCACTTCGGACAATGATTATTGTTTACATACTCTTTTCTGTATAATATGCAATCATTAGGGCATGCATGTATCTTTTCATACTCCAAACTCATCGGACACAATATTTTCTTTGCCTCATAATAACGAATTGGTAGTATGTTACCTTCTGGAAGCATTTGTGTCAACAATTCAAGCAATTCGATAAAACTTTTGTCAGTCCATCCGCTAATTGCCTTCAGATTAAACAATTTTAACACGGCTGACAAACGTGTAAAATTTGTGCATCCCGGGTACAAAGGTTTATCCTTGTCATTGCATAAACTATCATACGTATGTTCCCTCTTAAACGAATCTTTTCCAATATCACGCATAATATCTTCCAGACGATCATCCATTTCTACACTAACATTATCTCTTTGGGACACATTTGAGTTTGCTACTACTTCACCGTGCCATATCCATTGTGTATAACTTTGACAAATCCCTTTACAAATTAGATGATCCATGATTTCTTTCTTACCAAGTTTTGGTTCTTGATTTGCACAACGAACACATGGACAGAGAAAAAACGTAGGAAGACTTTCTTCAGCATTACTTTTAGAAGGAGGAAGATCTTTTTTAGCATTACTTTTAGCAAACTGTAGAAATTCCATCACTCCATGTTTGTACTCAGCACTTAATCGATTAACTCTCATCCAACTACGATCCATACCCATGTTCCAAAATTAATGCATACATAATTAAATCATTATGACGCCTACAATTGACATTAAAAATTTGTCCAAAAGGCAGGGATGCAGACATTATTTCTAATGAAATTATTTCATGAGCATTTGTAGATATTAAACAATGATATAGTAAAGACACATTCAAATACTTCACAAGCATTTGTATATATTAAACTGCATATGACCATCATATATGTTTAAATACTTCACGAGCATTTGTAGATATTAAACAATGATATAGTAAAGACACATTCAAAATTAAGGATGAAAGCATACCTTAAAGACACACACGAGAAATCGTAGATAATCCTGACTTCGGATTCACAAACGCGAAGAAAAAAGTTGCCTGCAACAAAAACCAAAGCAACATATCAATAATTGATAGAAATCATTAGTTTCGACTTGTTCTTGTTGACTATTTATGAAACTACTATGAGAAAATAACTATGGATGCAATAATTTGTTTATTTGTAATCTAATATTTTTTCTTATTTTCATAAATCTTAAGTTCCAACAATACAAATTACATGTACGATTTCATCCTAACCCCTAAATCCAAATACATCCCATCACCACTTCCAAAGAACAAATTAACTTTATGAATAGAGATTTATAAATATGCATAGAAACATAAATAAATTAGCAAAATCATAAAAAATTCCCAATATCTACCGAAAAGGGCACTGATAAATCACTTCTAATATATCCTCAACCATCAAGAAAATTACTATGTTATGTATAAAATACTATCCTACAGTAACTCGACAAGACATCAATAATATATTACAAAGAAAAAACAATTTTAGATTCAAAGATTCGTACCTCTTGCTCCAATAGTGGACTGAATACAAAGAAAAAGTTTAGAGATGACGAGCAACTACAGTTTCCGACGGTAAGATGTGTCTCGTCGTAGAAGGGAAGTTCGCCGTAGAAGGGAGGATCGCCGGAGAAGGGAGCTTGGAGGTGGTCGCGTTATGAAGGAGGTGGTCGCCGTAGAAGGGAGGGGTCGTCAAAGAAGGGTGGTGACGACACGAGGTTGCAGGTTCGGCGGAGGGGTCGTTGAAGAAAGAAGAAAAAAATGAAATATGTTTTGTGTTGGAAAGGGGGCTAGGGTTTTAGTGGAAAATAATGGGAGGCTTTTCCCATCGGTTCATAGATGGACCGATATAACAGCCCATGAATGGGAGACTTTTCCCATCGGTTTCCTAACGGATCGATGTAAAGGCCCACACAGCATGGTGTATTAAACAATTCAATCGGTCGCGCCATGGAGTGGAAGAGAAAGAGTGATTCAATATATTGTGGAGAATGAAGAAAGAGAATCCTATTTAAATAAATACTGAATGACAGAGAAATATGTAATTTTTTAATTGGAAGAATAAAAATGGATATGAGAAGTTGTGATTGTGTGAATATCAAAAGTGTCTATTCCAATTCATAACATATGCATGAATCTTGTAATGTCTATTCCAATTCATAACATATCCATGAATTGTGTATTGTCTATTCCAATTCCTAACATATGCATGAATCTTGTAGTGGAGCAATAAATTAGTCATATTTTCAAATTCAAATTTTGCATTAATGAATAAAACAAATTAATTTGGCCTTTATTTTTTTCACCATTAAAATAAAAAATATTGTAACAAATTGTTATGGGATGACACATCAGCATAATTAATTGCCAAATGTGGTAACATCATATCGTTGATTAGTCTTTTTATCCCTAAAATAAGAAAAGTTATAACATTTTATCAAAAGGTTACACTTGGAATTTCCAAGCACTTCATAAATTTGATAATAGATACTAGTAATATACCTGTGCGTCCGCACGGATAAAAATTATTTAGCAGTGTAAAATTATACTGTAAATTGAGAACTATGTTTATATGTGTTTAGTTGTTTAGAATCTAATTGGTTGTGTCTCATGACATTTCATAAAGTATTTCATTCATATTTTCATTAAAGACAAGTGCAAATGAGTGATAATTCAACACCTACTAAATAATAAATTATCTTGAGAGTAAGAGTGAATCGGTTCTTCATACATATTACAATGAAAAGATTGAAATACATATTAATATTTAAAATATTTCATCATTGAAAAGGTTAATGTTTATACATGTTTTATTGCTAGGATCTAACTTGTTATGTGCATAACATTAAAGACAAGTGCAAAATTATAATGAGTAATATGTAATATGATTTTGAGATAGATATTAAAAATCATAACAAAGCTAAATAATGATCTTATGTAGCAACAAATATATATAAAATTGTCATTCATTTTTATATTTATAAAGAATTGTTAATTAAAATAAAATAGGTATCGTGTTGATAGTGCCCCCGTAATAAAATAAAAAATTTGACATTTGAAAATAAGAATTTTGTATCTCAAATAAAGACAATTGTTAATTAAAATGTCCCGTAAAAAAAAAATAAAAATTTTGACAATTGAAAATAAGAATTTCGTATCTCAAATAAAGATAATTGTTAATTAAAATAAAAAAGAATTTGGCTGATAGTGGCCCGTCAGTAAATTATAAATTTTGACAGTTAATTTTTTTTTTAATAATTATGATTATTTTTTGAAAAATTATAAAATAATTCTGTTTAGGTTGAGTAAATTTTTATGTGTCCCTCTTCATTCCATTAAAAAAATTCAATTTATTAATTAATTTATGTTTAGAAAAATAAAAAGGAAAAAGAAAATTGAGGGAGAAAAAATTAAAATGAAAGTGAAAATATTGGAGAGAGAAAGACAAAAAGTGAAACATGTGAAGTGAAAGTGAGACAAAGAAAAACCAATGATCAATATACTTGGTATTTGGGCATTTGTTTTAAAGGTTAAAATATCGGCTTGGTTATGAAAAGATAAAACAACGTAAATTTTGAACAAATTAAAGATATTTTGAGGAGAATAGGGTCATCTTTTAAAATGTTTTCATCTTATTGTTATAGTGATTGTAACAATTTTATTTTTAGAGTTAAAAAAAAAAAGACATTTGTATTTTCAATTATTTTTTTTATTATTTTAATATCTTTAGAGTTTAAAGATAATGCACTGAGAGTGCAAACTAACTTTACACATACATCCAATCAAATTCTTTATACTTGTTATAACATATTATTTTTTTAAAATTAAAATTGTATTTTAATTAAATACATAGTTGTGATTGATTGACAGTGTAAAAATATTTTACACTGTCGGTGCATATCCCTTTTCTCTGTTATCTTTATATCCTTACATTTTTCTTTCCATCTCTGGCAAATAGATTTAAGAATTGGCAGGATTAAAATGTAGAAGCATGAGATGACAGAACTGCAATGCACACATTGTTTTGCAGGCGTTATTGTCAACCTGTATGGAAAGAAAACTCACACATGATATGGGGAAAAAGTAGCATACCCCACTTACAAGAATCCACTCAAATGCGTTTTGATTGGTCTGCCTTTCATTAGGCTCCATCGCGTGGGTCGGCGTGTCTGTTCCTCTCTCTCTTTTCTCTCATTATTATTTATATTTGTTTATTTAAAATTAAAATAAATGATTAATTATTATCAACTTTTTTGTTTTATATTAGTAAGAAAATAAAAATATTCTCAATAATGAGAAACCAACGGGCATGACGGCTCGTAACTTGTCTCCTAGATTGTTCCAGATTGGAATGATGTGAAAGGAAATTTTTATAGAATAGCAGCCTAACCACTCCTTAGGTGGCTCTAATGAAACCTATGTAATTCGTGTAACAATTACTACAATTATCTCTTATTCTGCAACAATTGGATTTGATTCTAATATTTGGTCTAGAACTTTAAATTAAGGTGAGGAAATGAACTATAGTTGGATACTGAAATATAATACTGCTGGTAGTTAATTGGACTAAACTTTCTATCAAGATCTCAAAATAAATATGTTGGCGGTACTTACTATTTTAAGCCGAGAGATAAATTAATTAATATGCTCGACAATATAAATATGAGATTACTTTTATTATTTTTTATTGATTATATTTCTCTTTATTTATATTTTGTTGTGTCATCACGAGAGGAAGATTTCACGAATTCACATCAAATTTAAAGTGTTTATTGATTTGGATAAATTCAAATCAAATTGAAATTCAAACTAAACTATGGTGTTTGGATCGAATACTTTTTTAGTTTGGGTAAAATTGAACTAAACAAATGAAATCCGATTAATTGGTTCAGGCAATAGATTTCTAAAATTCTACCCGCGAGTCCGTCCATCCGAACCAACCATATTAATTTTATAATTTATATCATCCTTATCATGGAAACTATTATAAGATATTCAATTTCAAGAAGGAAAAATTGAAACGTCATTTCCACACGCATAATTTATATGGCAAAATCCAATCCAAATCAATCAATATATTTTTGATTGGATTGGACATCGGATTCTCCCAAAATAGAACAAAACCAGCTCGTAACACACCCCTACCAAAAATTCACCTAAAAAAACAAAAGAATCACCCAAATAAATAAGAAAGACATCCTATATTTATAAAAAACTTTAAGGTAGTAGATGTATGAATCATCTCACTTATAAAGATTCAACCTCCATTTTTCCATACAATATGAAATTTACACGACTCACAATTATTTCTCAACAATCTCCCTTTCAAGTATGAGTTCATCCACTTTGTTTTCCCTCAAATAGAAGCTCTTTAATTTACATATATGTATCGTCGTTGTCAAACACTCCTACCACATCATGGGCACTTCAACGGAACATACCACCTGACCACCACCATGTCAAGAAGATTATCAATACAAAGAGTCAGTCCGTTACTCAAACCAGATTATGAAACCATTGTTGGGTCACAATGAGGGGAAGCATTCACATTTTATCAAATACTTACTTAAAAGTCAAAGACTCACCCAAACAAGTGAGAGAGACACCACACATTCACCAAAAATCTTAAAATATTAAGTGTACGAGTTCTCTCTCTTATAAAATATTAAACTTTATTTTTTTTTCAAATAATGTAGGAATTACACATCTCACTCTTGTTTCTCAACAATTTAGTTGGATATTCAAACTCTCAACTTTTAAAATTTATATAATTTAATATTTTTATTAAAAATAAATAATTATTAAATGAAATCACACTAATATCATATCATTTGAACAGTTTAAAAAAGTTAAAATTTGTAATAATAAATTTTATTGGATAAATATAAAAATTATTGTGAAATACAATATATTAATTTAAGATTTTTTAAAAATTATCTTATGAGTCTCGTTAATCTTATTTATCTTTTAAAAGATAAAATTCCGGTCATTAAACAATTTACTTAAAAAAATAGTCTCATTAAAAATATTTAACTTAAACCGTAATTAATTCTTAAACCACATTATTATGATTTTCCCCACAAAATATAACCTATGTTGGTTTCCTTATATAAATTATAAAATACTCTTCTCTATTTTCTTCATAGTAGTACCTACGATACATTATAATAATACATTTATTCACACTATACTATATACTCCAAATACACACAGTTGCACTTTATAGTATATGCAATTTCCACACAAATCCCTACATCATTAATTTTATCTCTCTCACCAATCACCTTCTCCATCCTTTCCCTTTAACCAAGTTCGCAACTTTTTTTGTTCTTTCTGCAACACTACCTCGGTTCACTCACTGGGTCATCCTCCAATTCTGTTTTAGAGCCACACACCACAGAGATTCCTCTTTGACTTTCAACCCACAAATAGGTGAAAACCACATCATCATCTTCACTATCATCAACTATCTTTACTTTACTTTTTCAAAAAATTCATTGATTCCTAGTTTTATTCTGAATTGTTCCTTGTTTTTTAGTGGCTTTTTGTTGATTTCAAGGGGGATTTTAAAGTGGGTTGGTGTTGGTTATCTATTTGTAACATAGGTTACTGTGTTTATGCTTTCCAATAAAGTTTGCTGCTTTATTGGAATCTGATGAAATTCTGTACCTCCCATTTGATTTTTATAGATAGTTTTTAAGCTCGGATAATTCTAGGTATTTGGGTGTATATATATCACTTGAAAGTTTCAATTTTGTGAGGCTATTAGGTTTTGATTGTTCCAGTTGTGTTTTGTTGACTTTGATTGTCATTTCTGAATTTGCTTCTCAAAGGTTTGGAGGAACTCAAGTTCAATCTTTCTTCTTCTATTTTTCTTTTTATATGCAGTGATGTTTGTTTCTATTTTTTTGGATGTTCTTAACCCTAGGTTTTATAGTAGTTTATGTAAGTTGTGTTTTTAGTATTTGATTAGTGAATTTTGTGTTTTACTAGTTAGGTTGTAGCATCTAGATATTGGATTTTGTGTGTCTTTTGTCTTAGTTTTGAACTTTATCTTAAAACTTAGTGTGAATTGATATTGTTTTTTTTTTTTGTAGCTGTTGTTGTTTGCTAGGTTAGCGATTACTGTGGTTTGATTTGATCATGGATTCTCCACAATCTGTTGTGTCACCCTTTAGAACCTCAATCTTGGGTGAGGGTGAGAAGCACAAGGATGTTTTCGCGCAAGGCAACAGTCCTTCGTCTAAGGAGATTGAAGTCAACGGGAAGGAAACTATCATGTCAAATGCCGAGGAATGTGTTGGAGTGCTTGACGTTTACATACATCAAGCTAGGGATATTCAGAACATCTGCATATACCATAAGCAAGATGTTTATGCTAAGATTTGCCTGACGAGTAATCCTGAGAACGCGGTTTCTACAAAGACTATTAATGGAGGTGGAAGGAACCCTGTGTTTAATGACAATCTTCGTCTCAATGTTGGGAACGTTGATTCGTCTCTTAAATGTGAGTTATGGATGCTGAGCAGGGTGAAGAATTATCTCGAAGATCAGTTGCTTGGTTTTGCTTTGGTGCCGTTGTCTGAAGTAATAGTTCAGAATGGGAAGCTAGAGAAAGAGTTCTCTCTTTCTTCGACTGATCTATTTCATTCTCCTTCAGGGTTTGTTCAGTTGTCAATTGGTTATACTGGTGCTACGCCTGATGTTATGGCGATATCGGCTATACCTAGTGAGGAGGCCGCACGTGCTGCTTTGCAGAACTCGGAAACAGCCGAGTCATTGGCCAGAGATTTGGGTAAAATTGAGTTTCCAGATCCTAAGATTGCAAATGAAGATCATTTAATGGTTTCAGAATATTTTGGCATTTCGTGCGAGGAGAGTCAGTGCTCTGATAGCTTGGCCAATTCTGATGCTGAAAATCATAGTTCTGAAGCAGGTGTTCGTCTCGTGGAAAGTTTCTCAGCATGTAGCGGTGAGTCTGTGCAAGTGCAATCTCCTAAGGTTGATTCTCCACCGAGCAGTGTGTCGACAAATGGGGTTTCTTCTCCTTCTGCACCTGAAAGCTCAGAATCATCTGATGCTGCTGCAGCTTCTAAGTCCCCTGGTGATGAACAAGTTTCAGGCACAAAAGAGGTACAAAAAGTGGATGTCAAAGACGGTGAGAGTGATTCGTCAAGTGTTGTTCCGAATGAATTACTCCCTAACCCTATTGTAACTGTCAACATAGAGCCAGAGCCGACGATGGTGCAGCAGGATATCGTTGATATGTACATGAAAAGTATGCAGCAATTTACCGAGTCATTAGCAAAAATGAAGCTTCCGATGGACATTACTAATGAACCAACTAATTCAGGAAATTCAAGCACCGAGCAGAAACTACCACAATCTAAGAATGCTAACTCCCGTGTCTATTATGGGAGCAGAGCTTTCTTCTGAGCTTTTGTGTCCTTGGTTTAAGGAATACGGGCAGGTGACCTTAGGTTTTAGATTAAAAAAAGAAATTTGGATTCTCTGCAGTCACACAGTCGCGAATCTCGGTCGTTAGATGAAGACTGGATCATATTCTAAAGTCAATTCAGTGAATTCAAACTACAATCGTTCTGATCTTCATCCAACGAACAGACCCCTTGTACGTGCGATATGTGCTTTCGTTGACTGTAGGGAATTCGAGTTTGAGTCCAGAAAACTGATAATAGCAATGAAGTGAAATAATGTAGTGTATCCAGTGTGGTTTCATCTTTCTGTATTTCTTCTGATGTTGTAGGTTACAGGGAATATAACTTTGTACTCTCTCACAAGCTTGTTGCTATCTTAACTGTTACATGAACTTTTTCTGTGTTACATTACCTTCTTTCTTTGTCCTTTTCATTTAAATGTCAATGATTGTGAAATTGAACTTTATAGCACAACATACTATTAATCATGTGGAGTAGTGATAATATGGTCCTACATTCACATGGTGAATGCTAAAGTAGATGGAGCAAAAATCTCCAGGATTTAACTTTCTTCTATTTCACATGCAAAAGCTCATGCCATGCCATAAAGTATCACGGCTCTTTATCGTTTTTCGGCCCATATTTTCTTTGTCCTAATTCAACAAATTCAGAATAGTCATCCTTTTTCTTAATTTGAAAAAAACTCTTGAAAAATGTAATTATATCAGATAATCAGAAATGCTAATGAATAAGCTTCCATCAAGTTAGAAACTAAAATTTACTAAATTCACTGTCAGTACATCTCATTCATGGTTTGAAATACAAACAGAAGAAAAACCAAAGAAACTTGAAAGCTAAGGTTCCTAATGTTGTATAAGGATTTCTTCTTGTTTCATATAGGTACTTCAATTATCTCTGCAGATCTGGCATACATGTGCCTCCTACAGATCCATGCAATCTGACCATTGTCCCTGTACCGTACTCGCCACAGTCCGAACTTCTCTGCGATATCCTTCCCTGTGGAGCACTTCCTTTCTCTTAAGAAATCAACCATCCATTGTTGTGCTGCTTTCATGTCTTGTTGAATGCCCCTCGAGCCTTCCGTGGACCTGTTTCTACGTCCGATAGCAGCAGCGCCTACAACACCAGCTGCAGTTGCCCCGGCTGCACCGAAGAGTACTGAAGAGCCAGCCAAATGAGCTACTTCCTTACTCAAATCCGGTATCATTTGCCCCATTCCTGCTGCAAGATGAGCTCCTATTTTAAGAGCTAAAGTAACCATGACCATGAACTTCTTCATGTATGGAGCTATAGCCTTCACAGCCATGTTGTCAACTTGCATCATTTCACAACCCATTTGATCTTCAACAACATGCATTTGTCCCCGGAACTCACATAACATGTGAAGACGAAGAGCGGTCATGCCAGAAACCACGCTGGTGATCAGTTTCCTCGAGTGGTTTTCTGCTTTTACGAAATAGAACATGTTCGGTACTTTCCTCTCCTCAACTTGAGAATTGAAGGTTGCTATGTAATTTACTTTGCGATGAAGCTCAAGTAGGAGTCTGTGTTCGTAATATCTCATCCCTTGGATTTCTTGTTTCACGTCTCTAATTTCTTGCTCAATAATTTTAAGTCTTTGTAAAACTTCTTCAACCCCTTTTGCAATGCCACCAAAGGATGGTTCGACTTTTTCAGCTTCATTGCTTACAGTTACAGCTTGGTTTTGCCCTTCAGTGTTGTTTTCAGGTGGGATTTGCAGCTCCTGCGCAAGATTGTGTAGGTCATGATACCTGCGATGAAGCACTTCGCGGAAGTCATCATCCGATAAAAGGTCTCGTGCAAAATCAAACCCTTCTTGGAGAATAGGCCTTCCAGAATCCATTACCGAACTCCATGTGTGTTGATAATCATACATGCTGTCTGCCGGAAGTGATAGGAGCGCTTGTTTCAGTTGCTGCAAGGAAGCAAATTGAGTTCTTCTGTATCTAGGGGGAGTCAAATTTCGCACGCACTCAGGTCTAATGATATTTTCCGTCATGGTGATCCCATGGCAAACACTTTGAATTGCTGGGATTATAAGTTGCTGAATGACTCTTAAAGTTTCTGTCATGTTTTTGGTGGAGCATGCGAGGATATCGATATAGTAACCGAGTTGTCCTGCAAGCTCAACTCTGATGTAGATTCCATTAATGCTGATCGAAATGAGGTACTTCTCGAGACTGTAAGTTGCACCATGTTGATTCATCAGAGACTTTATTCTGTTGTGAAGATGCACCTGCAGTCAGGAAGTAAAACTGAAAATTCTAGCGACGGTAGCTTTGAAAACTTTTAAGTGAAGATCAAAATATAAACCGCATATGGTGAAAATGAAGGAAGAAAGAACATGATGGAGAAATACTTGCCTGTAAGCGAGGAAAGAATCCAGGAGTTAGAAACATGTGACTTGAATCATCACATTCAAGATGGCGTCCGGCATAAAGGCAATCTGGTGAGCTTATCTGCCACCTCTGATGCTTTCCTCTACCTTCTTCAAGAATCGAGGGGATCAATAATAGAGAATTTTGATCTGATGGATCTTGCTCGTAACAAAGTTCAAGTTTAAGCATCATTCTGACAAGATCACCCGCTTCTAAGTTCTCAAACACCTTCGATCCCATACCAGGAATTGAACTTTGTAAACTTCCTCTTAAAATTTTCTCCAGTTCCTTCCCGCTAACGAATCCATTGTTTTCCGAAGAATGTTGCTTTTTAACATTCAACTTTAAGAGCTGACCAAGCACTTCACCACAGAACCACTCACAATCTAAAATTAGAAACTCCAACTCATCAAAATAAATCACTTCACCAATTTGATGAAGACAAGTAGCGATAGCTTTTCGCTTCATTTCAACTGCCTCTTTATTATAATGTCTCGACCGGATTCTCAAATACGGGACTTTTACTTGACACAGATCACCAAACTCCTTCCACTTCATTGCTGGCTTGTTGTAATTCTCTGATCTCCACTCTGATAAAATCTGTATTAGATCATTGCAAAGTTGATAGACTCGCGGTACTCTTTGAAGAATTGTTTTGCACGTCTTTCGGATGTGATGAGTGAGTTTGCTAACTGATGCTGATGATCTTGCATCGACCGTGAATACAGTCGGGTAGAACTCAACATAGCCTTGAAACTTGTCTCTCAATCTCTGAATCGAATCAACAGTTTGCTGCAGATTTTGCGATGATTGGTTGATTTTATCGAAGTGAGTAAGAACAACAGCTACACTCGGTAGCATGCATTGTTGCACTGCTCTTTTGGAGTTGGAAACTATAAACCTTAGCCAATATTGCAAATCCTCTTCAATCTCGGCAGTGCTTTTTGGTTCTCTGTTGCTCGGCTTCCTGAATAAACTCAATACGATGATGAAAATCGACGCACTACCGTGCCCCGGAAACATAAGATCATGGAGGGAGAAAAACTCGTGTTGACCAGCAAGATTCCATATCGAAATCTTTGTATCCTCATCCTTGAATGTTTTTATCTTCATTCCTACTGTTTTCACAGCCTGCTCCACTGGATTCACTATTGTTCTTACTTGATCCAAGTAGGGAAGTGCCGGCGAAGCCGAGAAGTTTTGTGATATTGATTGACAAAGCGCCGTTTTGCCTAAACATACGAATTTAAAATATGATTATAATTGATTCTGTTCGAAGAAACTATTTAATTAAGCGCTTATCGCATAAATACTCAACCTTACCTGCATATTCTTGTCCACAAAAGAAAACTCTGCAACTCTTAGGCTCAGTCATAGGCATGTCTTTGATCAAATCAATTTCTGGTTCAGGATTCTCATTCTGCCCTAATCTCTGATAAATCGCAATAGTCTTTCCAGAATTATGTAAAGGTGTTCTTGAAAGATCAACTTCTTCAATCCAAGGATTAATCTGCAATGTCTCCATAATTATCTCCAGCAATGTCTCTCCTTGAACACCTTTACAACCTTGCAACGACAAACATTTCAAACTCGCGTTCTTCTCTAAACTCTTAAAGATTTTAACAAAATCATCCGGTCTCAAACTCTCATCATCATGTATCCCGAACCGCGTCACCGTCTCATTCGTCATTAAAAACCGTGTTATAGCTGCTAAACCATCTCTTCCTATTCTCGTTCCCCCTCCTCCGAAAGTAACACACTTCAAACTAACGTTAGCCTGCATTTGCAAGGACGAAAACCTACTCAGAGGACAAAGTAAATGCTCGACGCCTATTCCACCGAACAAATTTCCGGTTAGATATAACTTTTGCAGACTATGATTCTTGAATAGCCCAGCAGCAATGTACACAACACCCTTATCTTTAAGACATGTTCTTGAAAAATTAACTTCTTTTAGCGTTTGGTTTTGTTCTAAAACCCATCTAAACTCCTTAGCACATTTCGATTTTATCTTCACACCAGTCATGTCAAGTGATTTAACAGTCAAATTCATTCCTAAAGAACAAGCAACCCTACAAGTACCTGAAAGATTAAGCTTGTAAATTCGAAGCGTATTGTCACCAGGTACAAACTCAACAACCTTAGAACTTCTTTCGCCATTTCGTTCACCGCTCCAAACATGCACTTCCATAGCCCGATTCCTCGCCAAAACCGACGATATAAGAGGCGTAGCAGTGATGAAACTCGAGTCGAAAATTGTTAACAGCTTAAGAGATGGATTAACTTCAATCATCTTTGAAATCTCTTCAGCACCTCTTGAACCTATTGAATCTTCCCAAATCTGTAACTCCTCTAAACTATGGTTCACCATAAGAGAAGAAGCTATTAATCCAGCTCCAATAGAACCAATGCATGATTCTGAAAACATAATCTCTTTAATCACTTTGTTTTCCTTCAAAATGTCAGAAAGATCTGACATTGTTCTTCCATTGAACCTGTTTCTTTTGAAAAGAATTTGCTTTATGGTTTGGTGATTATTGAGAAGGGTTCCAAGGCTTTTTACCTGTTGTGACTCCCATTCAACTCTGTGAAACTCCAGGTTTCTTAAAGTGGGGTTTGTGTTGTTGGATGATGATGATGCTAGTGAGGTTAAGAGGTTGGAAAAGTGGTGATGATTTTCCTGGGAGATGTTTATGTTTATGGAGTTGTTTGTTTCTTGGTAACAATGTGAAGTTGGTTGGAAAAGGTAGAAGGAAATGCTGTGTAGGGTTTGGTTCTCCATGGTGATTGCTTGAAGAAACCATTGTAGGTCTTTTAGGTTCTGGTTTGATGACATTGTCACTTCAGAAGTGTTTTTTTTTTCTTTTCAAAGTTGCAAACATTTGGTGTTTATAGTTTATACCCCCAACATCAAATTTAGAGTGAAAATGGTTTCGATTTTTGGAAGATAATGTACAAATGTTTGCCGTTGTAGCATTTCTTAATGACCTCATGACATTTTTGGTTTAAAAAGTGTTGCAATATTCTTAACTTGTCTTGATGATGGTATCACTTTAGGCAAAAGATGTTCCTTTTCATTGGTATTGATCCTTCACGTATCCTATCTATATTTCTTTTTCATTTGAGGAGGACTGAGTCCAAAACTGAGAAAACACAATTTATTATAAGGGTTTCAAGACTTTAAATACTGACATGACTTTATTAGAGATGTTCTATTTGATATGCTTCGTAGTATTTGTGAAGAAAAAAATGTTTGTAAATTTTTGACTGACCCACAAAAGAGAAAACTGACACTTAGACTAGCGGATATTCAGGTGTACGAATGAGTATAAGGAAAGATGCATGCATGGATCCCTCAAAAATTTTCCGTCTCAATAATTGATCCCTAACGTCAAATGCCACTAACAGTTTCTTATGTGGCAGTGTACGTGGAATAATTTTTGTTTTTGTTTTTCTTTCTGCAATGACAGCGTGGCATAAATAGGTTAATTTATAAAGAGGAATCCCAATTTCTTCATTTTCCCTAATCGCTACAGAAAGTTTCCCAATTTTTTCATGTTCTTCTTCTGCTTCATCTCCTCTTACTAAAATCGTGAAACCCATCATCCCACTTGCTTGTCTTTGTCATCCTTTTGCTCTTATTCTTGTTCTACTCTCCAACATCATGTCAACTGCTTCGGTGAAATCTCGAGTTGGGAAGTTTTGTGGGTGTCATGTTCGTATGGTGTCGTATCACTACAAGAGTGGACCAAACAAAGGTAGGTTGTTTTGGAGATGCCCTAATTGGATGAGTGCAGATACGTGTAATCTCTTCATATGGGATGAAGATTTTGTAGAAAAATCTAGAAGTGAAGTTGCACATTCGACGAACACGGATTCAGAAGTCATGGCATCTTTGGGATATATGAAGTTCTTGTATGAAGAATCAAGGAAGAAGAGCAAGAACTTGAAGATCAAGTTGAAAACAGAGAAATTTCATGGAAGATTGAAGATGTTTTGTCTTGTTGTGTCCTTTATCCTGAATGTGTATTTTGTTATGAAATGTAGTTGCTGAATTAAGTGTTATGTCATGAATTTTGTAATGTCATTTTTTATGGTGGTAGTGTTGTAATGTTAACTTGATTTTTAATGAAACGAGGTTGTTTGTTCTGCATAATTTACTTGTTTGTATCATTAAGGTTCAAAATTAGCAATAGTTACTTGTATCATCATGACTTTAACTGGTAAATTGTTAAAGCCAATTTAATTTGATTGATGACCAAAAGTTACTTGTAACATGACGTTAATTGGCAATAGGATAAGGATAACATTATTTAAGTTGCAGAGTACAAAATGAGGAGCTCCGTAACATTAGTTGCAAAGTACAAAAAGTGGAGCTCCATTACATTTCTTGCAAAGTACAAAATCAGGACCAAAGTACAATAGGTTCATATTACATAACTATAAACTTGGTTCATAACACATAAGTTTCAAGCAAACCAACTCCAAGAGTCTCTAGTTTCAGTCTCCACAACCCCAAAAGCAAGAGGAAGGTATTGGTCATTTGCATCCCTACTAACAGCAATCAGCAAGATTCCACCATATTTGTTTTTGAGGTGACAACCATCTAACCCTATGAATGGCCTGCATCCAACCTTCAATGCTTTCTTAGTTCCATCAAAACACATGTAGCATCTTTCAAATCTTGGAGGTGTTCTAGAAATGTTCATCTTAAATGTGTTTCCTATTTATTCCCTCCTTAATTCAGCTCAATAAGACCAAAACATACTGTATTGCTTGGCTGAGTCTCTTTCAACAACCTTTCTAGCTAGCTTCCTAGCCTTAAAGGGTCTGTTTGATGCGCAGGATAAAAGACTGGATAGGATATCTGTATCATATCCTATCTCAATCTAGTGTTTACTAACACAACAGGATAGGATAAATTAATCCTGAAACTTATCCTATCCAGCCTCACTAGTTCAAATTGTTATCCTGAATATGAGCTGAGTTAGAATCCGGCAGGATATGATAAGAAAATGATTTACTTATTTACCCCTATAAAATATAATTTAAAATAAAAAAATTAAATATGACAAAATATAAATAAAAATTAATTTGATATTAAATTAAAAATATTAATAATTAATTTAATAAAATAAAATAAAAGAATATTTAAAAATAAAATGATTATTAAAATTTTAAAAATATGAATACTAATTTTATTTTTTACAAAGTTAAATATATGTTCTTGCAAGGTAATTTTATCATTTACATACTTTGTAGATTAAATAAAGAGATAGGAGGATTAAATATTAATCATTAGATTTAATAAATGGTATTGAGGAAGTCATATGCAAGCATAGATAATAAATATTCATCAAAATCCCCCTATAATGTTAGCTAGTTTTGATTTTAAATATACAAAATCCTTCTGTAATGTTAACTAGTTTTGATTTTAAATATACAAAATCCTCCTGTAATGTTAGCGAGTTTTGATTTTAGCCCCTGTAAAAAAATTGGATTCCCCCTTGAAATGTTAAGATTTCATGTTTTTAGCCCCTCAAGTGACAAAGTGGCATGAAATCTTCAAATTTGCTTACATGGCAGTCCACATGGTATTTTCTTTTAATTTTTAATTATTTTTAAAATGCTTGTGGATTTTTTTTTATTTTTAAAATTTTAAACTTTTATTTTTGAATTTTTTTTAGAGTTTTATTATTGTTTTATTATGAGGGGGTAAATCAAAGTTCGCTAAGATTACAGGGGTAAAATACAATTTTTTTTTGTTTTGGATATAAAAACAATTATTTATTTGATTTTTTTAATTAAATTATATTTTTGGATAAAAAATATTGTCCTTGTTTTGAATTTTTGTGTTTGCACTGCCTGATGCCACTCTCTATTCTTTCACTCATAAATCACAAATGTTACCTATAGATTGATGGCCTTGCCTTTGAAACCAAACACAGAACAAATCTCAAAGTCATTACCTCCCTTGAAATCTCCATTTTTTTCACTTTTCATAAACTTGTGAATCTCAAATTCCAGTCAAGTTCTTTGCAATCTTATCACTCAAACGCCTCACATATATCACATAGAAGTTGTAGCAACCTTAACATTGCATTTGTAACAGCTCTAACACCATCCTTCATTTTCAACTTTTGTCACTTGCAACTTAAAGTGAACAGAAGAATTCAAGCATCTTCAAAGTCAATTGAGCATTCAGTTAAATTCAGGAAGGTCCCATGAAGCTTTTAGGATCATTACATTGCAACTAGAAGTGCCTGAAGAAGCATTGGACATTCTTCAATTGGTAAGCTTCTTGAATTTTAGAACTTCATCATGTGAGCATCATTTTTTATAATTCCCAATTCTGTTATGTTTGTCATGATGTAATGAATAAAAGCCCTTAACTGTTTGTCATTTATCATTGCTATAGGTAATTTATTTTTATTTTGAAATTCTAGGGTTCTTAGAGTTTATTGCAAAATTAAAGAGTCACAGGTTAAATAAATTTATGAGAGTTATATGGTTGAATTCGTATTGCAATTCTGAACATGTTTCATCTTTACATTATTTGAATTGGTTGAGAAATGAGTGTGTTGCGTTTTTTGAAAATTCATGAGATTGAGGTTGAAGATGAAGTTCAAATTTGAACTTCTGGACATGTTTTAAAATATATTTAATTGAATGCAAACAAGGACACTATTTTATATCTAAAAATAAAATTTAATTTAAAAATTCAAATAAATAATTGTTTTTATATTTAAAACAAAAGAAAAAGTATTTTACCTCCGGTAATATTAGCGAATTTTGATTTTAAAATGTTTAAATTTGTTTTAAAAAAAATTCCACGTGGATTGCCACATAGGCAGATTGAGAGAATCTTTGCTTCAATGTGTCAGTCACGGATGTATTTGAAGGAATCTGAAAATTGCAAGGGGATAAAAATCAAACTTTACGAGGGAGTAAAATCAAATCCGGCCAACGTTACATGGGTGTTTTATATATTTAATCCCATGTATTATTTTTGTTAGAATTAGACTCTCAAACCTTTGAGTAATTCATTATCGTTAAAGATAACAATGAAGAAAATAAGAACAAAAGTAGGATTAGGGTTTGCGGAAATTAAAAGAGAAGAAGAAAGTATTTTCTACAGAGTTTCTCTCTGCCTACAAACTGTGGAAATTCTGTTATTCACTTGCAACTGCAATTTCTGTGAATACAAGTTATTTCAAAACAAGGGTTTCTCCCTCTATTTATAGTTTTAGGTTTGCTTTCTCCCTAAGTCAAAGCCCAAAACATAAAAGCCCAAAATACCTATTTTAGACCTAAATCAAATCCAATCAAATATGTGTGTAACAAACTGTTTTCACACTTTGATATATTTATTCGACACACCTTGTGTTCGAGCAACTACCTGCTTCGACACAAGGAATTACAATTTAACATACCACTTAATTCATTGTGTCTAAGCTATCTACATTCATAATAGCTCTTAGTCTTCTGAATATTTCAACCAGCACTCCCTTCGTCATGATATCTGCAATCTGATTCTCAGTTCTGCAGTGTTCCAGATTCATCTTCCCTTTAGCTGCCTGCTCTCGAAGATAGTGGAACCTCATTTCGATGTGCTTGACCATGTACTGTAGGATTCTTCGCTAGGTTGATAGCTGATATGCTATCGATTTTCATGGTAATTGCTCCATGATCTTTCCCTGTTATCTCTTCGACCAAGTTCACCATCCATGTTGCTTGACATGCACAAAGATAAGTAGCTATGTACTCGGCTTCGCACGATGATAGTGCCACTACTGGTTCCTTTCTTGAACTCCAAGCAACTGTAGCACCATCTAGCATAAATACATAACATGCTGTGGATTTTCGATCCTCGGCATCACTACACCAACTTGAGTCGGTGTAACCAACTAATTTGCATTCTTTTCCCTTATCAGCTGCAGAAAACAAAATGCCACAGTCGAGAGTTCCTTTCAGATACCTCAATATCCTCTTCTCCGCTGCTAGGTGCGATAACTTTGGCTTCTGCATGAATCTACTTATCATACCTACATTTTATGCTAAGTTAGGCCTTGTGTGACAAATGTGTCTCAATGATCCAATAAGTCTTCTGTATTGGGTTAGGTCGACATCCTCTTCATCTGATTCCTTCGACAATTGCAGTCTTGGCTCTGCAGGTGTCGAAGTCGAATGGCATTCTTCCATTTCAAATCTCTTGAGAATTTCACTTGTATATCTTCTTTGATGCATTATCAAGCCTCTATTACTCTTGTAGAATTCAATGCCAAGGAAGTATGAAATTTTGCCCAAATCCGACATTTCGAATTCTTTGCTGAGATCATCTTTGAAGTCTTTGATCTCTTTCTTGCAGCTACCTGTTATCAACAAGTCATTGATATAGAGACATAGTATAAGCAATTCACTCTTGCTTATTCTTACATATACCCCATGTTTAGTTGTGCACTTCACAAATTCTTTCTCCCTTAGGAAACTGTCGATATTCTTATTCCAAGATCTTAGAGCTTGCTTCAGTCCATACAGGGCTTTATGCAGCCTGTACACTTTTATCTCTTCGCCATGTTTCACAAACCCAACTGGTTGTGCAAAATAGATCTTTGTCTAAGGGTCCATTCACGAATGCACATTTAACGTCCATATGACACATGTGCCAATTGTTCATGTTCGCCAGACCAACAACCAACCTAATCATTTCGATCCTGGCAACAGGTGCAAAAACCTCATCGAAGTCAATTCCTTCCTACTGAAGAAATACTTTCGCCACAAGCCTTGCCTTGTGTCGAGTCACTTCACCTTTGGGATTACACTTCACCTTGTATAACTACTTCACATCAATTTCCTTCTTTCCTTGAGGAAATTCGACAAGTGACCAAGTATTGTTGTCTTTGATGGACTTCAATTCTTCATTCATAGATTTCGCCCACTTCGAATCCTTCAATGCCTGAGTATCATTGACATGTTCAACATCTGCGTAGAAAGCGTAATGTACCAGCTCACCTTCATCATTGATTACATTATCTGATGTAATCACACATTCTTGCAACCTTACAGGCATGTGTCTTGTTCTCTGAGGTATGCTTGGGCCTACATCACCTCTGACTTCCTATCGAACTTCTTCTCTTTCGACTTCAGTAGCTGGTTCGTCATAAACAAATTTCACTGAATCCTTCTTGACATTTTCAGTCCAATCCCATTCTTTAAGCTCATCTATGATCACATCCCTGCTGATCACTACTTGCTTGTTCATTGGGTCGAACAAATTGTATCATCCAGTCGAATGATATCCTATAAGGATCTTTTGACTCGACTTGTCATCAAGTTTTCTTCTTATCTGATCTGGCACATGTCTATGTGTTATAGATCCAAATACCTTCAGATGGCTCAAGCTAGGCTTCACACCAGACCAACATTCTTCTGGAGTAATTCCTTCTAGATTTTTCGTCGGACATCTGTTCAGAATGTATGTTGCAGTCGACACAGCTTCTCCCCAAAATTATTTAGGTAAATATTTGCCTTTCAACACACTTCTCACCATATTCATGATGATTCGATTCTTCCTTACTGCAGTTCCATTATGCTGTGGAGTGTAGGGTGGCACCACCTCATGCACAATCCATTCTTTCTCACATAACATGTCGAAGTCTTTCGACACATATTCTCCACCACCATCGGTTCTCAAAACCTTGAGCTTCCGAACACTTTGTCTTTCGACCATAGATTTGAACTTGGCAAATACCTCGATTACTTCACTTTTCTTCTTGATCAGGTAAGTCCATAGTTTTCGACTAAAATCATCTATGAATGTAACAAAGTATTTGTTACCTCCATTCGAATCCACCTGGATTGGTCCACATACATCATAGTATATGACATCAAGGGTTGCCTTCAACTGGCTTCCTGCATCCTTGCTGAAGCTATTCTTGTGTTGCTTTGCTTGTACACATTTTTCACACACTTCTCTTGGAATGTCGATTTCTGGTAACCCTGAAACCATATTTCTTCTTTTTCAACTCTCTGATGTCATTGAAGTTGAGATGGCATAGTCGATAGTGCCATATCCATTCATCTCTGGTAGTTGCAGTTGCAAGGCACTCATGCTCTATCACATTGAGTTCAATCTTGAAGGTTCTATTCTGAGACATATGAGCCTTCAAGATCAACCTCCCACTTGTATCGACAACTCTTATCGTTTTGTCTTCGATCAACACCTTGTAGTTCTTTTCGACCAACTGTCCAATGCTGAGCAAGTTGCTCTTCATGCCCGGTATGTACAACACATTGGAAATTACTGACTTTTTTCCATCTCTCCTCTTAATCATAACATCACCAATACCTTCAGCTGCCAGGGTATTGTCATTTGCAAATTTCACCATGTTCTTCGTTGAGGGCTTTATGTTAACAAACCAATCTTTCCTTCCAGACATATGTGATGAGCATCTTCAATCCAAGTACCACTGGTCCTTGAATTTATCTTCATATTTTGTTATGACCATCAACAACATCTCTTCTTCATGTTTTGCAAATTTTGCATCGCCTTCTTGACTCTCATTCTTTTTTGGACAAGCTGTCGAATAGTGACCATACTTCTGACAATTAAAACACTGAATGTGACTATTGTCAGGCTTTCAACCACCACCTCTTCCTCTGCCTGTAGCACCACCTCTTTGATTGCCTTGGTATGAGGGTTTTATCTGATTCGACCAACTTCCTTCTTGTTGATTTCGACTAGTCGAATTGTTGTAGCCACCTCTACCTTTATTTCCAGTCTAGCTTCCTTTGCCTTTCTTTTCTTTTGCTGAATGAGCCTGCAAAGCCACATCGCTCTTCGACTTGCCTGCAGCTCTTTTAACCATTCTTTGTTCATGAGATTCAAGCATCCCTTTAAAGCTCTTATTTTGTCAATTTCGACAAATCTTTCGATTCCTTTATGGCTACCACTATGTGGTCGAACTTAGGAGACAACGACATCAAGATCTTTGAGACAACAGCTCTTGTTGTTAATACTTCTCCACATATTTTGATTTGATTCACTAGTTTCGTAACCCTAGTGAAGAAATCAGTTATGCTTTCGCTATCTTCCATCTGAAGCAATTCATATGTTCTCTTGTGAGTTTGTAACCTCACCTCTTTCACCTTTTCTGCACCTCTAAAAGATTTTTCAAGAATCTCCTAAGCTTCTTTTGAAGATTCTATATCACTAACCTTTTCAAAATTATCTGGACTCAGACATTTATGGATTATAAAGAGAGCTTTATAATCTTTCTTCTTCAATTCTTTATGTGCAGAGTTTTGTTCCTCCTTCGCAGTTTCTGCAAGCGGTTCTATCCATTCTTTTACAAGATCCCAAAGATCTTGACAACAGAATACAACTTTCATTTGTTTGCACCAATTCTCATAGTTATCTCCTTTCAGAATTGGTAGTGTTGCTGGAAAATGCCCATTCGGATGCCATCACCATTCTTCTTGCCTTGAATCGATTAACCGGAGCTCTAGATACCAGATATTAGAATTAGACTCTCAAACCTTTGAGTAATTCCTTATCGTTAAAGATGACAATGAAGAAAATAAGAACAAAAGTAGAATTAGGATTTGCGGAAATTAAAAGAGAAGAAGAAAATATTTTCTGCAGAGTTTCTCTCTGCCCACAAACTGTGGAAATTCTGTTATTCACTTGCAACTGCAACTTCTGTGAATACAAGTTATTTCAAAATAGAGGTTACTCCCTCTATTTATAGTTTTAGGTTTGCTTTCTCCCTAAGTCAAAACCCAAAATATAAAAGCCCAAAATACCTATTTTAAACCTAAATCAAATCCAATCAAATCTGTGTGTAACAAACTGTTTCCACACTTTGATAGATTTATTTCGACACACCTTGTGTTCGAGCAACTACATGTTTCGACACAAGGAATTATAATTTAACAATTTTGATTTTTAAAACTATAGTACTAATTTTAACAAATTAATTATTTCATTTAACACTATGATAACCAAATTAAATTTCAATTTATAATATTTATAAAACATATATTATGTTGATTTTTAACCCAATTCATATTCATAACAATTATTTTACTAGAAATGCAATATATAATAAATTTTAAAATGAACTTATCATATTTTACTAGCCATGAAATATAGTATGATATAATAATAACACTATGAGAAATGGTGTCCCACCAATGATATGATGTCAAAGATATAACAATTTTTTAATATGTCATCACAATTGTTTCTTTTCCTATAGACATGAGACATTATGCAAGTCGTTTGTGAAGCTAGGCCCAAACAATTTATATATCTCTTTCTCAAGTCAAAGGCACACTATTAAGGTTCTTGAAATTCATATTAATTGGATGAGAATCAGATTTTTTTTGGCTTTATACCACCGGTTTAATCCGATTCGGGGGCGAGTTCTGGCATCAAGTGGTTCCATCCCCCTCCCGATCGCAGTTGCGGGGGATCGAACCGTGGTTCGATGAGAATCAGATTCTATCCAAAGTGAATGCCACCTCTCTTCTATGAAATATTTATACCTGGTGATTTGCAATAAATAAATTTTGATACTCACTCTTTATTAGCACATTTTAAATGGTAGTAGTATTATTGTTATTTATTGTATGGTTGTTAGTAAGGACATTATGGAGTTGTTATAGAAATAAAAACGAAATAGATTTTGCACTATTATTCTATTTAAGAAGGATGGACACTATTTTTGGACATGTTACATTCTATGGTGGTAACCCCATTTTTTTGAAGTCTTTTAAACAAAAAGCTGTTGCAAGATCATTCACCAAAGACAAATACAGAGCTTTGGCATTTGCATCCGCAGAAGTTCTCTGGTTGTCATCATTTCTCTGAACTATATTCCCATATACCAACTATTTCTACCATTTACTGTGACAATCTCGAGGCCACTTATCTCACCGTCAATCTCGTCTTCCATAGTCGCATGAAACACATTACCATAGATATTCATTTTTTCCGAGATCATGTTCGCAATAACAAGATCCGGGTCCAACATGTTTCAGCTAAAGATCAACTTGCAGATTGCCTTACCAAACCCTTGTCTAGGCAGCGTCATTAAGATCTTCGATTCAAGATAGGAGTATCTGACGGTACCCCTATCTTGCGGGGGCGTGTTAAGGTTACATAGTCAAAGCATTTAAATTAAGAGATACTCTAGGATCAAGCATTCAAGATGAGAGTTATTCTAGGATCAATCAATCAAATCAAGTTATAACTAATTAAAGGAAATTAAGCAATAACAATAGAAAGCAATTATTATGACAACAAATCTGTTTCTATATATTGTACCAATATACCTTGTGAATAACATAGAAAAACATTATTCCTTATACACATTATTGGTAGTAGCAAAAAATTCTGATGCATGATAAAAATTATATGTTTCATTTTTCTTACCCTAATTTTACAACTCAAAATTTTGAGCAACTGTTATGTGATTTCCATAGTCTAAGGTCATAAGTGCGTTGTAGCCTCATCGTGTTAACTTTATGGAGGTCGATATTTGGATTGCATTTAGGTCTTTTAGAACATTGATTTCTACGACACAAAAATTTCAATAACTTTAATTATTTTCTGTTTTGTTTCATATTTCTCTAAATTTCTATATGTTTTAGCCTAAAGTACATTAGTGTTTCACTTTAGAGAATAATTAAGAAGTACCTTCTCCCAGTCTCTATGAACAACGCTGTGTAGGATGTGGTGAATTGGAACAAGAACATTTTGGAGCACTATGTCAAACAAGACCTTAGACAACGCTTTTTTTGGCTTTAGACAGCGCTTTAAAGCGCTGTCTATTCCAGCGCTGCTGTAGTTAAAGATCGTTTTTTAAAAGTGAAAGCGCTGCTAAAGGCCCCCTTAAGCCAGCGCCTTTATTTTGAAAGTGCTTCTAAAGGCCCCCTTAAGCCAGCGCTTTTAGTTTGAAAGCACTACTAAAGACCCCCCTACGCCAGCGCTTTCATAAACCCAATAATTTAAAAAAAGCCTCTTTAGGCAACGCTTTTAGACAACACTTTTTTTAAAGTGAAACCGCTGCTAAAGACCCCATTAAGACAACGCTTTCCTTATAGCAGTGCTTATAAAAAGCGTTTTCTAAACACATCCTTTAGCAGCGTTTTAATATTAAGTTTTAAATTCTTTTTCAAAAAATGTATCGCAGCGCTTTCTAAATGGCCTATAGCAGCGCTTTTGTGAAGCGCTGTCTAAAATAAGCCTTTAACAACGCTTTTTCTCAAGTTTTTTATTTAATTTTCTTTTAACGAACTTATAACAGCGCATTGGAAAAAAAGCGCTAGCTATGTAGTGCTGGCTAAAGTCAATTATGGCGTAGTGGAGGGATACACTGTTAAGTCTGGGTGACGTAGCTTTGAACGTTCCAGAAATGCCGAGATTGATATGTAGCATACTTTCCCATTTATTACAACGACCAATAGGTTTTGGTGGTAAATAATTCACTTACTACCACTCCCTTCATTACCACGGACCATCACCATCATCCGTAGTTAAACCTTTATGCCAACCCTTATGAAAGGTGTTTTTTTGTAATAGTGTCTTCAAAAAGTTAGCCACAGTAGGTACATCATTAGCAAGACACGCATTTTCTTTAACCAATTTTGTAGCATAATAAACACAAACCAAAATATGTAAAATAGAATAATAAAGAGGAAAGGGGCCCACAAATTCAATGTTACAACCATCAAAAGGTTCAATCTCTAAGGGTGTGTTTGGTTCGAGGTAGAGCGAGGGGAGGAAAGGGGAGGGGAGGGAATATTTAAAATGAAATGTGTTTGGTTCAATTCTTAGGAGGGGAGAGGAGGGGAGTGGAGGGGAGCAAAATCCCTCCAAATGACATTTTTTGTGTTCCCCCGAATCGGGGGGATTCGGAGGGGAGGGGAGGGGATCTGAGTTTTAATATTAATTAAATTAATATATTTACTAAAATATCCTCAATTTTATTTTATTATTATAAAAATATTATTTTCTTTCATGTTTCTACTTTTCTTTTTGTAATTTTTTTATCTATGGCTTCCAAGTCTTCCATCAACTTATTATAATTATTCTTCATCTTCAAATTATTTTTTATTTGTTTACTTAAATAAAAATTATAACTACTATAATTTTTTGTGTTTTATTATAATTTATTTTATGTATTCAAAAGTTGTTACCAACGCATAGTTTATTTTGTGTAGAGGATAATAATACGAATCAAGTGTACTCAATTTTTTTAATATTATGGTATAAGTTATGACTTTTTAGTCACTCAATTATACAAATATTATTTCCAAGAAAATATTTATGAAATTTTTACAATTGAATATCATATCACTTATATAAAATTACAAGGATAAAATTGTAAATTATTATTAAAATCTCTCCCCTCTGTAAGAACAAGCATACACTCACAAATGAGTTTTTGATTCATGGCAAACATCACAAGCAATCAAATACAAGCGCACAAGTGAATGACTCAAAGAAAATGAAACTTTGACCAACTTTGCATCT
Organism: Vicia villosa; assembly: GCF_029867415.1. Lineage (NCBI taxonomy): Eukaryota > Viridiplantae > Streptophyta > Magnoliopsida > Fabales > Fabaceae > Vicia > Vicia villosa. The sequence continues at coordinate 111,131,759 of NC_081182.1, read as the reverse complement.
GTCAGGTCGACCTAGTTCACAATCAGGTCGACCCAAACTAAAGCAAAAATTACATACTTCTGTTAGGTCGACCCAGAGCTTCAGCAGGTCGACTCAAAGTGAAGCAAAAACAACATGTCCCTGTTAGGTCGACTCATCCTCCATCCTAGGTCAACCTAAACTGAAGAAAAGTCTCAAGAACGCAAGTTAACTAACTTTAGGTCGACCTAAGCTACCAACAGGTCGACTCAACTGGAAGCAATTACAACTTGGCCAAATCTACCTCTGTTAGGTCGACCTAACCAACAAAGTAGGTCGACCTATCTGCTCAAAACCTGCCAAACTTAGTGTGTTTTGCTGATACACAGATCCTGCTCCTTTATATATTCTTTCATGACATTTATTGCAAATCAACACCAACAACTGAAAGATACCCAAAGGCTTCTCATCTTCGATCATCGACACAACTCCAACACAACTACACACAATCATTTTTGCATTGAGGGTTTGCGTTCAAGATCGATAACGTCCATGGAACGGAATTGAAGATTCCTAGTGGGTGAAGATTTGTGGGGTTTTGGTGAATAAAATCTGCGGATTTTGTCCTCCAAGATTGGTGAATTTTGGGGGTTTTTTTATCAAGAGGCTTTATCAAAGATTCAGCTGAGTGTGAAGATTGAAGAACAAGGGTTCAAGGAATTCAATACACTGCAGCAAGGAAATCAAAGTGAAGCTCTTGGAAGACCTTGATCTAGCTCAAGATTAAGGGGGAAGAAGATTCAAAGGATCAACATAATTGGTTTATCGTTTATCGCTTTGTTATCTTCTTTGTATAAACTGTTTTCAATAATAATGAAAGACATCCCAATTCCCGTTTGGAATTGGGGGCAGATGTAGTCGTAGCGAGGACGATCGACGAACTGCCTGAACAAATATCGTGTTGTTATCGTTTTATCTTTTCATTTACGTTTTGTTCGTAGTTGGTTATAATTGCAAATTGATCAACGATTCAAGTGTTAAAATTGTGTATTAAGAACCTTCGTAAACATCACAATTCACCATATATTGAATCACAATCAATTTGGATATTATCACCAAGTGTTCGTGATTTTGCTTCATCCATTATCAAAGCATTGCAAACCAAGTTTATCAAATCAGAAGTTAATCGTTTTTCATTAGAGCAACGAATTGATTCAATAACCTATCCTTTCATTGTTAATCCCAATTATTTTGTGGTTTTATCACATATACAACCTTTTCAATAGCGGTCCAGAATAGACGCAAGTCGATCCTGAACCGCTTTCGCTTAAGTTTTAAATAATTCCGAAAAACTCTGAGAGATCTATTCACCCCCCTCTAGATCCTTAAGCCTAGCGTCCAACAAGTGGCATCAAGAGCTCTGGTTTATTCCGTGCTACGTGAAACACTTATTGGAAAGATGGCTTCCGGACCTAAAGGGGCTCACAATAGAGCTCCAGTTTTCAACGGTGAAAACTAAGGCTATTGGAAGGATTGTATGTGCGTTCATATCAATACCATTGATAGGAACATCTGGACAGCAATTGTCAATGGTCCCTTTCAGATCACCATGACAAATGCAGCTGGTGCCGTTGTTCCAAAACCAGAAAATACTTGGGATGCTGAAGATGAAAAGAGATATGGATACGATTGGAAAGCGAGAAACATTCTAATCTCAGCTCTAGGAGTTGATGAATACTATCGCGTTTCCCATTGTAGATCCGCTAAAGCTATGTGGGACACATTGCAAGTTGCCCATGAGGGAACGGATGATGTCAAACTAGCTAGAATCAATACGTTAACTCAAGAGTTCGAACTCTTTCACATGGAAGATGGTGAATCCATCGAAAACATGCAAAAGAGATTCGTACATTTGAAAAATCGTTTAAATTCTCTTGATAGACCTGTTTCCAATGCAGTTGCTACTAACAAAATCTTGAGATGTTTGAACAGGGAATGGCAACCCAAGGTTACAGCAATAAAGGAAGCAAATGATCTAAATACCTTAGACATCACCACTCTCTTTGGTAAACTAGAAGAACATGAACAACATCTTAAATGCCTTGACATGCATGAGAAAAGGGCAAAGAAAGATAAGAACATGGAGAAAGAGGTAGAGAAGAAGTCAATAGCTCTAAAAGCTTCAACCTCCAAGGCCTCAAAGCAAGAGCTAGAGGATAGTGATACAAGTGATGATGAAGACTCCGATGATGAGGAAATGGGACTGTTTGTGCGAAGATACAACAAATACCTAAAGAAAAATGGAGCAAAACATTCCGACAAAGGCTTGATCAACTATAGAAAGCAATCAAACAAGTTCAAACAAGATGAGAATAACAAAGGAAAAATCAAAGGTCCTTGCTTCAATTGTGGCAAAGTCGGTCATTACAAACTGGATTGTCCATACCTTAAGAAGGAGAAAGAGAAGAACCAAAGCAAAGGTCACAACAAAGCTAGAAGAGCCTACATAGCATGGGAAAGTGATTCATCTAGTGAAAGCTCATCAAGCGATGAAGAAGAATCGGCAAACTTATGTCTTATGGCTCATCAACACAAGAAAAAGAAACATGTAAGTCATCTTAAACCTGAACTTGTAGATAAAGTATCTCATTCTCAATTATAACTTGCTTTTGAAGAATTGCATAGAGACGCAATTGAAGCTTTCAAACTTTTGGCCTCAAATAAGAAAATCTTTTCATATCTTGAATCAAAAATTGAGAAAACCGAAAAGGATATGGAAGCTTTAAAACAATCTATGTTAGATATTCAAAAAGATAAAGTTGAGATAGATCCTACATCATGGTTTGGTTGTGAGACATGTCATATTTGGCAAAAAGAAGTAAGAGATCTAAAAGCCAAATTAGACAAGGCTCTACAACCAAAAGTGACGTTTGCGGTTGATCCGAATAGGTTCAAAAGATCGTATACTCCTTTATATAGTAAATACACTTTTGTACCAAAAGTATCAACTAGCAAAACAGCATATTCTCATCATATTACCTGTCACTATTGTTGCAAAATGGGTCATACCATTGAAAAATGCAAATTTAGGAGGATTTTGGTTCCTAAAGGAGTATTTAAATGGCTGCCCAAGTGCAACAATTTATGTACTCACTACCAAGGACCCAATGAAAATTGGGGACTGAAGGATAGAAAAACACTTAGAAAGGGGGGGGTTTGAATAAGTGTAGCTTTAAAAACTTGACAGATAAAAAATAAACTGCACAGTTATTTTTATCCTGGTTCGTTGTTAACTAAACTACTCCAGTCCACCCCCGTAGAGATGATTTACCTCAACTGAGGATTTAATCCACTAATCGCACGGATTACAATGGTTCTCCACTTAGTCAGCAACTAAGTCTTCCAGAGTCTTCTGATCACACACTGATCACTCCAGGAACAACTGCTTAGATACCCTCTAAGACTTTCTAGAGTATTCTGATCCACACGATCACTCTAGTTACAACCTGCTTAGATACCCTCTAAGACTTCCTAGAGTATTCTGATCCACACGATCACTCTAGTTCCTTACAACTTAATGTAATCAATTCTAAGAGTATTACAATTGCTTCTTAAAAGCTATAATCACAAACTGTGATATTTCTCTTAACGTTTAAGCTTAATCTCACTAATATATTACAACAGCAATGTAGTGAGCTTTGATGAAGATGAAGATTCTGAGCTTTGAATAGAACAGAGTTTCAGCAAGTTAATATGAGTTGTTTTGTTCAGAATCGTTAACCTTGCTTCTCATCAGAACTTCATATTTATAGGCGTTGGAGAAGATGACCGTTGAGTGCATTTAATGCTTTGCGTGTTCCGTACAGCATCGCATTTAATGTTATACGCTTTTGTCAACTACCTCGAGCCTTGTTCACGCTGTGTCTACTGACGTTGCCTTTAATAGCTTTTAACGTTCCTTTTGTCAGTCAGCGTAGCTTGCCACTTGTACTTCCTTCTGATCTGATGTTTGTGAATACAGCGTTTGAATATCATCAGAGTCAAACAGCTTGGTGCAAAGCATCTTCTGATCTTCTGACCTTGAAGTGCTTCTGTGCGTGATACCATCAGAACTTCAGTGCTTCTGATCTCATGTTCTTCTGATGCTTCCATAGACCCATGTTCTGATTCTGCTTCGACCATCTTCTGATGTCTTGCCAGACCATGTTCTGATGTTGCATGCTGAACCCTTGAGACAAAGCTTCTGAGCGCTGAATTATGCATACTCTTTATATATTTCCTGAAAAGGAAATTGCATTGGATTAGAGTACCATATTATCTTAAGCAAAATTCATATTATTGTTATCATCAAAACTAAGATAATTGATCAGAACAAATCTTGTTCTAACAATCTCCCCCTTTTTGATGATGACAAAAACATATATAAATGATATGAATTTGCGATCAGAAAGAGCAGACGGCAAAAGACAAATTACACAGCTATAGCATAAGCATATGAATATGTCTCCCCCTGAGATTAACAATCTCCCCCTGAGATAAATAATCTCCCCCTGAAATAAATACTCGAAGAACTTTAATAAAAGACTTCCCTGATTATTTCGGTAGAGACGATCACATAAGCTTCTGTCTTCAGAGAATTCATAGCTTCTGACTTCTGCTTCCATTGGACAGCTTCAGAACTAGAATTTCTTTAGATCCCTAGAAAACTCACAGCTTCTGATTCCTGCTTCCATCTAGGACAGCTTCAGAACTTGAATTTCTTTGATCTTCAGAACATTCACAGCTTCTGATTTCTGCTTCCATTTAGGACAGCTTCAGAACTTGAATTTCTTTGATCTTCAGAACATTCACAGCTTCTGATTTCTGCTTCCATTTAGGACAGCTTCAGAACTTGAGTTTTCTGGATCTTTAGAATATTCACAGCTTCTGATTTCTGCTTCCCTCGGATAGCTTCAGAGCTTTGAATTTCTACCAACATCACTTCATGCTAGATTTGTATCAGAACATTGCTAAATGTACCAGAGCATCATCAGAGCATCTCTACATCCTGAAATGTTACAGAACAAAAACTAAACGACAAAAGTCAGCATGAACGAGTCAGAACATAAAATGTATATTAGAACACATGATATGTATCAGAGCCATATAGGCTAAAATAATGTATCAGAGCAAATAGAATTTTGTCAGAGCAAATAGACAAATATGGATCAAATTCTATTATCAGTGCTTCTGATTCATTCTTCTTTCTTGCTTCTGATTTCTGAAGCTTGACAGCACTTAGCTTGCTTCAGTTTCCATGAGCTTATTCTTTTTACAGAATAACACTTCTTATGGTTTTGCTTCTTGTGTTTGCTTTGAAGATTCTCTTCACTTCTTTATACCTGCAAAACACTTAAACCATATAGAACTTGCAGTTCTTGTCAGTAAATGTGTGGGAGCTTTACCCAGCAACTGATAGATTAATCAAATCATTTATCATTTATCTTCTCCCCCTTTTTGTCATAACATCAAAAAGAATATTTCAAAAGATTCACATGAATAAAACGACAAATAAAATCACTGGAATGTAAAAACAAAGAAACTTTTCATTGATAATCAAAAGATATTACATGAGAAGATGTTTAACAAGCAGATGCAACAAGGAAAGAAAACTACTAAGACCAAAGACTAAGACCCTAGCTAAGACAAAATCTGTGCCAGCATGTCTTGAACCCTGTCATTAGTTGCAGTTTTCCTTGCCATGAAGGAGTGAAACGCATCATTGACTGCTTCTTGGGCTTCCAGGCGAGGGGTCAGGGAGACTTGATTCTGATGCAGATCTTCCACAATCTTTATCAGAGACAACATTCTCAGCAGGTGAAAATGAAGAGATTTCTTTGGAATGGGTTGAGGGAGAGGAAAGGTTAGATGAGGAGGAAGTTGAGTCTTGAAAGTAAAAAGATGAGGAAGAAGATGGAGATGATGGAGGGCTTTCACCAGGGGGTTGAAACACACGTCTAGAATAGTTTCCAGATAACTTTGCTTCGAATGGATTCACCTTGAGAGGGTCATAGGTGATCTTTATCTTTTTGGGTTTGGAAGAAGATGTTTCAACAGCTTTTCTCTTTTTGTTTTGATCATTTTCATGATTCCCAGAGCTTGACGATGGATTCATGATGAAGTTGCAGATATTGGAAACTGCTAGGGTTTATGATATGAATGCAAAGAGAGAGAACGAAAAAGAAACTGAATGCAAAGTGAGAGAAATATAAGAGGGAAAAGAAACGTTTGAAGAATATAAAAAGAAAACTGAAAGAGAGTAAATGATGAAAAGCATTTAATGTTACGTGACGTGAGGAGAGATAATAATGACAAAAGACGTGATTTGCACAGTTACCTAAGTAGACGTCCCCTCAACTGCACGCACGCTTGTCCAGGAATAGTGAACACGTGTTTACCATCTGGATAGCCAGTTACAGCTGTTTTGCTTTTGAAGAGGTTCTGAATCAACTTAGACAATGAAACGTTAGTAATAACTGAATCACAATTTCTAATTGATTTCAATCAGAACTTCTTAAAAAAAATTTCATTTCAGAAGATACCCATACATAAGAACTTCTCATCTTCTCATTCTGGGCTTGTTTCTGAAGACCCATTTTGTACCTATTATATTGAATCCATCTGGTCTAGGAACAAGATCCCAAACATCATTTCTTGTAAACTGATTCAGTTCTTCTTGCATAGCAATTATCCAGTCTGGATCTTCTAGAGCATGATCAACAGAAGTTGGCTCGATCAAAGATACAAGACCTAATTGACAGTCTGCATTGTTCTTAAGGAATGCTCTTGTTCTGATTGGATCATCCTTCTTTCCAAGAATGACATCTTCTGAATGACCAGAGATGAGTCTGGATGATCTTCTGACAGATGGTTCTTCAGAAATGCTTAGATTCTCCAGAGAAGCTGATACTTGATCTTCAGATTCTTTGCTTCTGAGAAGCTCTGCTTCTGATGCGTTGCTTCTTGGCTCAACAACTTCTGATATATCAATATCACAATCTGCAAAATTATCAAACTGCTTTGGTTTTTCAGAACCAAGCTTATCATCAAACCTGATATTGATTGATTCTTCCACAATCAATGTTTCAGTATTGTATACTCTGTAGCCTTTTGAGCGTTCAGAATATCCAAGAAGGAAACATTTTTGTGCTTTGGAATCAAACTTACCAAGATGATCTTTAGTGTTCAGAATAAAGCATACACATCCAAAAGGATGGAAATATGAAATGTTGGGCTTTTTATTCTTCCACAATTCATAAGGAGTCTTATTTAGAATAGGTCTGATAGAGATTCTATTCTGAATATAGCATGCAGTGTTTATTGCTTCTGCCCAGAAATGCTTAGCCATATTGGTTTCATTGATCATGGTTCTGGCCATTTCTTGCAGAGTCCTATTCTTTCGTTCTACAACTCCATTTTGCTGTGGAGTTCTAGGACAAGAGAAATCATGGGCAATACCATTTTCTTTGAAGAATTCTTCAAAGGATCTGTTCTCAAATTCACCACCATGATCACTTCTAACCTTTATGATTTTACACTCTTTTTCAGATTGAATCTGAATGCAGAAATCAAAGAACACTGAATGAGACTCATCCTTGTGTTTCAAGAATTTTACCCACGTCCAGCGGCTATAATCATCTACGATGACTAATCCATATTTCTTCCCTCTGACAGATGCTGTTTTGACTGGGCCAAACAGATCAATGTGCAAGAGTTCTAATGGCCTTGAGGTAGAAACAACATTCTTGGACTTGAATGCAGGTTTGGAGAACTTGCCCTTCTGACATGCTTCACAAAGAGCATCTGATTTGAATTTCAGATTAGGGAGTCCTCTGACAAGATCCAGTTTGTTAATCTGAGAAATCTTTCTCAAACTAGCATGACCTAATCTTCTGTGCCAGACCCACTGCTCTTCAGAAACAGACATAAGACAAGTCACCTTCTGACTCATAAGATCTTGCAGATCTGTCTTATAAATGTTGTTCTTCCTCTTGCCTGTAAATAGGATTGAGCCATCCTTCTGATTTACAGCCTTGCAAGACTTTTGATTAAAGATTATATCATAACCATTGTCACTCAATTGACTGATAGATAAGAGGTTATGTGTTAATCCTTCTACAAGAAGTACATTAGAAATAGAAGGAGAGTTACCAGACTTTATAGTTCCAGAGCCAATTATCTTGCCCTTCTGATCTCCTCCAAACTTGACTTCTCCTCCAGACTTAAGCACCAGGTCTTGGAACATAGACCTTCTTCCTGTCATGTGTCGTGAGCATCCAGAGTCCAGGTACCACGACATGTTGTGCTTTGTCCTTTTTGCAGCCAAGGATATCTGCAATAGGAATAATCTTATCCTTAGGTACCCACATTTTCTTGGGTCCTTTCTTGTTAGATTTTCTCAAGTTCTGATTGAACTTGGGTTTAACATTGTAAGCAATAGGAGGAACAGCATGATAATTCTTAATGTGAGTTTCATGATATTTCCTAGGTTGTGTCACATGCTTTTTGGTGTGTGTTATGTGAAAACTTTGAGCATGTGAAGTGTGCCTAATATCATGGGAGTGGCCATACTTGAACTGATCATACAATGGCTTGTATGTGAATTTCATTTCATCAAGAGGTTCAAGTTTGTATGGGGTTTCACCCTCAAAACCAATGCCGACTCTTTTGTTTCCAGACACAGCATATATCATAGAAGCTAGCTGACTTCTGCCAATACTTCTAGATAAGAACTTCCTGAAACTTAAATCATATTCTTTCAGAATATGGTTTAGACTAGGAGTGGATTTTTCTGAATCAGAAGGAGATCCAACGTTATTGGATAATTTTAAAAGTTTTTCTTTTAATTCAGAATTCTCCAACTCAAGCTTCTTTGTTTCAAATTCAAATAGCTTTTTCAGCTTTTTGTATTTGAGACTAATCTGAGACTTGAATTCCAGAAGTTCTGTTAGACCGGAAACTAACTCATCTCTAGTAAGTTCAGAGAATACCTCTTCAGAATCTGATTCTGATGTAGATTCTGATCCGTCATCTTCTGTCGCCATCAACGCACAGTTAGCCTGCTCATCTTCAGAGTCTGAATCATCTTCTGACTCATCCCAGGTTGCCATAAGACCTTTCTTCTTATGAAACTTCTTCTTGGGATTTTCCTTCTGAAGTTTTGGACATTCATTCTTGAAGTGTCCAGGCTCATTGCATTCATAGCACATGACCTTCTTCTTGTCAAATCTTCTGTCATCAGAAGATTCTCCACGTTCAAATTTCTTTGAACTTCTGACGCCTCTGAACTTCCTTTGCTTGTTCTTCCAGAGTTGATTTAGCCTTCTGGAGATCAAGGACAGTTCATCTTCTTCTTCAGATTCTGATTCTTCAGGATCTTCTTCTCTAGCCTGAAAAGCGTTAGTGCATTTCATGATATTGGATTTTAATGCAATAGACTTACCTTTCTTTTGAGGCTCGTTTGCATCCAGTTCAATTTCATGACTCCTCAGGGCACTGATCAGCTCTTCCAAAGAGACTTCATTTAGATTCTTCGCAATCTTAAATGCAGTTGTCGCTACCGCGAAAAATGGAATCAGAGTCGCCACTAATATATTCATCCCATCGCGGGAAAGGAATATCAGAAAACCTAACTCGGAATAAGAACAAGGTCTTACGACCAGAGAATAGGGTACGGGAGTCGGTTACGCAAGGGGAAGGTGTTAGCACCCCTCACGCCCATCGTACTCGATGGTATCCACCTATGTTTGTTTCTATCTAAAGGGTGTATCTATGTCTAAACCTAAATGCGAATGAATGCACAAGAAATACGGGGAAAAGAAGGAATTATTTACAAGTGTGTTCGCTTAGGCCCCGCGACCCAATGCCTACGTATCCTTTTCAGGAATCAGAACGACCGTAGTTCGGCTCCATAGTTTCCATTTGTTTTGTGTTTTTTAGTTGAACAGCGGTTAAGGTCACAATCCACGATGCTCGACCTTTGGAGACTTATACGCCTAGTTTTGGAAAGGACTTAACTTGTTCTTAAGCAGAATGAACTTTGGTTTGTGTTTTTTTATGTAACTACATGATGAACAAAACCCAATACAAGGTTTCGCACCACTTCGTCACTTTGTTTTAATTTGAGCCTTTATTAAGTGTTTTGAATGTTTTTGGTTGGGTATTTTTTAAGGGAATTTACTTTGCGATTAGAATCACATAAAATGTATAATGATCGAGAAGCAGATTAGGGAATGAATCCCACTCACTTCTATCCCATTATATAATGTTCAAGAAACAGATTAGGGAATGAATCCCACTCATTTCTATCCCATTAACTAATGTTTGAGAAACAGATTAGGGAATGAATCCCACTCATTTCTCTCCCATTAAGTAGTGACCGAGAAACAGATTAGGGAATGAATCCCACTCATTTCTATGCCACTAAGTGATTGAGAAACAGATTAGGGAATGAATCCCACTCATTTCTCTATCACTTTCTTAATGTGATTCGCCTCTTTATTTATTAATGTTTTAAAGTTGAAAAGAAAAAGAATGAACAAAGGGAACTAACCTATTCTCTAATCTAAGTTATTCTAATCTACAAATGGCCCTAAGGTCAAGGATAAGGGATCTCTACCTATGTTATCATGCATAGACTACAACCTAAGTTGTTCTATGTGACTAATCTTAATGAAGATTGAAGTCACCACCCTAAGGGAACATGGTAAGCATATAGTAAGAGATAAGAAAAAGCAACAAGCAAGGTAGGTGACTTAATGAAGTCCCTAACCAAGTCCACTCCTAAGAGAGACTACACACAATGAATCCCAAGAGAAAACCATCCACAAAAGGTGGAGGAAGAACAAACAATCGTCGCCTCTTAAACTAACAACAATCAAAGTGTGAAAGAAGAGGAAAAGCATGAAAATGGGAGAAGAAAGCCCTAGGGCAGTAGCAAACCAAAGGAAATAGTGTCTTGAATCAAACACAAAAGCATCATGGCATCACACGAAAATATTCACAAGAAGTTACCAAAGTATCGCTTGAATCGTTACTTAACAATTAGTGAACAAACATCAATTAACCGAAACAAAAAGCAAATGAAAACATGAACAAAGCTTAAAGTCAGTAGCATTACATTGTATTTATAGTTCTAATATCCTATGTCAATCCTTGTTAGTCAATTAGCTTGAACCAACACAAAGTTCTAACAAAAACTATACACAACTAGGTCAAAAGTAGTTAGTAAGTTCAAATGGTGAATGAAGTTTAGAAAAATGAAATCAAATGCTATGAGTCAGTAGCCAATGACCTCTAAAAGGTGTCTAAGCAATCACAAAAAAAGTCAAGAAGTTTCATACAAAATTATAGGTCATTCGGACAAATTATAGTACAATCGTTAACCAAAGGTAAGTTATTTACATGTAAGAAAGGAAATTTGAGCAAAGCATGAAAATATGACTTAAAATTCACAACTCAGGTCCTAAAACCTCTTAAACAATCCTAGGGATGTCCTCAAAAAGTATTAAAAGTATTTTACAATTGCATCATCATTTACGGGTAAAAACAAACAACAAACACACACAAACACACAATAATCGAACGCTAAAGGAACTAGCCTAAAAATCATACCCAAATTTAGAATCAGGACCTCCTCTTTAATACATGACATTCTACATACCTCTACTGAATGTACACAAAAAGAAGTAAAAAAAATCAGTTTGCAAGTTATTCAATCAAGCCTAAACGCACAAGGTACCTAAACCGAAACAAAATCGACTACACTTTAGAAAATAGTCCATTAAAAATACCAAGACAAGTCCTAAAATTATTAGAAAAATATTACAATTATCTACACACATTAAACTATCTAAAAAATATTTTTATGGATTTTTTATTTGAATCAAAACAGGTTCATGAATCAAAAACTAGAAGAAAAACAAAATTGAAATAAAGGAAATCTGCCTAGAAATAGGGAGGTGTAAAAGAACTGTTGATTGAACTAAGTTTTAACTACAAGGCGCATGGGCCTATTACAAGGAGGTGGGAGAACGAAAATTCCAAGGCCCAAGTCAAATTCATGGCCCAGCTTTTATCTCTTTTTATTCACATGCCATTTTTATTTCATTTATCTTTGCTTCATTTTCCTACAACATGTGACATTTATCATTCATATGGCCTGAAGAAAAGAAAGTAACGTGACAAGAAATATGCCATGACCCTATCAATTGGTCACTTAATTTTAAGTCATAAAAAACAAAGCAAAAGCTAGGGCCAATCACAAGTGGACACCTCACCTTCTAATCATCACAGTCAAACAAAACAAAAGAATGATAATGTAAAAGAAAAAAACAAAATAATGCATGCTGACGTGAACATTACCATGGAGGGTACTGTTCATCGTCTTCCCCACCGAAACACCGCTCCCACGGCGGCGCCGGCGACGGCCAAGCTTCGGAAACATAAAGCGAGACCACCTCTCCCCTCAAAATTTTGCGTAGATCACAGATCCGGCCTTAGATTTCTTTAATTCTTTCTCTAACTCACAAACCGAACCAATCTTTATAAACCCTAACATTCAAAGCTTCCCCTAAATCACACAAAATTGATACCAAAACAATCCTCATGCTACAAGAAACTCAAACACGCAATCCATACACTCATAAGAGGTCCGTATCACGTAAACAGAATATATGCTCAATGAATATGCAACAACTTCAATGCAAACATGGTGGTCTAAATCCTAACCCAATCCCTGATGACGGGTTCCAGGCCTATATGCTTCTAAAGCAATGGAGGGAGTCACTTACTTGAAGAGATATTGATCCAGATTTGAAGAAGGATCCGATTGTTTCCTTTGTTCTTTGAAGATGATGAGTGCGAAGAATCTTCGAGATACGTATCTTTTCCAGAAATGAACTCGGATTCGTTGAAGCTTTGATCTTGACAATTACACTAGTGATGAAAATGGTGATGGATCTTGAGATGAGTATCCATGGAAGTGGCTACAGATTCTTGAATAAGTGTATGGAAGATGATGATTGATGAAGAGTGAAGGTTGTGGTGGTTGAAGAAGAATGGGAGTTTGTGGTGGGGGTTGTAGATGGTTGTTACGATGGAGAGAGAGATGAGAGAAAGAGAGTAAAAAAAAGTGAGAGAAAATGGGAGAGAGGAAAAAATGAAGTGGTGAATTCTGAAAAAACCAGGGAAATGAATCGTACCCTGTGATTTGTGAAGGTTTCTGTTTATATAGTGTGTGTGCATGGGGTGTATGGTATGGAGTGTTGTAGTGTAATATATTCTTTTACAAACTTAATGAACAAGGAGTGTATACTTGTGGTATGTTTTATGTAAGCTTTTTGCATTCAGTGAGGTTGCATGGGCAATTGGAGTAATTGGCTGATGGTGAATACACATTACACCCTTGCTGCAAGTCGCCATAGCATGAAACTTTGGCCAACAACCATGTCCAAGATGCTCTCTTCTCATGCATAAAACTCTTGCCACAGTTCCTTATTTGATTCAGATTCATGCTCAATGTAAAGAAGGCATGAAGGATAAAAGGTTTTATGTTTGAAGTTTCTTGAAATAAGGCCTTGAGGTACAAGCAATATGGTCACAAATATGTTGGATCTTCACTGCATGGGCCTGCATGGATTTGCATGGGTGTGACTTGGAATTGTGCCCTCGTCTTGGTCAGAACAAGGCTTGGTGAAGTCACAACTTTAGCGCTCTATAAATAGTTCACATCCCAACCAAATTGCGTGATTCTTGACTCAATGGATGGGCAACATGGAGATGAAGAGAACCATAGCAAGTTTGTACTTTGTGAGCTTTTATATTTCTCTAAAATCGACCTCAAAGTCAGCACGCCACATGCTTGATCATTTGCATGCATTGGCGAAAAAGCTGCCTGGAAACTTGCCTTGATTTAGTGAAATCTTCTGATTTTGAGCCTTTTTATCTCTCGATCCTTGCCCCATATGAAAAAATTTCCAACTACAATGTTGTAGAGGGCCATGAAAGGAACAATGTTGCTCTTGAACTTGTCTTGGAATAAGACCTAGATCCTTGTGTAAATATGCTCTGAAGTCAGCTGCCCAGCTAAGTTTGAGAAGTCCAAAACTCCCCAAATTTTTCTAAGTATAGAACTTGCCCTTTTTGGAAATCTTAAATTTCAACTAACTTTCCAAAAATGGAATTTTTGATGATTTACTTGATTTTATTTATTTTATTGATTTTTCTTGATCAATTTTCCACCAAATAATCAATATTGCCAGTTGACTCTGATTTTGACTAAAAAGTCAATATTTTCCTGATTTTTCTGATTTCAGATGAATTTCCCAATTAGCCCGTTTCCGATCTAATTCTCAATCGATTTTCAACCAAAGAAGCTTCAATGAATATATTTCTTCAGGGCAACCATATTTTGCATTTAGAATCTTTTTCTGATTATATTTTTACCAGAAAGTCAACAGGGTTGACTTGGGTCAACAACCCTATCTTGAAAACTTTGAACTTGAGGATTGCATCTTTTGATCAGAGCTTTGAACTAGAGAGGATGAAACCCTGATTTTAGGAGAACTTCAATGGGAATAAGGCCATATAATCAGACTTCAAACCTTCTCTTTTGAACCAAGACATCTCTCACATAGAAGCTCTTTTTCATCAATTTTCTTGAACAGTAACAATGATATGAATGAATGTATTGGATGAATGGCCTATATGAAGTATGTGTATGAATGTGATGTGAAAGCCATTTGGGAATAAATAAGTGGGCAAATTTTGGGGTGCAACAGCAGTTACCATAGGACCCCATCTTCTGGGTAAGCTTCTGATGATCTTCTTTACGTGATCACCCTTGGTGTATCCCTTGTCAAGAACTCTCAATCCAGCAGTAAGAGTTTGAAATCTTGAAAACATCTTTTCAATGTCTTCATCATCCTCCATCTTGAAGGCTTCATACTTCTGGATTAAAGCGAGAGCTTTAGTCTCCTTGACTTGAGCATTTCCTTCATGAGTCATTTTCAAGGACTCATATATGTCATAGGCCGTTTCCCTGTTAGATATCTTCTCATACTCAGCATGAGAGATAGCATTCAGCAAAACAGTTCTGCATTTATGATGATTCATGAAAAGCTTCTTCTGATCATCGCTCATTTCTTGCCTTGTCAGCTTTACGCCACTGGCATTTACCGGATGTTTGTAACCATCCATCAGAAGATCCCATAGATCACCATCTAGACCAAGAAAGTAACTTTCCAGTTTATCTTTCCAGTATTCAAAGTTTTCACCATCAAATACCGGCGGTCTAGTATAACCATTGTTACCGTTGTGTTGCTCAGCAGAGCCAGATGTAGGTGTAGACTTTGCAGTTTCATCAGCCATCTTTTACTGAAGCGTTTTTCTCTTCCTGAATCTTTTCTAAACACGGTTAAGTGCTTGCACCTTAGAACCGGCGCTCTGATGCCAATTGAAGGATAGAAAAACACTTAGAAAGGGGGGGGGGGGGGTTTGAATAAGTGTAGCTTTAAAAACTTGACAGATAAAAAATAAATTGCACAGTTATTTTTATCCTGGTTCGTTGTTAACTAAACTACTCCAGTCCACCCCCGCAGAGATGATTTACCTCAACTGAGGATTTAATCCACTAATCGCACGGATTACAATGGTTCTCCACTTAGTCAGCAACTAAGTCTTCCAGAGTCTTCTGATCACACACTGATCACTCCAGGAACAACTGCTTAGATACCCTCTAAGACTTTCTAGAGTATTCTGATCCACACGATCACTCTAGTTACAACTTGCTTAGATACCCTCTAAGACTTCCTAGAGTATTCTGATCCACACGATCACTCTAGTTCCTTACAACTTAATGTAATCAATTCTAAGAGTATTACAATTGCTTCTTAAAAGCTATAATCACAAACTGTGATATTTCTCTTAACGTTTAAGCTTAATCTCACTAATATATTACAACAACAATGTAGTGAGCTTTGATGAAGATGAAGATTCTGAGCTTTGAATAGAACAGAGTTTCAGCAAGTTAATATGAGTTGTTTTGTTCAGAATCGTTAACCTTGCTTCTCATCAAAACTTCATATTTATAGGCGTTGGAGAAGATGACCGTTGAGTGCATTTAATGCTTTGCGTGTTCCGTACAGCATCGCATTTAATGTTATACGCTTTTGTCAACTACCTCGAGCCTTGTTCACGCTGTGTCTACTGACGTTGCCTTTAATAGCTTTTAACGTTCCTTTTGTCAGTCAGCGTAGCTTGCCACTTGTACTTCCTTCTGATCTGATGTTTGTGAATACAGCGTTTGAATATCATCAGAGTCAAACAGCTTGGTGCAAAGCATCTTCTGATCTTCTGACCTTGAAGTGCTTCTGTGCGTGATACCATCAGAACTTCAGTGCTTCTGATCTCATGTTCTTCTGATGCTTCCATAGACCCATGTTCTGATTCTGCTTCGACCATCTTCTGATGTCTTGCCAGACCATGTTCTGATGTTGCATGCTGAACCCTTGAGACAAAGCTTCTGAGCGCTGAATTATGCATACTCTTTATATATTTCCTGAAAAGGAAATTGCATTGGATTAGAGTACCATATTATCTTAAGCAAAATTCATATTATTGTTATCATCAAAACTAAGATAATTGATCAGAACAAATCTTGTTCTAACAGGGACCTCCCTCTCTAAATTAATCTTGCAGGAAAAGTGTCTTGATATTGCCGAAATGTTGTGGTTCCTTGATAGCGGATGCTCAAGACACATGACGGGAGACATATCACTTTTTGTTGAGTTTCACGCAAAGAAATAGGGGTATGTCACTTATGGAGACAACAATTGGGGAGCTATACTTGGTAAAGGAAGTGTAGGTAACCCCTCTACCACAACTATAACTGATGTATTGCTAGTAGAAGGTCTTAAACATAACCTCTTAAGTATAAGTCAATTGTGCGACAAAGACTTTAAAGTAACTTTTCACAAATTCTGGTTGCACAATAGAACATATTAAGAAAAGAGACATTATGTTTAATGGCTTAAGAGTAAACAACATCTATATGCTAAACTTGGACGAAGTATCTAAGTCAAGTACCAAGTGTCTAATTGCTCTAGGCGAAGACTCATGGCTTTGGCATAGACGCCTCGCTCACATTAATTTTGACTTACTTAACAAGGTTGTCACAAAAGACTTAGTAATCGGCTTACGAAAAATAAAGTTTTCAAAGGATCATCTATGTGATGCTTGTCAAAAGGGAAATCAAACAAAAACCTCTTTTAAATCAAAGAACGTGGTTTCAACATCACGCCCTCTTGAACTCCTTCACATGGATCTCTTTGGCCCCTCAAGGACTAAAAGCATAGGTGGAAACATCTATGATTTTGTCATTGTCGATGATTACTCTAGATTTTGTTGGACAATCTTTCTACCTAGTAAGGATCAAAGCTTTCCAGCTTTCACTCAATTTGCAAGGTTATGTCAAAATAAAATGAACACCAAAATAGTTGCAATCCGAAGTGATCACGGTGGAGAATTTAAAAACCATCTTTTTGAAAAATACTGTGATAAACATGGAATTGAACATAACTTTTCAGCTCCTAGAACACCACAACAAAACGGAGTGGTTTAACGTAAAAATCGTGTTCTAGAGGAGTTGGCAAGAACAATGCTCAATGAGGGTAGTCTACCTAAGTATTTCTGGGCTGACGCTATTAGCACCGCATGTTATGTTTTGAATAGGATACTAATTCGTCCTATACTAAACAAAACACCATATGAATTATTAAAGGGTAGAAAACCAAATGTGTCACATCTCCACGTATTCGGTTGCAAATGTTTTGTGTTAAACAACGGTAAGGATAATCTTGGGAAATTCGATGCTAAAGCTGACGAAGGCATCTTTTTTGGTTACTCTCAATCTAGTAAAGCATATAGGATATACAACAAAAGGTTACTTATAGTAGAAGAGTCAGTACATGTGTCCTTTGATGAATCTTATGCAAAATATGTCGAGAAAGGTATATCTTTTGACAGTGCAGGCCCATCTACTGAAGACATTGTCAAAGACAAGGAAGACGAAAATGAAAGTGTTGCAAAGGAGGATGCTAAGCAAGAGAAAATTGAGTCCCATGATAATGTTGAAAAAGAAAGCACCTCAAACAACGAAGAACTTCCTAAGGCCTGGACAAACGTAAAAGATCATCCAATCGATAACATAATAGGGGACATCTCAAAGGGCGTTACAACACGCTCCAAGATAAGTAACTTTTGTCATCATTTTGCTTTTGTTTCACAAGCTGAACCGAAAAACGCTAAGGACACATTACTTGATGAGCATTGGCTAATGGCCATGCAAGAGGAATTAAACCAATTTAAACAGAACGATGTTTGGGACCTTGTCTCTCATCCGGGAGCACATCAAGTAATCGGTACTAGATGGGTTTTTCGTAACAAACTTGATGAAAACGGAGTTATTACTAGAAACAAGGCTAGATTAGTAGCTCAAGGCTACAACCAAGAGGAAGGTATTGATTATGAAGAGACGTACGCTCCCGTAGCACGTCTCGAGGCTATTCGTCTCTTACTTGCTTACATTTGTTCAAAAGAGTTTAAGCTCTTTCAAATGGATGTTAAAAGTGCCTTTCTAAATGGATACATTAATGAAGAGGTGTATGTAGCTCAACCACCTGGTTTTGAAAATTACAAGTATCCAAACCATGTTTATAAGTTGAAACGTGCTCTATACGGTCTTAAACAAGCTCCTAGAGCTTGGTATGAACGTTTAAGCAAATTTCTACTTAGCCAAGGATACTTTAGAGGTAAAGTTGACACTACTCTCTTCATTAAAAGAAAAGGTGAAGATGTACTTTTGGTTCAAGTTTATGTAGATGATATTATATTTGGATCGACTAATACAAAACTTGTCAAAGAATTTTCTAAGCTTATGCAGAGTGAATTTGAGATGAGTCTCATGGGAGAGCTGAATTTCTTCCTTGGCCTACAAATCAAGCAACTTAGTCATGGAACGTTCGTAAGTCAAACCAAGTATTGTACAGAGTTGCTTAAAAGACTTGGAATGAGTGAGGCAAAAGAGATTGACACACCTATGGCAACAAATAGTAACCTAGACAAAGATGAGAAAGGTAAAGAGGTTGATGTAAAATTGTACCGAGGTATGATAGGTTCACTATTGTATCTCACAGCTTCAAGACCGGACATCATGTTTAGTGTATGTATGTGTGCAAGATACAAATCTTGTCTAAAGGAATCACACTTAAAAGCTGTAAAAAGAATTCTACGATATCTACGTGGAACTACTACATATGGCCTATGGTATCCTAAAGGTAATGAATGTTATTTGGTGGGATTCTCCGACTCAGACTTTGCTAGATGCAAATCCGACAGAAAGAGCACCAGTGGGACATGTCATTTATTCTCAAATTCATTAATAAGCTGGCATAGCAAGAAACAAGTATCAGTTGCATTATCTACCGCTGAGGCAGAATACGTAGCTGCCGGAAGCTGCTGTGCTCAAATATTATGGCTCAAGCAACAACTCATTGACTTTGGTATTAAGCTTGATCGTATACCTATCATGTGCGACAACACAAGTGCCATAAACTTGAGCAAGAATCCTGTTTTACACTCACGAACCAAGCATATTGAAATAAGGCATCACTTCCTAAGAGATCATGTAGAGAAAGGGGAAGTTGTATTTGAACATGTAGAGAGCAAGAAGCAACTAGCTGACATCTTCACCAAACCTCTAGCAACGGAGCAGTTCTTCAACATTCGTAGGGAATTAGGGATATTAGATATCTCTAATTTGAGCTAAATGCGTTTGTTTTCTTAATTTTATTCCTTTACTTTATATATATTGATTATGCTCAAGCTAACATCTCTTTCAGTATGAAGGTAGTTCATCATCAAATCAAGCATCATTCCACATTGACTAGAGGATTATACTTCACTCTACGAAATGATGACAAGATACCTACAAATTAAGAAAATGGTAACATGTTTGTTGTTCACTTCCAAAATTTTTATTGATACTATAATATGCTATCAATTAACATGCTTATAGTGACGTTATACATGCTTTTCCATATCTCATTTACACACATATGTTGATCATCATTCTACATAACATATCACGTTTTGGACATACAAGCATGTAGAATAAGCATATCACCAACATTCATAAGCATATCACTGCATTTCTAACATTTGAGGCAATTTAGGTCGACCTAATTCGTCTCTGCGTCGACCTACAGAAATTTTTTTCCCAATTAACAAAATCATGCTCAGTTACGTCGACCTACCCCTCTTTTAGGTCGACCTAATCTGAATTTTTTTTGGGGTCCTTCTGTTAGGTCGACCCAGCCTCCCTTTAGGTCGACCTACTGATACAAAATTTCCAAAATTGGGCCTGTTGGTCGACCCAGCCCATTTCCATTCATCTTTATGCATCCATTTCTCATTCCTCCTCATTCCCAAACACTTGTGTACGGCCAACCCTAATTCTCCTACAGCAAACTTCCTCCAATCATCCTCTTTCTCACACAAATTTCTTCAAATCATGGCACCAAAATCAAGAAAGGGAAAGGAAGTCGCATCTGGATCATCCTCTCAACCGGTAAGTGCTATAGCTCTTGTTCATCCTGATTGTAAGGAAAACTTTGAGAAGTGGCAAATGAAAAGGAAAATTGTTAGGCAATATATCTATAACCCACATGTTGTCAAACATATGCATATTCCCGATGTTGCAAATCTTATTGAACACCAAAATATTCATCCATTGGTGCGATGTGACACTCCGTACTGTGAAAATACCGTTAGGGCTTTCAATGCAGGGTTCCAAAAAGGGGACGGTTGTAATTTCCGATTTAAGATGGGATCCAGGTCGCATGTTGTTGACAAACGGGCTTGGATAAGCATTTTTGGCCTCACACTTGTAGGAGATGAATTCTGTATGGAAGACGGTGAGATGCCGGCCAACTATGATCATGTGGCCTACATGAGATCCATTCTCAAAGACCCTTCCGTATTTGACAAGCCAAATGAAACAATCACAGATGGTCACTTAAAGAGAGATCCTAGGCTCCTAAATTGGATCATCTCAAGAGTCATTCGACCAAGAGCAGGAGGATTCTCAAGAATTGAACGCAATGAAGTTGTGTTGATGTATCTGCTGCAAAACAGAACGCGTGTACACTGGCCACACTTTCTAGCTGCCAAGTCCATGAAGTACAGCAGAAAACTACTGCTCTATGTTATGGTTCAATCATTCAAACAATCGTGAACCATTTCGGCATGAAACTTGATAATTTGCCCTACATCCACATGCAACAGTCTCAAGACTTCTCCCAAACAACCTTAACCCTCATGGGATACCACTGGGATCCAAATAGGAAAACCTACTATCTCATTCAAAAGGGAACCGGAAAGATCATATACAACTATGACGATCCTACAGAGTTTGGCCCCCTTGCAGGTAATGATGAAGAAGGCAATGATCAAGACATAGCAAATGATGACGATCACACTATGGAAGATGTTTCACATCATCCGGATCCAAATTGGCAATATGTTCCAACACAAGAAGAGGAAATCCCTTGGGGATACACAGCTCAACCTCAACCGGATCAGTCCAACATCATCTCCATGCTTGAAAATATGCAAATCCGTCAACAACAAAACTTCGAAGCACAGCAGCTCTAGTTCCAAAACATGCAACAGCTTCAACAAGAGCGCTATGAGGAACAACAAAGTCAGTATGCAACTCTACACCGCCTAGCTCAAGAGCACAAAACTGATTTTGAAACCTTTGCTTCTAATCTGATTGAGCGCCAGAATCGCCTTGAAGAAACAGCAGCAAATAGACATGCTAGTCTGAGCCAACGCTTCAACATCCTTAACACTTCCGTCAATGATCTACTGGAACAAGTTGAAGAGGATCGACCTCACGGATTCCACAGAGGGCGAGGACAATGGGGCAGACACTAGCAAGCCTTGCATATCATTAGCCATCTCATTGCATTGCATTTCATTTCATATCTCTATGTTTTTTTTTGTTGTCTACCTTAATTACTTGACATTGAGCTTGGTTGTGTAATCTTAATTATGCCTGGATATTATATTGTGCCTTTCTATATCATATTTGATCTGCACTATTATGATATTGTCTTTCTATATTATTTTTGCCTTCTGCTTCTCTCTTTCTGTTTTCTGGCTTTTTGATGTTGTCAAAGGGGGAGATAAATTGAGAGTACGGGGGAGCTTAGTATGGGGGAGCTAACACATACAAGATATGAGCTGTGAATACGGGGGAGCGTTCGTCATTCAAGAAAATGTTTGCCATCATCAAAAAGGGGGAGTTTGTAATAACAAGCATACACTCACAAATGAGTTTTTGATTCATGGCAAACATCACAAGCAATCAAATACAAGGGCACAAGTGAATGACTAAAAGAAAATGAAGCTTTGACCAACTTTGCATCTATCAGGTCGACCTAGTTCACAATCAGGTCGACCCAAACTGAAGCAAAAATTACATACTTCTGTTAGGTCGACCAAGAGCTTCAGCAGGTCGACTCAAAGTGAAGCAAAAACAACATGTCCCTGTTAGGTCGACTCATCCTCCATCCTAGGTCAACCTAAACTAAAGAAAAGTCTCAAGAACGCAAGTTAACTGACTTTAGGTCGACCTAAGCTACCAACAGGTCGACTCAACTGGAAGCAATTACAACTTGGCCAAATCTACCTCTGTTAGGTCGACCTAACCAACAAAGTAGGTCGACCTATCTGCTCAAAACCTTCCAAACTTAGTGTGTTTTACTGATACACAGATCCTGCTCCTTTATATATTCTTTCATGTCATTTATTGCAAATCAACACCAACAACTGAAAGATACACAAAGGCTTCTCATCTTCGATCATCGACACAACTCCAACACAACTACACACAATCATTTTTGCATTGAGGGTTTGCGTTCAAGATCGATAACATCCATGGAACGGAATTGAAGATTCCTAGTGGGTGAAGATTTGTGGGGTTTTGGTGAATAAAATCTGCGGATTTTGTCCTCCAAGATTGGTGAATTTTGGGGGTTTTTTTATCAAGAGGCTTTATCAAAGATTCAGCTGAGTGTGAAGATTGAAGAACAAGGGTTCAAGGAATTCAATACACTGCAGCAAGGAAATCAAAGTGAAGCTCTTGGAAGACCTTGATCTGGCTCAAGATTAAGGGGGAAGAAGATTCAAAGGATCAACATAATTGGTTTATCGTTTATCGCTTTGTTATCTTCTTTGTATAAACTGTTTTCAATAATAATGAAAGACATCCCAATTCCCGTTTGGAATTGGGGGCAGATGTAGTCGTAGCGAGGACGATCGACGAACTGCCTGAACAAATATCATGTTGTTATCGCTTTATCTTTTCATTTACGTTTTGTTCGTAGTTGGTTATAATTGCAAATTGATCAACGATTCAAGTGTTAAAATTGTGTATTAAGAACCTTCGTAAACATCACAATTCACCACATATTGAATCACAATCAATTTGGATATTATCACCAAGTGTTTGTGATTTTGCTTCATCCATTATCAAAGCATTGCAAACCAAGTTTATCAAATCAGAAGTTAATCGTTTTTCATTAGAGCAACGAATTGATTCAATAACCTATCCTTTCATTGTTAATCCCAATTATTTTGTGGTTTTATCACATATACAACCTTTTCAATAGCGGTTCGGAATAGACGCAAGTCGATCCTGAACCGCTTTCGCTTAAGTTTGAAATAATTCCGAAAAACTCTGAGAGATCTATTCACCCCCCCTCTAGATCCTTAAGCCTAGCGTCTAACACCCTCCCCTCGTGAACCAAACATATTTTTAAACGAAATCCCTTCCCTCCCCTCCCCTCCCCTCGTTTGAACCAAACATATATATAATTACAAAAAATCCCTCCCCTCCCCTCCCTTTCCCTTCCCTTCCCTCCATTAAAATCTCTCCCCTCCCCTTCCCCTCATTTGAACCAAACAGACCCTAAGATTCTATTGAGGGGGTATTTTCTTCCTCTCAGAAATACAACATGTCCTTGGGAATTGATTACAATTTCTTACTCACTCTACATTGTCTTTGAATAGATTCGGCCACCAAAAACCACTTTTTAGAATTGTTGTATTTGTTCTTTCCACCCACTATGATAGCTTCCATAAGATGAGATATGACAATCCCACATTATATTTTTTGCTTCCTTCCCATCTACACAAATTTTGACTATCCCTTATGGACCTACCATAAACAAAAATGGGTCGTCCGAAAAATAAAATTTAGCAACATAATACAATTTGTTTCCTTTGCTACCGTGTAATATTTTTTTGCTCTTCTTTTCCATCTTTGACATTGGCCTTAATAGAAAACAACGACCTTTCAATAATCACAAACAACTTCTCATATAGAAAACTCCTTCATTGTATCCTTTTCTTTGACAACCATTTGGAAGAGAGTGATGTAATTATTTATAACTTAAGATAATAACAATCTAATACCTTCTAATCTAGCTAGAGGTTCAAAGATTTAAGTATAATCAATACATTCATGTTGACTATAGCCTTGAGCTACTGGTTCTGCTTTGTTTCTTACCACTTCTCATGTTATATTAAGCTTGTTTTTGAACACTCATTAGGTCCAATGATATTCTTCCATATGGAAGTTGGAAGAAGATCTCATACATCATTTCTTTGAAATTGATTAATTTCCTCTAGCATGGAAATTATCCAAACATCATCACTTAGAGACTCATTTATGGAAGATGGTTCAATAAGAGATAATAGTCTCAAAAGATTGAATTCATTTATGAGTGATTATATGGTTTTTACTATATCTTCCTTACTTCCTAAGATAAGTTCTTTTGAATGTGAAGACTTATTATACTACCATTGATGATTGTTCTAGAGACACTAGCATCATTTTTTTCTCCAAATGCTTCTTGTTGAGAGTCGTATGCGTTTCTAGAGCTTTGTGCGCCATAGGCACTTTTGACAAGTGTCTTTTCTTCATAAGATGTTGATATTGTTTTTCCACTAACTGGATATCTGTCGTCGTTCAACTAGCTTTAACATTCATAGTCAAGCCGTTTATCATTAAACTTAACGCGAATTGATTCTTCAACTATTAAGGTTTCACTGTTACATACCTTGTAAGCTCTGGAGTGTTCAAAGTATCTTAACAAGATACACTTTTGTTCTTTGGAATAAACATGTTAAGGTGTTCTTTGATGTTTAGCACATAACAAGTATAACCAAAATGATGGAAATATGAAATGTTAGATTATCTACCGTTCGAAAATTCATAGGGAGTCTTATTTAATATATGTTAATTAAGAAATGTGGTTGAGGCTAACTCAACCCTACAAAGTCGGCTTGTAGGGTAAAGGTTGTCTTTACTTATAAGCACATGTTCAAGCCATATATTGTCTGATGTGGGACTCCTAACAAAATCCTTCACGCCCAGGACTGGACATCTAGAGCATGGAAATAAATGGTGGGTGACCCGATAGCGGAAACCTGATAGCAAGTAGCCCACCGGACTTAAACGAGGCTTTTGATATCATGTTAGAATTAGAGTTTGGCCTAACTCATCCTTACAAAACCGACTTGAAAATAAAATCTGAGTGAAATAGGAGTTGTTTGAACTAGAACACGGTTTTCCGTGAGCTCGAAAAAAAACTAAGACCAGATCTGGAACAATTGCACAGTGGCGAGTGGGGCGGTGAAAAAATCTCTGGGATCGGCCGCTAGACACGCTGGCACGCGTGGTTCAGGTGGCGACGCATAAGGCCCCCGAGAGGAGATAAAGGTGGCACATGTGAGTATGTGCGGAGGTTTCTACTGATGAAAAAGTGGAGAACGACCAAATCGGAGGAGGCGCTTCTGCCAGTAGGGTTAGTATGCCGGAAGGTCATCGGGAATAGTAGTGATGGCAGTGGACGGCGGTGGTGACCAAAATTTTTTGAAAAACTGATACCACAATGAGTCACAGTAGTGTATGGAAGGCAAACCGGAGTTATGACACGGTTTGCCAAAAATTTCTCACCGGAAGATAGTGTGTCAATCGGGTAAAGCACGGTGAAGGGTTGTCTCTCACTAGGCTCTGATACCATATTAAGAAATGTGGTTGGGCCTAAATCAATCTTACAAAATTGACTTGTAGGGTGGTGGTTTCCTCCACTTATAAGCACATGTTCAAACCATATATTGTCTGATGTGGGACTTTTAACAATGTCTAATATAAATTCTATTTTGAATTTAACGTGTTGTATTTACAGCTTCTGCCCATAAGTATTTTGTAATATTTTTCTCATTGACCTTGATTTTTTCTATCTTTTGAAGGGGCCTGTTTTTCTCTTCTACAACTCTATTTTGTTGTGGAGATCATGGACATGATGTAACACCCCAATTCTATCCCGCGGAATTTAAATAAAATCAGAGAACAAAAATTCACAAAACGAAACAATTGAGGTATCACATATTCATTTTCAAAGACAAATCACCTCGTCGCATAAATCGAATACATAGCATTCACAAATTACGGAAGATCCGACAACATCAAGTGATAGTCTTTAACATAAAACAACTTCCATAAAAGTGCAACGGAAACTCAACAATTAGTTCAAAGATTCATAGCATCATAATTCAATGATTAACACAATTAAAGTGGCAATCTCCAAAAGACAACTCAAGTATTTTCCAAAACATAATAAATCAAAAGCAAGTATATCAACGTGTTCGTCTCCCCGAGTGCTACGTATCAGAGCGATAATGACTCAAGACTAACTCGGCTAAACTCCTCTCAATGCGAATCACCTGCACGTTACCAATATAAAGGCAACGACAAAACAAAGAAAAGGGTGAGATATCAAATCATATAAGTGAGCGCATGATAAATTGTACATTAGGATCCAGGCATATATAGTCATCACATCACAAGTATTAATATTACTATACACTTTATGCTTTCACTAATTCACAAATCTCACATACTTTACATCTCAAACCAAGTCACCACAAATCATATTCACATCAATTGCATATAAATCTCATTCATTTAATTTGCAAGATAATTCACGATACATCACATATAAGTTACACAAGACATGTTCAGTTAATCACATTCGCAAGTATTGATATTCTCATACTATTCAAAAAAATCATCAATTCACATTTTCACATACATTCATCATTTAACAAGTCACAGAATACAATCACGGTATAGTCACAAAACGTCACAAATATGAATCACATAGACACATGAGACATGACTCATGCATATGCATGTGGTACCAATCGGAGCCTCTGCCCCCGTCACTAATTGCCAATTCAGGGCATAAGGCATAAGTATTCATCACCAAATTTGCATAATCCAGACATACACAAGGCATAAGTATTCATCACCAATCAAGACATACACAACATACTCTGCACAATCACACGTCATCACTAGGCATGCGCCTACGTCACTGATAATTACCAATTATTAGAGGTAATTCAACGTCACAATTAATCATTCATCTTCACATATAGAAATAAACTCATCACGACATCATTATCATTTACTTCACAAAATATTCGTCACAAGGCACACGCCCATATCACAATCATCATTTATCATAAAAGGTATTAACACTTCACACATAATACAACAACTTCATGTAAACAACGTAGCAATTCCAAGATCTCACAAAATCAACTGTCGATACCATTAACAAACAATCACATAGATATCCATAATAATTCATAAGGTATGATCACAATTTTATACTAGTTAATCAGACACAATTAAATTACTTCACCACTTATCCAATTCATTTGGTTAAATTCACTACTTACTATCATACCATAGTTCCTAAGTTAATTACTAAATCCCAAAGTATGATTACGGTCAAATTCTCAAGATACCGTTATTTACCGACAACCGAATAATTTATCTAAGTCCAAGTGTTTTTCAATTAAATAGACTAAATGAGATTAATTAAACTATTAATTTAATCGACCGATTAATATCACAATTTCGATAAAATAACACCACCACGTTAATATACTAATTAAACTTAGCTACCACGTAAATTTTCATCAAATTTCAGACAACTAATTATACCGCTAAATTCGGCTATTTCGATCAAACGAGATTGTTTTGCATTTCATAATGTTCCGCTACTGTTACATACTATATATTTATTTATTTTTACTTTTTTAACTATATTACCTTTCCATTTCTATTTCATAGCCATCTGACATTTCTTCAAATAATAGTATAAAACGAAAAACGTGAAACAGAATGAAAACAATGAACATATATGACGTCTTGGTACATCGTGGAATAAAACAGAAAAAAAAGATGTGCCGCCCGTCAATGGCTCAGCATGCCAAACGTCTTGCATTTTCCGGCCGTCATGGCCTCCTTTATTTGTTTCCATTACTCATGAATAATCAATTTACGGTCTTACGTTTATTAACACAAGTTCAGCATTTTCGGTATACGCAAGCAGTAACAAACAGAATTCAAGTTTCGGTAACAAATCAACACAGAAAAACATTAACCTAAATCCCTAATACCCAACATACAAGGTTTCATAAGCCCCATTATAGGAAGAGAACCCCACCCTTACCTTATTCAATTGAAGAAAACTCTACCAATCTTGACTCTTAGTTTGGGATTACTCTAAACTTGGTTCTCCTCTTCAAGACCTAGCCTCCTTCTTCACAAAAATCACTTCTATTTTATGATATCTCTACACTTCCCCTAAACCCTTACTTACACTAAAACCTATCCTTAGTATAACATTGGGCCTAAGGGTAAAACCACATTATTATTCTTCACTTAGTAAAAATAAATAGGCCCAATAAGCTCACTAACTCAAATAACCAATTATATCACTTTTATTAATATTCCATCAATATAGTATTTCCGACTTGAAACTAATATTATTCTTAATATTATTTTACGACTTTAACTTAATTAATCCAAATACGTTCCTTAAAATAATATCGACAAATCCAATTACGACATAATCCAATATTTAAATCCCTCAATAATTTAATTAACCAATTTAATTAAATTTGGGGCGTCACAACTCTCCCCCACTTAGAATATTTTCGTCCTCGAAAATTCGCTCAACACCATCCCAAACACAAACGTCGTATCCAATTCTCAAATCTCCAAGTCATGCCTGGTAACACTTTGATCACTATCTCTTCGTCATAACAACGATTCCCATGAACACAACACGTTACTATACTTACAAGATTTGCATTAATCAACGACCCATCAATCCAGACATCAAGATAACTCATCTTCACAGACTTTTGACATATAGTTTCTTACTCCCATAAGTCTTACAATAATAGTGCCACATAAAGCTTCCGCTGCGCAACTCTGATAATTCCTCTTTAAGTCACCATCCTCGGTAAAATTCCGCCAACTATATGGTTCACAAATTCTCAACCAATATAGTCTTTCTTCAATAATCATCCTCACGTCGTTGTTTCACTTGATATTTCCAATCTTTCACTTTGCGACACTCGTCTGCATAAAACGCACCACACCAATTGCTCATTTTGTCCGATTATTACTCAACCATTCCTCTCATCAAGCTACACAACTGATGAGTGACTATCTTCACAATAAAATATAAATAATCTTTCTACACTATTAAGACAACAAGGCAAGTCATTTTGTTGGAGCGGTAAAGCGGCAAGCAAAAAGTAATAGGTATTATTTATTACTGGGTGATATAGATTATATCGTATCGTAGTTCACAGAGATTGATGAGAAAAACTGTCGTTCGACTATCTCGCGTTCTAAGTTTCATGATTGGGTGCGGAAAAGTAAAAAAACCTAAAAAATTTGAGTTTTCTATTTATACAAAAATTGAATTCCCAGAGCGCGCGACGCGCCCTAGTAGCGTGCGACGCGCCCTCTCACTTATGTACCAAACCGCCCAAGCGCGCGATGCGCCCTAATCCGGCATGACGCGCCCTCAGTGCTGCCCTAAATTATTTCTTTTTCTCCTACAGCACGCGACGAGCCCTATTCCGGCGCGACGCGAGCTACACCAGAACAACAGTTATTACTTCAAAACGCGTCTGCAGCCGTGTCATCGACACTTTATTCCTCGAGGCTCCAAAAACGCAAAAATACCTACAAAAAGACAACAAAACTATCAAACGGTACATATTTACACGAAAACATAATAAAACACAAACGATACAAATATACACAAAACGGGGAATTATTCAAACGGTATTAACAAAAAGTATCGATAAGTGCCACTATTTACATACACAAAATAACTACATTTTGGCACTTATCAAACTCTCCCCAACTTGAATCTGTTTGTCCTCAAACAAGACCAAACACTCAAATTGCAAAAGTAAAAATCCAAATAATCAAGAATCAACAAGATTTAGAAAAATGAAACAATTATACGGTTCAAACAAAAACGTACGAACAAAGTAAATACTTACCACAATCCTATAACGACAACATGAAAACGAAACAAATCCTAAGTACAAAAATCATGCAAAACATTCTAAAACAAAACAAGCTCAATCACGAATCACGCCTGTAATACGGTGAACTGACCTTTTTTGAAATGGCGCGGTAAGCAAGAGTCGCCATCGACTTTTATTTTATCCAATAGAAAGGCTAAAAGAACAGGAAAAGACCTTTTGAAGATTTTGAGTTCGGGGGGTAAGTTATACAAAGGGAAGGTGTAAAGCACCCTTTGCATCCATGGTTTTCCATGGACTCTTAATTGCTTAGCTCACTTTGTTTTCAAAATGTTTGAATTGTTTGAAAAGATTTTCGAAGAAGAACTTTAGCTTGTAAATAAGCATAGTCTTTTTGAAAAGTTTCTTTGAAAAGAAGTGGGGAAAGATTTTGAATTTGAATTTGAATTTGAAAAAGAGCAAGCAATTAATAGCAACTACCCTAAGTTTAGAAATTTGTTCTTTTAGCTTTTCAGGGCGAAAGGGTCTATCCATACCATAAAAGGGCAGGAAGTCTTTCAATTGGATGTTTAAGAGTCATCGAGGAAGTATCGTTCGCCATAAGACTATCCCTTGCCATAAAGAGGGCAGGTAGTCTAAGGGAAGGATATAATAGTCATTTATTTAGGCATCATGCGAGGATACCTTAGCAATGGGGACAAATCATCATTTTACCGAGGCAACATCGAGGGACAAATTTGATGATGAATGAACTGAGAGCAACATTTGCTTTAGGTATCCTCGGAATCGAGGGACTTGACTATTTTAAATAAAGGCATCAGGCAACAAGGCAACGAGAATAAGGCAACAGTAATAAGGCAACAAGAGAGGTTACCCTAAAGGTGTGTGGGTGCAACAATCACGTGGTTAACTTCGATGATATTTATCTTGTAAGTTAGTGATTTATATTCAGTTAATAGTCTTGCACTCCCTAGGGTTACTAACCACGCAGTTTTAAAATTGTAGAAATTAAAGGCAGAAAAATAAAAGTTCTACGCTATTACAATAAACACCTGCGGGGATTGGGGGAATTAAAGCAGAAAATAAGAGATGAATAATTAATTTAATTATCTTTATCTTGAGTCTTGATCTTCCTCGAACCCTCGATTGACTCTGAACATCTGAGAATTAAACAGAAAATAATAGGGATGAGTGTATGTGGAATTCCTTGACATTGAAAATAAACCTCAATTTAACCTATAAGACAAAAATTAAAATAAAATTTAAATAAGAAAAGGATTAGAACTTAGCTTTTCGATTGCCACGGCGCGTAGTCGGAAGATCTTGGCTAACCCTGAAAAATCAGAATGAAAAGGAAAAGAATTGGGCGCGAAAATAAAAGCAGTAAAAGTTGAAAGGAGAATGAAAAGGCGAATAAAATATAGTTAAGAAAAAAATCAAAGTTAAAACCTTAGACAAACCCAAAGATTAAAACCTAAGGGTTATAGTTAATAGACAACTCTTACATTGTTGATAATTTATGTTTACCCGTGGTTTATTGATTAAGGCTAAACTTAAAGGTAGAAATTAATCCTAATCGCTTAAACCTAAATTATAAATTAATTATCCTAATTAATTAATTAATCCTAACTTAAACTATTCTAATTTTAGCCTAAACAATATTACTAAATTAATTAAAAGTAAAACCTAATGATTTAAAATAACTAACACCAACCCTAATCTTAATTTTATTAGTTAATTATTTTTTAGTTAGTGATTAAAAATTAATGGATGATTACTAAGTAAGAAAATAAATAAAAAAATGAAGAAAAACAAGAAAGAAAACAACCTGGTAGTGGTTGAGGGTGTGTGGAATCCTGTGTTGCATGTCCCTGAGTGTCTGTGGTACGCTGCCTCATCATGTACGTTGGATTTAATCTGGATACGATCCAACAGTGATACTGGGAGAGTGTATCGTAGGCTTAAGAAGTCACTGGCACTGAATCTGCAATCAAAAAAATACAAAGAAAAACAAATGCTTCCTTGGGTATCGAACCCAGGTTTGGCACGACACACACAACACTGCTATGCCAGCTGCGCCAATTTGTTGACTTGTTAGTAACATAGGTGAGAGATATTAAGTACAAAATTCAACTCACCTTGGGAAAGTCAAACGATTTCAGGCTGGGGCCCATTATCTTTTGACGGGCCAGTCACATGCGGAGAGAGAAGATAGCCACTGTTGACCAGCCAATCATTCTCCTTGAAAGTGCCAGGCGTGCGTTGAAGGATTTCTTGGCCATTCAGACCACCGTCGACGGTGGCTCTTCCTTCTTCTCCGATGGGCATCAAACATGGATCCTGCGAAAACAGTAAAAAAACAAAAAGAGAACGACACAATCCCACTAAATTGGCCATTACGAGTTCAATGGTACAGTTATCTCGCCCTGAAAATGTCTGTAGCTCTCAGTTTGAAGCTTCACCGAGCTTCAGCCCTAACAATGGCAAATCATCATTCCGGTCCAATAAGTCACATGTAACACGTCAAAGTGGCTATAATGGAGTTCCTGAGTGCATCTATGCATGAAGAATAGGTTAATAATGCATAAATTAATGAGTTCAAAACTTGAAAAACTTAACTCCGGTGAGAACGAGCAGGAGGATTCTGTGCACTCTCAGGCTTGAACGACGACTGGGATTTTCTTCTAGGATGTCAAGGACGCGTGTTTGATACTTGGTAGGGATTGAAACGGGCTGTAACCTTCAAATCGATCCCTCTTTTTTTGTCCCACTTTTGAAGTTTCTTGTTAGGGTTTATCGAGCAGCTGCCTTCGTCCCCTTTTGAGTCAATATCATTTATAATATATAGGGGAGAATACTAGGGTTTTTAGTTTTGGAATGAATCAAAGATTTTTATTGAAAAGAAATTTTATTTGATTTCATATTCCAAACTTTCTATTTCAAGTCTCCATCTATTTCATGCATTTTTCACGTTCTTCTTGGCCTTTGGATTGTTTTAGATTGATAAAGATATTTGGAGCATCAAATCATAAAATTTATTTCATTAAAATATGATTTTATTTGATTTAATTTGACTTTAAAATAATAAAAATCAAATATAAATAAATGAAATCATGAAATAATATTTATATGACCAATGGGCTCTTTATGGACTTGAATTCACGTGGGAAGCCCAAAAATAAAAGCCCAATACTCAAAACTTGAATTTGCTCATTTAAGGTTTCATGTATTTTTCCATTTTTGCCCAACTTCTGTCAACTATAACTCACTCAATTTTGATCCTATGAAGGTGTTCTAGGACTTTTTGGAAACCTCAAGTTGTCCTCTACAAGCCACTTTGGAACATATTTTTCATTTGGAGATTTTATCTTGATGATATTGCTCGTGACAAAAAACAGCTTTTTGCGATATTCTAGAAGGAC
Organism: Vicia villosa; assembly: GCF_029867415.1. NCBI lineage: Eukaryota > Viridiplantae > Streptophyta > Magnoliopsida > Fabales > Fabaceae > Vicia > Vicia villosa. The sequence continues at coordinate 111,097,839 of NC_081182.1, read as the reverse complement.
CTTTAATGTTTTGGCTTATATCTCTTATGCGGAAGCATTTCTTGACCTTGGGCCCAACATCAAAGTTGTAGAGAATTGAATTTCCTTGATAATGAGATTTGGTTAAGGAATTTTTGAGAAAGTATGAGAGAGTTATGGCTGGTCAAAGTTCGGTTGACTTTTACCTAGAAACCCTAATTTAGAAACTTTTGAATTTGTTGATTTCTGATCATTTCTTGATGAACCATGATCAATCCTTGATAAAATGGTGAATGATACTTCATAATGAGGATGTTGACCAAAAATCAGAAGTTGTGACTGTGGTTTGACCATAGTTTGACCTTTAGGTCAACCAGTCGATTATTGATCGTTTGGGCCATTGAGTGAGCAATCTTTTGAATCAGAGCTTGAAACTTGGCATGAGGGTACTTTGAATCATATGAGAGATCATGGAATCCACTTGAGGTATCAGAATTTTAAATTCCTAGATTAAATCAGAAACCCTAATTTAGAGGTTGTTGTTTAGGAGAGAGACTGCATGCTTCCTTCTTGTGTATCTTTGAGCATTTGAAAGTCAGATGGACTGAAATATGAATAAATATGTTGGGAAAATTTTGGGGTATGACAACGCCTAGCAAAAATTCATCGGTAGATGAAAAACACCAAAAGGTGAGGACTTTGACACACACCCAACAATCTTGCAAACAATAGACAAAATTATGCGTTCATCCAAAAGTAGTATTGAAAATGCAACGACACGAATCACAAGGGCTTTCAAGGTTGTAATGTGGCTCGATTAACAAACAAGTGATAAGTCCTAAAGCTAATCGAAACAAAAACTTGCCTAAACCTAAGGGAGTAATTACTTCCACAAAGTTTCAAACAATACAATTCCAATCCAACTTTCTTCTTCATCACAAGTTTCACACCAAACACAAAACATATTAGCACACTCTTATTCATACTCTTTTTGTTATTTTCTTTTTCAAACTTTTTCTCTTTTTTTTCTTTTTCTTTTCTTTCTTTTTCACATTTTTTTCTTTCTTTATCTTTTCTATCCACAACCGCATACCAATCACAACATAAGCAAGCAAACATCCTCTCCCCAACTTGAATTCAACCATAACATAAAGTGAATACTCCCTACTTTCTAAGCCAAGGTAAAAATTCACACTATAAATCATAGTGGAGGGTTCAAGAAAACAAAGAATCAACATCCATACACAATTGAAAACCAAACACTCATAGACAAGCATTAAGCAAAAATAATATGGATATTGACAAAAAGGTTCAAAGGAGGTTACTAATGCTCACACACTCACAGGGTGAATTGATATTTGGCTATGGTAGTTGTGTTCAAAATCAAACAAGTGCCTTGATCACTTTCGTGCATTCACAAAATCAATACAAATGAAAGATTAAACATAATAATATCCAGTTAAAACAAGAAATGTCGGTCACTCGCATATGTACACAATGGAAAGCCATATCACATTTATGGTAAAAAGGGAAAACTAATTGTGATTCAAGTCATGAGCAAATTATGTAAAAAGAATGAGTAATATGAAAATTGTACAAATGAAAAGTCTCCTAAACATGCTATGCTATAGAAAGCGATAAACGAGTACCTTGCTATGTACAAACTTGATTAATCATTACCGCATAACCGGCATGTTGAAACAATCAAAATCGGAGAATTACCAAATGCGACCACAAGCGAACGAGCCAAAATTTGAATCTAAACACAAACAAAAGAATTAAAAAATAAAACTATAAAATACTATACTATAAAGCCTTAGGGTAAGTGGGAAAAAGGCGAGCCAAGCGAACAATTAAAAAGAATTCACTGACACAAAGCAACACAGCGCACGACGTGCCCTAAAGCGCGCGACGCGCGCTACACTAGAAAAACCACACCAGTCTAAAAAGAGCAGAATTTCCAATGCGGCCTCCATTTATCACCTACACTACTAATTTACAGAAAATTAAAACAGAATAATACAATCGTTGGGGTGCCTCCCAACAAGCGCTCGTTTAACGTCGTTAGATTGATGCCTTTATTGTTTCGCGAATGGTAAGTGTCATACCCCAAAATTTGCCCTCCTGATTCTATTTCTACGGGTTTATGCTTTGCATATTATTTGCGTAATTGTGCATTTGTTCATACATACGTTCAATTTACGCATTTTTATTCTAGTGTATGATTTAATGGTTGTAGTTTTATTTATTAATTATCGTGGTTTATGGGTTTAATATTTAATTCAATTTTAATTTAAATTGAATTTTAAATTAAAACTATTAAACCATTTTAATTCACTATACTAATATTTTATCTTTTGTTTAGGTACAAAAAGAAGAAGCCCAATCTTACCTCTAAGAAAGCCCATGACCCAAATATTTTTTCTTGATTTTAGTTCATTTTATTTGTATTTTATTAATTTAAATGCAAATTGAGTCAAATAAAATCATAAATTGGTGATAAAAGGTCATATATTTGATTGGTTAAGATTTAAATCAATTAAATAAAATCAAAAAAAATCAATCAATGAGAAGGTTTAGAAAAAACGTGAAAAAGGATAGAGTTGGACTAATTGGAAAAAATCTCATAAGCAATTTCAATCAAGTGTCAATAAAATCTCCATGATTGGAATCAATTGATTCTTCTCTAAATTTCAGTAACCTAATTCTTCTTCATATATAAGTGTGATCAGATGCAAAATAAAAGAAGAGATTGATAAGGATTGGCTCTACTTCCAGAAACTTGTTGAAGAACAAAAAAAAACATGAAAAAAATGTGAGGAGATAGCAGCCAAAGCTAGCGATTGACTCGAACGATTCCGGGTGTTCAGCAAGATTCTTTGACCCTCTCTGAGGAGGATTCGACCATCACGAACGATCAAAGCGCTCAGAATCTCCTCCCTCACCTCACGGTTTGCACACTTTAAATTTAAAATCGAATTCAATAATTTACGCATTCTAAACATAATTTGATCATGTATTCATGTTTGTGGTGATATTCCGATGATGTCTGGATTGTTCGATTTAAGTTTGAGTACAGGAACCGTAATTCACCATGGCTAGGTTTCCATGTTCATGATTTGGGGGTATTAGGTTAGAGGAAGAATTGGGCGAAATTGAAGCCTCCATCAGACTCGTAGGCTAGTATATAGTGAATCTGGGTTATTGTTTGGTGTTTATCAGTGGCTATTCGCAGGATTTAAAGTTGAAGGTCTATGGCTACGTTGAACAACCGTAGGCAAAAAGTGTTGCCTATTCTCCAGAAATCTCCACGAAGAAGAAGAAGAGGCGAGGGCGCGCTTTGCGTGTTTTTTTAAAAATTTATCACAAGCTTTTGATATTATGGTTACCAGCGACAATACTAACAGTTGGTGAACTGCGCTCTGGTGGTAGCACAATTGTTTGGTGACCGAAGGGTCCAGGGTTCGACCCCTGGCCCTCGCATATTTTTTTCCTTGATTTCTTCTGCAGATCCCATGTGTACCACCAACAAAGATACGCCATACACCTTCCGCTCTCACCGTTAGATGGACACCCAGGCCAGATCTAGCCCCTAGAGGGCGCAGGACCATGATGAACCTGCAAGAACCAGCCATACCTGATCACCAGGTTTACGAGATCACACCCTACACTAAAAATGTCTCTTTTCTGTGCCGTTTTTCAGGGTTATTCTTCAAGTATGCTCCGATTATGTGCCACGCCAAACACGAAGCTAAGTACCCTATTTACTTTAAAAAAGTCTATTTTGTTTCCTTTTATTAGGGTTTGTCTTTTGATGAACATTGCCTACATTCATCTTTTTTACCTTTGCCACTTTTCAGGGTTACCCCGTGGCTTTCTCTGACTGCCAACCATATCAGATCAAATACAAAGCTAAGTGCCCTTTTTTGTTTATTTACTTATTTTTTTTATCCTTTTATTTTTAGGGTTAAATTCGATTGCCATTGAATTAGCCATACACTCACTGCGTCCTTCTATTCTTTTTCCAATCCTTTAAATGGTCAGGGTCAATGCTTAAGGCTCAAGGCAAACCTTTGCCCGTCAACCTTCATCAATCGAAGCTAAGTTTCTTTTACTCTTTTTCTTTTATTGTTATTATTTTTGATTAGGGTTAACCCCAATTATCATTTGAATCGATAATGCACTCACCCTTTCTTTTGTTTATTCTTTCTTTTCCAATCTTCAGGGTTTGTCAATTGCCAAAGCTACGAGTATCGGTAACCCTAAAACCCTAAACTATTATCCTTTCTGTTATTTATTATATCCCGCTGGTTTCAATTCCCCTCTCCTCCGCTGGTTGCAATTTCCCTTCCCCATATTGCTTTAATTATACTGTTTATATTACTGCGTGGTTAGTAATCTTAGGGAGTGCAAGCCTTGAATTGAATCTAGAATCACTAATTTTACAAGATAAATGTCATCGAAGTTAACCACGTGATTGTTGCACCCACGCACACTTTTGGGGTAACCTCTCTGTTGCCTGTTGCCTGTTGCCTGTTGCCTTGTGTTTTTTGCAGAATAGACATGTCCCTCGAATACGAGGATACCTCAGCCATGCTGCCTCGATAAATACAAAGGTCATACGACCCCAATGATGTTGCCTTCGATACGCTAATATGACCTCGACCCTCGGAAGTTGCCTACGAAAAAGGCTGAGGTATCCTCTGGTTGCCTACGAAAAGGCTATTCTGGTCCTTCCCTTAGACTACCTGCCTCTCTATGGCATGGGTCAGTCTTATGGCGAACGACAATGCGATGACGCTTCAACCTCCAAATGAAAGGCTTCCTGCCTTCTTATGGCAAGGATAGACCCTTTCACCCTGAAAGGCTAAAAGAAGTGATTTTCAAACTATAAGGTAAATTGCCCTTAATTGCTTCGCCTTGCTCTAAAATTTTTCTATATTCTTTCTCAAAATTCTTCAAAAATGGCTACGCTCATTTACGAGCTAAAGTCCACTTTTCTTTTTCTTCTACATTTCTGAAAACAAAGAGCAAAGCAATTAAGAGCCCATGGAAAACCATGGATGCAAAGGGTGCCTTACACCTTCCCTTTGCATAAATTACCCCCCGAACTCAAAATCTTTTTAAAAGGTATTTTCCTGTTCTTTTAGCCTTTCCGATATTTGGATAAAATAAAAGTCGGTGGCGACTCATGCTTAACCGCGACATTTTCGATTATAAAAGTCAGTTCACCGTATTACAGAACTGGCGACTCTGTTGGGGATTTTTCAAATAAAAGAGGGGTTACCTTAAAAGTTTAGGATTCACTTAAATGTTTTCTATTGTTTGCTTTGTTTGCTTTATTTTTCAGGGCTGTTTTGGGAAATAACTGAAGGACGAATCCTACACCCGGATTCAAGTACATCTAAGATAGGAAGTGGCATAGTCATGGCGACCTCCTTCATGTATGTGGAGGATTGGTCAATATGAGAGTTCACGCTTAAGTTAGGCCTCTATGGGTGTTTGCATGCTTCTCTTGTATGAGGGAGGTTCGTGCGGATGTCCGTGGGTGAGTCGGAGCTTAAGGACCTTTAGTTACCTTTAACCCATCCTGACTTTTAGGAACGTAGTGGGGGGACTACTCTTGATGTATGTTGAGAGCATAGTCGCTACCCGATACTACAACTCAGATAGGTTCTTTCTCAAAGTATCATTGCATGGTATGTATGTATCATGTTCGAGGGTGCTTTAGGAGGGCTGACAATTCTGGGTAACTTGGTAGAACCCGTTGCTGAAATCTCCTTATCCATAGAAATACCCTTGGGAAGGACACCTGATCAGACTCCATGCAAGGCTTAAGCCAAAAATTGTGTGACTTGCGTGACTTGTGTGACTTGTTTGTGTTTGCTACTAACCTTCATTTCCTCGCAGGTTTTGTTGAAAGGACCTGTTTGTCCTTACTATCTCACATAAGGCTAATAAACTGCATTCGCATGACATCATGACATCATGACATCATAAGCATAACATAATTAACTAACCCTTTCAAGGATCTTAGGGATTTAGGGCGCACAATTTCAGGTGCCCTTATCAAGGACTGATTTCCTAATCAAGGGGCAAGAGGATTTATTTTCCTCTGGTCACGCACCTTCCAATTCAAAGACTCAGTACCTAGCAAGGGGCAAGAGGATTTACTTTCCTCTGGCCATGTATCTTCAAATTCAAAAGTATCCCGAATCAGAGGCGATGACCCACTCGATATGGTGAGCTTGATTCTCAAAGAAGGATGTTCAAAGACAAGAGTCAGAATTCTTCAAACAAATATGCGACCAAATCACATTCCAATGTTGCTAACTAAATTCCTTAAAGATCCTTGAAAACATTTCATTTGCATTCATGACATTGCATATTTCTAACTTTGTTTTCAGGTTCCGCCTCGACAATCATTCCTCTCAGATATAATCGAGCTAGAGATTCATTCTGACAAGCCTTTTTACATTCCAAAACTTCGTCAAGTGACTCATCGACTCTAACTAGCAAGCATTCTCTATCAGATATGGTCTAATGTATGACCCGTTCCGGTATTTCTCAATCAGATATGGTCTAATGTATGACCCGTTCCGGTATCTTCAGTCAGATATGGTCTAATGTATGACTCGTTCTGGCATTATTCATCAGATATGGTTTAATGTATGACTCGTTCTGGTATTCTCCTTCAGATATGGTTTAATGAGTAACTCGTTCTGATATCCTTCCTCAGATATGGTCCAATGTACGACTCGTTCTGCTATTCCAACAGATATGGTCTAATGTACGACTCGTTCTGCTATCCCTCTTCAGATCTGGTCCAATGTATGGCTCGTTCTGATATTCCTCTTCAGATATGGTCTAATGTATGGCTCGTTCTGATATTCCTCCTCAGATATGGTCCAATGTATGACTCGTTCTGACATTCCTCTTCAGATATGGTCTAATGAATGACTCGTTCTGACATCCTTCAATATATACGATCTATTCGCCCTGAGGTCCTCCATCACATATGGTCTAATGTATGACTCGTTTCTCTCATCACGAATAATGCTGTGCACAATCTGAAAGGTCGCAATGGACACAGCCAATCTGTGGGGACAATTCTGATCTCTACACTAGTTCCACAACAAAGACGCAAGTTAGATGCACCTAGGCGTCAGTTCACAAAGATCAACATGTCGCTGGCTCAGGCATTACAACATTTGTTGAAAGCAAACTTGATTACTGTGAGGGATCCTCCTATAAAGCCCAACACTTCCGCTCCTAGCTATAAGCCCGACGCGAGGTGCGCATATCACTCCAATAGCCCTGGACATGACGCGAATGATTGTCGGTCATTGAAGTACAAGATCCAAGATATGATCTGTGGTGTCGTTTTCTTTACCTCCCCGTTTCACTTGGGAGGACGGCACGCTAAACCCTTCACGCGAAATTTGGAAGGAGAATGCGCCCGTGGTGGGATGAATTTTGTTTCAGTTCTTCCTACGATATCACACGAACTTTCTTATTGGTCCTACGAGTAGGAAAGGGAAAAAAAGATCTCAACTAAACCCTAGGAGTTTGCTAAGTGTGGGGATTTCACCTAGACTAGAAATTCTGGAGTCCGGGGGGTCGGTTATACATAGGGAAGTGTTTAAACACCCTACATATCTGTAGTACTCTACAGGAACCTTCTCTGTGTCATTGTGATTGTGTTTGCTGCTAATGATTGGGAAAGTTTCTCCTTTGTGTTAGGAGAAGGAATTGAATTGATTTGAAAAGACAGACAGACAGACAAACTGACTATTTTTGGTATTTTATTAGCTCGCTGAGATTCCTTGTGAACCTCATGCCTACATATCCCTAGTGGAAGTCAGAGCTTAATGTAGTTCGGGGAACTAACTAGGGAAATTAAATGTTTTTTGGTGCCTTGCTTGAAGCTCAAGGTTGAAGCTTGGAATTAAATCTCTGTTTACAGTAAAGAGACATGAAATCATCTTTACAGAGAGGTATTTGTACTATTCTACCACAAACATTTAAAGGAGTGACAGAATAACTGGATTCATTTCATTCAAGAGGGGGACCTTACTTGTGTGTGCAAGTATGCCAGTCAGATGCCTCTTAAATGAAAGAAAGATGCTCGTCCAAATTAGGGAAAGTGTACAAGTCTGGGGATGTGCCAGAGCATGTCTTTCAGAGTCCTAAATGGGAGACTTTGATTGAAATTGAAATTGAAATGTTTGTTTGTTTGAATGTGGTAGAGTAATAAAAATATCTCTATAGAGATAAGCTATGTCTATCTACTGTATAAAAGATTTGACTTTAGCTGGCTTGTATGAGGCCCAAGCTTGAGGCTTTTTTGATTGATTTATTAATATTATTGACTCTGGGAGATGACTCCACTGGGGATTAATTACAGGGTATTTTTGTGTTCTGTACAAAGCCCAGAATTGAGGCTGACTCTATTTAGGGAGACTCTATTTGTGTGCCTTGTACAAAGCCCAAGGTTGTGGCTAACTGCTGAGGATAACTGAATTTTTGAGACTATGAATGACTCTATTTTGTGTGCCTTGTACAAAGCCCAAGGTTGTGGCTGACTCTAGCTAGGGAAAACATTATTTTCTGCCTTGTACAAAGCCTAAGGTTGTGGCAGACTCTTAAATAAACTGAGTATGGATGACTCTATGGGGAAAAGATCCTAGGTGTTAGGAATCTTTGACACATGAAAATATGGTTTATCTGCCTTGTACAAAGCCCAAGGTTGTGGCTACTGAGTGATGAAGAACTCACTGGGGAGACTCTATTATCTGCCTTGTACAATGCCCAAGGTTGAGGCTGACTCTTGACAGGGGAGTTTTATTGTTTGGTGCCTTGTATGAAGCCCAAGGTTGAGGCTAACTATTTTTGTTGGTTTTGACTCTACTGAGGAGATTTTATTTATTGAAAGACTGTTTTTCTTTGGAAGCTAACCCTTTCCAGGGATTTTGACTCAGCTGGAGAAATTATTTGGTAAAAGACTGACTTTATCATGTTTTTTTGGAGGCTGACCCTTTCCAGGGGTTTTGACTCTTTTGGGGAAATTATCTCCTAAGAGAAATGAATCTTTATTTTTTGACATTTTTATTAATTGACTTTGGAGGCTAACCCTTTCCAGGGAATTTTATTGAAATGATGGATTGATTTGGAGGCTAACCCTTTCCAGGGGTTTTATTGAAATGATGGATTGATTTGGAGGCTAACCCTTTCCAGGGATTTTATTGAAATGATGGATTGATTTGGAGGCTAACCCTTTCCAGGGGTTTTATTGAAATGATTGGCAGAAAGATTATCTAGTGGAGACTTCTTGTTTAAAGCCCAAGATGAAGGCTGACTCATGCTGAGGATAAGAAAATATGGATCCTAGACTCTGCTAAGGAAGATTGATGAAGATAAGGGTGACAGAGACTGTCCATGTCTCTCATTCCAAAAGGTGTACTCAATGCAAAATTGAGACAAACTTGGCTTGTTAAAAGTCTGGTTTAAATTGGAAGAAAACTCACCAGGGTAGGCTAAAAGGTGACTAAAGACCTGTTCCTATGTTTATAAGAAACTTGATGGGTCCTTGTATACAAGCTCAAGAGGAAGCTGGAAATGCTTTTAAGAAGCCTGTGGGTCCTTGTACAAAGCCCAAGAGGAGGCTAATCGAGGGTCCTTGTTATAGCACAAGAGAAAGCTATGTAGTTTTGAACTTATTTTGGCTCTAAGCAAATGGGTAAGAGGTTTCACCGGGAATAATTCCTCTTTGGGTGGATGTGTCCTATATTTTTGGATTCTAAGGTTTTTGCCAAGATTTCACCGGGAATAATTCATCTTGGTGGTTTGAACTACAGATCTCTAATTAGGAAAAAGCCTTCACCGGGAAGACATTCTCAATCCTAGGTCATATTCCTATAATATATATATAGTTTAACTGTCTTAAGGTTTATACTCAAACGTAGTTCTAAACTAATATATGCACAGTTTATATTTGACAGTAATTTAAATAAAGACTGTAAATTGAAAGCTTGTAAAGCCTAACCTGGATGGAGTGGAGGCCTTTGGAGAAGTATGTACAGAGCCTCAACAGTAATTTTTGTTGTTTTGTTGATAACAGTTGAATATATATATGATAAACAGTTAAGGGTTTTTGAAAACAGAAGAAGTGAAGATGGACAAAGGTCACATAGGTATCTGAAGAGTTTCACCGGGAATAATGCCCTTCAAATACCAGAAGAATGTTTTGAAAACAGAAAGAAGATTTTGAAAATACAGTTTTGAAAACAAGCTAAGAAGAGAAGGTGTTTGGGACTTACACTCTATTAGAGGCCCAGTACTTTACAGTACTGGTGTAAAAGCAATTTGAAAATGATTTGGAATGATACAAGGTTTTGTTGTTTGAAAACCCTAATCATTTGATTTATTCGGAGATTGAAAACAGTTTTGAAAATTGACAAAAGTCAACTTAATTAAGGTAAAAATAAAGATTTTTAACTAATTAAGACCTAAACAATTAGGGTTTTATCATAAACTTATTTACAAAATGATTAGGTTAAAACAAAGTGAATATATACATTTAAAGTATTTAAGAAAACACTTAAAACATACTATTTTAAACCTAATTAAAACACATGAAATAAATAATATTTTTATGATTTTTTTTATTATTTACAAAATAGATATATTAAATGACAAGTGTGTGAAAAATGAAGTGAAAATGATTTAATTTGATAGGTGAATTATTCATGTGAAGTTGTGAAGAAAATAAAAGAAATTATGTGTTAAAAAATAGTTTTTGGCCCTTGGAGGATTTGAACCCACGCCCTTGAAGTCACCAGCCCAAAACAACACCACTGAGCCAACGCGCGCTTGGTGATAATAACTCTCACTCAATTGGTTATGTTTCAAAACAAGTGATAAATCATTGAAAAATAAAAGAATCAAAAAGTCTGGGGCGAGGGGGATTCGAACCCCAGACTTTGGACACGCGCAACACACAAACACTCTTTACCACTGGGCTGTAACGATTTAGTCGTTTATAAAACAACTTCCATTCAAAATAAAATAAACTTTGGCCCCAGATTTAAATTTTGCGCGCCATGGCCATAGTCATCTTCTTCCTCGAGCTCAAGAATTTTCAAAATCCTAACTCTCTGGTTTCTCAACTAAATGACATGATGTAAACATCAATCTTGTTCTAAATTTCCTCACGAATCCAGATATGTAACTAACATTTATTTATATGAACTATAGCTACCTAATTTCTCAGAAAACTCTAAGAACACATGAACCCTAAATTTGAAATTAAATGACAAACAAGATGAATAAATGAAAGATGATAGAGGGTTTTGAATCCTCTGATGATGCTAAACAAGATAGAATCGAGCTTTAACTCAAAGAGTGCTTAAATTAAAGAGGTGAGGTTCAGAGACTTACCTCTGAAAATGGAGGTCGTGAGGGTGATGGAGAACACCTGGACTTGAATGAATGATCTCAATAGCTTCCTTGAGACTCAATGATGCTAACTGAATGCTTATTGGAGCTTGAATCCTCCTGAATTGCTCTGTGGACCTCCTTCGATTTGAGCTTCAAGTAGACATGGAGGTTGTTGAATTTGGAGTTACAGACGAGCTGCAGCCATCTGGTTAGCTTCACTATGACCTGAGGAGTGTGCCTGGATGATTGGCTTGGCTTGAAACCTCCTGAATTACTCCATGGACCTCCAACTGCAACAGCTCCAAGTGAGAGGTGAAGATGATGATTCTTCACTTACAGAAGTGTTTCAGAGGTCTGGATCACCTCTAAATGACTTCCCTAATGTGTTTGAATACTTAATTCCAAAGGAAGAGCTTTGGTTTGAAGAATCCGAGTCTTCTTGCCAAAGAACCTTTGAAAACCTTAAGTATGAAGAAAGAAGAGAGAAAGCAAGAATTTTGTTGCTTTGGTGTGGTTTCTGAATGAGAAAGAGGCCTCTATTTATAGGCAATTGGTTCAGAGCAATTGATCATAGTAAGCTTGCTTAGTGTAGTGAGTTTGGTTTCTTAGCCATGAAGGAATTCAAAGAATATTCCAAGTGCAATGATGAGCTCTTTGATACCACTCCCTAGCCATCGGTTTTGCTTGATCTTAGGGGACCAAATGGCTACAGAAATGAGCTCCAATTGGTTGGGAGAAGATTCCTTTGATGAATCACCAATTTGTCATAAATTCAAAAATGCAATCATTACATAATCACATGCCTTTGTTTTTGGGAATCTTCTCTAATCCTTATGCAATGATGGAAATTGATGTATGGTATGGTTTCAGATGCATTAGAGGTCGTGTAGCATCACTTAGTGAAGCAAAATGCACAAAATTGCAAAGTTTCAAATTGTACATGACTTATAATTTTACTTCATGAGGCCAACTTTGAACAAGCATAACTCCTAGCTCAAATTGAATTTGGAGAAGGTTGAACACAATTTGGAAAGCCCTAAACATCTACTTCAAATCATTAGTTTGGAGTTTCTTCAGAATCCTTTGGCAAATTTGTGAAAAATGAGGCCAAAGTTGGAAGAAAACTAAGTTAAAACACTTAGAAAAATTTCTAAGTATTTATGACCTAAAACTCCAAAATTTCCAAAACTCTTAAATGATTGATCTTTTGAAAAAAGTTCCTTTGTAAGATGTTGTTTTATTTTGCAAGATCTACAACTTTCATGTTGGAAGTTTTTTGAGTTGTGTAGGTGAAATTTTGAGTTCTCACCATGCCTTAAAAAACCCTAATTCCCGACTTTTTGCTCCTTGATGAATTTCTTTGAATTTCTTTGGTCAAATGACTTCATTATCCATATATTGATGATATTGATCCTTAAAAGTCATGGTTTGACCAAAAATCTCAAAAGTCAATGGTGATCCCATACAGTTGACTTTTTCCTGGTAAGGTGAGATTTTGGACTTTTGTGTAGAATCAAGATCTTCTCCTCAAATGAATGATGTAAATGGATTATATTGAGGTAGTAGAGACTCTTGAATCATGTCTTGAGTTTTGGATCCATGCCCTGATTAAAAGTCAACTATCTTGGTGAATTAGGTCAAAAACCCTAATTGTCGACCAGAGGACAATGATGACTGTAGACTTTGAACTGAGGTGTAATGTCCAGTGGATCTTGTCATATGAGTTATTTGAAGATGATTGATGTCTTTGAATGGTTCCCTGGGGCTTTTTAGGGTTTCCCAAAGGTGATCCCTGATTTTAGTCCTTGATAGGCTCCAAACCCTAGTCTGTTGATCTGAGTAATTCTGTACTTAGATGACTGGGTGTCTAATCAATCATAGGTGAAATAATGAAGCTTTTGAGTCTTATGATTGTATTAGAGACTAATCCCTCTATTGATTGATCCTTTGCCTGAGTTTTCTTGTCTTTGAACACCCTCGATTGAATGTCAGACTGCCCTGGGTACTTACTTTGACTTGATGAAAATCCTGAAGATATGTCATCTCAGGGGGGTCAAAAATTAGGGTATGACATGATCGATGCTGGCAAAATTGAATTCCCTCATCCCAAGACTCCTGTAGTGATCACTACTCCCAGGCATAATCACGACAAGACTGATTAATGTCTAAGTGGATGAAATTTGAATCATTAGCTTTATTTTCACTTGCAATTTCTATTCTGTTTGTTTAACATTCGACTTATGATAGACATTATCTGTCTTAATAATCATCATCAGTGCATTGCATATGTTTGTCTTGAATAAATTATTTCGCTATCACTCATCTAAACTGCATCTTTACTTTGCATATGTTTTATGATACGCAACTCCTGCTAAAGTTGTATACCTTTTGAGGGAGGATGACGAAAACGATACCGCAAACTCATACAGTATGCTTTTGAACGGACTATGTTGACGATGTACAGGCATTATTTCAATTCCTAAACAGTGGAGATATAAGGATGTTAATCCCTCGTCAACCCCTTTGAGCCTAAGAAGTAGAAGTTTCTTTCTTGTACTAATTAAAACCCTTGATCATAACCTGGGGCAGGGTAGTTCTCAGTTAATTTGGCTGTGCATTCTATTTTAAGAGAATCATTCAGTACACCTTTCAACAAAGGTTCCAATCATAAACGTTCAACCGCACACATCAAAGAAGTGTTGGAGATGTCAATCAAAAGACAATGATGTTTCATCAATCATCAAACAAGGCAGTCAATATCTTTCAAAAAGAATAAACGAAAAAACATATATACAAAGAAAAGCCTGCTAAGTCAAAAAAATCAAAAGATGAGTTAGGCAAAAAATCAAGGCATCCCGCTGACTGTAAACTCAAAATAGACAGTTCAGGCAAAAGTTAGGGATATCAAAAAGATAAAAAAAAAGTCAATAAATTCTTGAACAACTCAAAGTTGTGACTACCAAAAGGAAGAAGTGACTGCCATCTCAAAAGTTCTCTCTACTTGTGAACCATCATCATTATCAAAGGTGCAAATCCAAAAGTCTCTTGGAACCTGAATGCATAAGTTGAATCAACTGAGCTTAGGATTGAAGATCATCACGAAGAGGGGTGGGTACAATCAAATTTTGAGCCTTTATCCTTTGTTTTTTAAACCGTGAACCAAGCCACGTTACAACCCTTGAAAGTCCTAATTGAAGCATGGTTAGTTCGAAAGCATACTGTCACCAAAAAGGTATCCCGACTTCTTAAGGTTTACCACAAATGCTAAGTTGATATCCTGTTTTTTACAAGCATCATGTTTTTATAAATATCATGATTTTACATCTTCAGTTTTAATGTTTTTCAAAAACTCAAGACAGACGTATGCATTGCATCTCATGAATTCATTATTAAACATATTCTGCTACATAATTTCAAATGTTAGCATCGGAATAAATTTGCACAAGGTATGGCTAATGACTGAAAGTTATCCCGACAAACAAAATTACTCCAAGAAGCCATGTCTCTTACGTATACCAGGGACATGATACATTTTGCTCAATTAATCTGGGGCAATTAAGTCAAGATGCGAAGAATCTCTCAAATGCCAAAAAACAAGGACGTACATCCCAAATGGGTTTCAAACTATTTCCCGATCAATCTGGGGCAATCGAGTCAAGATTTTGAGAATCTCTCATGGATGTTCGAACAATCAGGGGCATGCATCCAAGTATATCTAAAGCTACTCCTCAATCAACGTGAGACATTGTCTTAAGCCTATGATTACTGGGGGCATATCGCCCATAGTGAACATCTCATAAAGTCCTCGCGAGGAATGGCAAGTGCTATAATCACTGAGGGCAATATTCAAGGCATTCATGCTTCTCCACAGAGTCGACTTCACAAGATCATATCCCCACAGAGTACCCTCAAGAAGATATCTTCAAACATACCTGTCCAACAAAGACATAGCTCCTCAACAAAGTTTACCTCTTCAACATTACCGGTTCTCCGACACCTTTCTCTTCGCCAACATGGGTTACTAATACTTTTTGTCCCCAATCAGGGTACATCAAGTTACTGATCATCCCCAAACAGAAATCATAAATCCCCAGCTGTACTTCTTCAAGACAAGATCAAACGTCAAAATCACAATGATACAGAGATTTATTTTCTCAAGATACTCCAAATAGCATAAATCATGTTCATGCATCATGTATCATAGTAAATTCATACATAACATACATACGCCTCATTGCATAGGCATATTATTCTCATTCATTTCAAAATTACAATACATGCATCACGACATTGCATAAAACTAATGTTTCTTTCGCAGTATACTTCTATAATCAAATGAATATCATCTTCTAGATATAGCACAGAGATAATCAAGTCAACAATTTAATTCTGACGCTCATTCTAGATGGAGATTTAGTTCTGATACTTAATTTTGGATATCTTCCAAAGATAGCTCAGAGATGATCAACACATATATCTAATTCTGATACTTAATTTTGGATATCTTCCAGAGATAGTTCAGAGATAATCAAAACGAAGATTTAATTTTGACACTTAATTTTGGGTATCCTCCAAAGATAGTTCAGAGATAATCAAAACGAAGATTTAATTTTGACACTTAATTTTGGGTATCCTCCAAAGATAGTTCAGAGATAATCAAAACGAAGATTTAATTTTGACACTTAATTTTGGGTATCCTCCAAAGATAGTTCAGAGATAATCAAGACAGAGATTTAATTTTGACAATTATTTCGAAGATAGTTCAGAGATAATCAAGACGATGATTTAGTTCTGATACTTGGTTTCGAGTATCCTCCATGAATAGTTCAAAGGACTTAGATC
This sequence comes from Vicia villosa, assembly GCF_029867415.1. Taxonomy (NCBI): domain Eukaryota; kingdom Viridiplantae; phylum Streptophyta; class Magnoliopsida; order Fabales; family Fabaceae; genus Vicia; species Vicia villosa. Next base: position 111,081,600 of record NC_081182.1, on the reverse strand, counting down.
TAATTCATCCACTACAAACAGTGCTGACACGATCAATCTCCAATAAACTTTCTCTCAAGGCCTGGATGACATCTTTAAACACATCTCCGACAAAGGTCCCTACTTCAGCAAGGGCAAATTTCTGGGTATTCTAGTGTTCAATCCTCTTCTACCTTCAGACTCCGACTGACACACATACCAGTCCACATCTTCAGGTCTAAGAAGATTGAACAGGGGCAGCTGTCATACCCCAAAATTTGCCCTCCTGATTTTATTTCTACGGGTTTATGCTTTGCATATTATTTGCGTAATTGTGCATTTGTTCATACATACGTTCATTTTACGCATTTTTATTCTAGTGTATGATTTAATGGTTGTAGTTTTATTTATTAATTATCGTGGTTTATGGGTTTAATATTTAATTCACTATACTAATATTTTATCTTTTGTTTAGGTACAAAAAGAAGAAGCCCAATCTTACCTCCAAGAAAGCCCATGACCCAAATATTTTTTCTTGATTTTAGTTCATTTTATTTGTATTTTATTAATTTAAATGCAAATTGAGTCAAATAAAATCATAAATTGGTGATAAAAGGTCATATATTTGATTGGTTAAGATTTAAATCAATTAAAAAAAAATCAAAAAAATCAATCAATGAGAAGGTTTAGAAAAAACGTGAAAAAGGATAGAGTTGGACTAATTGGAAAAAATCTCATAAGCAATTTCAATCAAGTGTCAATAAAATCTCCATGATTGGAATCAATTGATTCTTCTCTAAATTTCAGTAACCTAATTCTTCTTCATATATAAGTGTGATCAGATGCAAAACAAAAGAAGAGATTGATAAGGATTGGCTCTGCTTCCAGAAACTTGTTGAAGAACAAAAAAAAAAGTGAAAAAAACGTGAGGAGATAGCAGCCAAAGCTAGCGATTGACTCGAACGATTCCGGGTGTTCAGCAAGATTCTTCGACCCTCTCTGAGGAGGATTCGACCATCACCAACGATCAAAGCGCTCAGAATCTCCTCCCTCACCTCACGGTTTGCACACTTTAAATTTAAAATCGAATTCAATAATTTACGCATTCGAAACATAATTTGATCATGTATTCATGTTTGTGGTGATATTCCGATGATGTCTGGATTGTTCGATTTAAGTTTGAGTACAGGAACCGTAATTCACCATGGCTAGGTTTCCATTGTCATGATTTGGGGGTATTAGGTTAGAGGATGAATTGGGCGAAATTGAAGCCTCCATCAAACTCGTAGGCTAGTATATAGTGAATCTGGGTTATTGTTTGGTGTTTATCAGTGGCTATTCGCAGGATTTAAAGTTGAAGGTCTATGGCTACGCTGAACAACCGTAGGCAAAAAGTGTTGCCTATTCTCCAGAAATCTCCACGAAGAAGAAGAGGCGAGGGCGTGCTTTGCGTGTTTTTTTAAAAATTTATCACAAGCTTTTGATATTATGGTTACCAGCGACAATACTAACAGTTGGTGAACTGCGCTCTGGTGGTAGCGCAATTGTTTGGTGACCGAAGGGTCCAGGGTTCGACCCCTGGCCCTCGCATATTTTTTTCCTTGATTTCTTCTGCAGATCCCATGTGTACCACCAACAAAGATACGCCATACACCTTCCGCTCTCACCGTTAGATGGACACCCAGGCCAGATCTAGCCCCTAGAGGGCGCAGGACCATGATGAACCTGCAAGAACCAGCCATACCTGATCACCAGGTTTACGAGATCACACCCTACACTAAAAATGTCTCTTTTCTGTGCCGTTTTTCAGGGTTATTCTTCAAGTATGCTCCGATTATGTGCCACGCCAAACACGAAGCTAAGTACCCTATTTACTTTAAAAAAGTCTATTTTGTTTCCTTTTATTAGGGTTTGTCTTTTGATGAACATTGCCTACATTCATCTTTTTTACCTTTGCCACTTTTCAGGGTTACCCCGTGGCTTTCTCTGACTGCCAACCATATCAGATCAAATACAAAGCTAAGTGCCCTTTTATTTTTATTTACTTATTTTTTTTTATCCTTTTATTTTTAGGGTTAAATTCGATTGCCATTGAATTAGCCATACACTCATTGCGTCCTTCTATTCTTTTTCCAATCATTTAAATGGTCAGGGTCAATGCTTAAGGCTCAAGGCAAACCTTTGCCCGTCAACCTTCATCAATCGAAGCTAAGTTTCTTTTACTCTTTTTTTTTATTGTTATTGTTATTGATTAGGGTTAACCCCAATTATCATTTGAATCGATAATGCACTCACCCTTTCTTTTATTTATTCTTTCTTTTCCAATCTTCAGGGTTTGTCAATTGCCAAAGCTACGAGTATCGGTAACCCTAAAACCCTAAACTATTATCCTTTCTGTTTTTTATTATATCCCGCTGGTTTCAATTCCCCTCTCCTCCGCTGGTTGCAATTTCCCTTCCCCATATTGCTTTAATTATACTGTTTATATTACTGCGTGGTTAGTAATCTTAGGGAGTGCAAGCCTTGAATTGAATCTAGAATCACTAATTTTACAAGATAAATGTCATCAAAGTTAACCACGTGATTGTTGCACCCACGCACACTTTTGGGGTAACCTCTCTGTTGCCTGTTGCCTGTTGCCTTGTTGCCTTGTGTTTTTTGCAAAATAGACATGTCCCTCGAATACGAGGATACCTCAGCCATGCTGCCTCGATAAATACAAAGGTCATACGACCCTAATGATGTTGCCTTCGATACGCTAATATGACCTCGACCCTCGGAAGTTGCCTACGAAAAAGGCTGAGGTATCCTCTGGTTGCCTACGAAAAGGCTATTCTAGTCCTTCCCTTAGACTACCTGCCTCTCTATGGCATGGGTCAGTCTTATGGCGAACGACAATGCGATGACGCTTCAACCTCCAAATGAAAGGCTTCCTGCCCTCTTATGGCAAGGATAGACCCTTTCACCCTGAAAGGCTAAAAGAAGTGATTTTCAAACTATAAGGTAAATTGCCCTTAATTGCTTTTCCTTGCTCTAAAATTTTTCTATATTCTTTCTCAAAATTCTTCAAAAATGGATACGCTCATTTACGAGCTAAAGTCCACTTTTCTTTTTCTTCTACATTTCTGAAAACAAAGAGCAAAACAATTAAGAGCCCATGGAAAACCATGGATGCAAAGGGTGCCTTACACCTTCCCTTTGCATAAATTACCCCCCGAACTCAAAATCTTTTTAAAAGGTATTTTCCTGTTCTTTTAGCCTTTCCGATATTTGGATAAAATAAAAGTCGGTGGCGACTCATGCTTAACCGCGACATTTTCGATTATAAAAGTCAGTTCACCGTATTACAGTAAGTAACATCTCCGCGGTACGCCAGTGCTTTCGCCTCAAACACAACCTAAAGAAATGACCTAACCACATGCTTGAACAAACATTACGAAACAATATAATTTACAACAAAACGTAAACAACACCTATGTGCAAATACTTAAACAATAAGAGAAACACAATTTACAACGGAATGGTGAAATTGACTAAACAAGTTGAAAAGTGAAGATATGTAATTTAAGAGCTAATCCGAGTTCAACTTGTTTAGTCAGTTTACCAAACAAAACGAAACAAGTATAACTATGCAAAAATATACAAGTATGACTCTATACACAAAATATACGATATTCACATATTTACGAAACTTAAAACAAGAAACCATCGCAATGCGATTAATCTCAACCAATCCCCGGCAACGGCGCCATTTTTTTGGAGCGGTAAAGCATAAAGCAAAAAGTAATAGGTATTATTTATTACCGGGTGATATAGGTTATATCGTATCGTAGTCCACAGAGATTGGTGAGAAAAAATGCCGTTCGACTATCTCGCGTTCTAAGTTTCATGATTGGGTGCGGAAAAGCAAATGCGGGAAAAGTAAATAAAAGCAAATAAACAATCTCAATAGTCTAAGAGAAATAGTTATGGAATTGCATTTCTTTCTACGCGTCGAATACTTAAATCAGAAGATCTTATCGCAACACACTCACAATACGCATCAAAATCACCAGGCATCAATCGAGACGCCACATCAGTATCCATTTCTGTAACACCGACGAAAGCTCAACCGTACTATTCACATCAGCGATGTCTCAACCGACACAACCAACATAGAGGCATTAAATTCGATACCCATTGTGATTATTAGCCCTAAATCCATTTCTGAAATCTAGAAACTAACAGCTATCATTCCTAATCAAGATCTACGGTGTCCATTTCAGCAACAACAAAAATCCAGAGTATTTAAGCAAAAAGATCAAGAACAACAACAATGATGATTTGTAAAGCTAATATATAAACGATCCCAAGATCGATAAATGTACATACAATAAGAGTAGAAATATACATACAACGCCCACCATTGGAATGAAACATAGGGAAGAAAGAAGATGAACCGGAAACTCTCACCATCATAATGAAATCGAGACAAATCCATAGTCAATCCACATGATGTAGCCTCCAATGGTGTTTCCTAAGCCTCTAAACTATCAAAAATGGATCAGAGCCACTCCAAGGGGGAAATGGGTGATAAAAAACCTAAAAAAATCTGAGTTTTCTATTTATACAAAAATTGAAATCGCAGAGCGCGCGACGCGCCCTCTCACTTATGTACCAAACCGCTCAAGCGTGCGACGCGCCCTAATCCGGCGTGACGCGCCCTCAGTTCTGCCCAAAATTATTTCTTGTTCTCCTACAGCACGTGACGCGCCCTATTCTGGCGCGACGCGAGCTACACCAAAACAGCAGTTATTACTTCAAAACGCGTCTGCAGTCGTGTCTTTGACACTTTATTCCTCGAGGCTCCAAAAACGCAAAAATACCTACAAAAAGACAACAAAACTATCAAACGATACATATTTACCCGAAAATGTAATAAAACACAAACGATACAAATATACATAAAACAAGGAATTATTCAAACAGTATTAACAAAAAGTGTCGATAAGTGTCACTATTTACATACACAAAATAACTACATTTTGGCACCTATCAGTCTACGACATCCAACATGAGTTTCATCTACCATTAACAATGGATTGAGGGTGATCAGTTCCCCAATTTGTCAATTAGTATTCGACAACCATAGTGGAGTGTAAACAGTCGTTACTTCGTAATAGCGTCATCTCCGAATTTTCACTCAAATCCATTAACACTTCATAATTCAATAATTCACTTTGGGTTTTAACAATTCCCACAACTTCCTACTCATTATATCTCGTCGATGAGACACCGACATCCAAACATACAACATCCGCTTCACAGTCACTTAGCATCACACAATCGTCAACGTCTTTCCATCCTAAAATTACATCTATACTCGTACTTCAAAATTCATCTCATTATCTTTCTGACACTTCAAACAGAACTCAAATGGGATATCTGGAACTCAGGTTATGAATTCTTACGGTTTCACAATGATTCTGGATTTCCTGCGATTCGCCTACAGAGATCCCACTCCGAAACTCACTCTTCTTCGACTCAAGCATGTTCCAAACAACCCCTAGCATAAATACTCATCTTTAAACTCTTTATAACTCGAAAGGTGTATTCCTTCATCAAATTCCAGTCTTAATATCACCGAGACAACCATTCTTTTCACAAGCTACGTGCATCTTCGAGTTTCCAACTCGAACTCGGGATTCACCACACTTCACGCATCGACTACATCCAAAAATCACTCATGCGAGTCCAACATAAAGTCTAATGCAACTTCATTGCTCTCTTACTCTTCAAACATCGGCATTACGCACAAAGGTTACTCACATCGACACTTCACAATCCTCAACCGTGTTGAACATCGCAACTTTCTAAATTCTGCTTCCCAAAATCATTCTTAACTTCACGTCGCCTTCGAATCTGGTTAACATCCAAAACTCTCAACAACACTTGCATCGTCGCTTATTGACAGCATACCAGACTATCTCTCATAACAGAAACCTCTTCGAGAAGCAAGGCTTCTCCCCCACTTATCGTCGAGCTACTTCTTACAACAAAACAAATAAGTACCAACAGTGTTTTACACACATGTCGCATACTATAGGATAAAACACTGACATCATTCAACTGTCGTACAAACTCAACAGACTCGACAAGGTTTAAATCTAACATACTAATCACTCAACACAATCAGGAACAACAAAACAACTAACAGCACCAAAAATCAACGATACTAATTAAAAGTACTACTAATGAAATACTCACCTCCGACATTCCCATCCTCAGTAGCTGTTTGAGTTCCAACTAAAGCAAACACTTTTCCACTGCCCGATTCCTTCTTGGGTTTCTGACATTGACTATCAATATTCCCCTCAACGCCACAGGTAAAGCAAACGACATCCTTATGCCTACAATCAGAAGACATGTGTCCCGTCTTACCACAACGGTAACACTTCTTAGCCTTAGCATTACATACTTTTCTCTTATGTCCAGCTAGTCCATATTTGAAACACACAACTTTAGTAGGAGCGTCTCCCCCACTTGTTTTCTTGTCGAAACCAGCTTCCTGCTTCTTCTTATCTTCATACGGTTTCCCACGGTATCGTCCTCTTTCTCGCTTCAACTCTAGAAATCCCACTTCTTTCTTTCCACGCACATCTTCGGGAAAATAGTTTTTCAAGAATGCACTACGGAAAAGTCTCCAAGTGATTTCAATGCCTTCTTCATTAAATCTATGCCTGGTATTACTCCACCAATCCTTAGCTCCTTTCGTTAGCATGTGAGCACCAAATTGTGCCTTCTGTACATCAGTACAATTCACGACTTAAAAGATTTTCTCAATTTATTTCATCAATGCTTGTGCCTTATCCGGTCCATACTCTCCTTCAAAAATCGGCGGATTAATCTTCCGGAAATCTCCAAAAGCACATGACTCATTCTCTCCTCTATTACAAGCGTTCTCGTGCGACGCTTGTCCAATCGCACCAGCCACTCTTGTCAATGCCTAGACATTAACGTCACCATTCCTTCCAGCCATAGAGTCACTATAACACAAAAACAATCAGCATAAATAACAATACACGATTGTTAGACTACACTACGACTCGACACTTGGCCGGACCAGACCGACCAGCTCTTATACTAATAATGTAACACCCCAATTCAACCCGCGGAATTTAAATAAAATCAGAGTACAAAAATTCACAAAACGAATCAATTAGGGTACATAGCATTCACAAAGTACGGAAGAACTGACAACATCAAGTGACAGTCTTTAACATAAAACAACTTCCATAGAAGTGCAACGGAACTCAACAATTAGTTCAAAGATTCATAGCATCATAATTCAACGATTAACACAATTAAAGTGGAAATCTCCAAAAGACAACTCAAGTATTTGCCAAAACATAATAAATCAAAAGCAAGTAAATCAACGCGTTCGTCCCCCTGAGTGCTACGTATCAGAGCGACAACGACTCAAGACCAACTCGGCTAAACTCCTCTCAATGTGAATCACCTGCACGTTACCAATATAAAGGCAACGGCAAATTAAAGAAAAGGGTGAGATATCAAATCATAAAAGTGAGTGCATGATAAATTGTACATTAGGATACAGGCAGATATAGTCATCACATCGCAAGTATTAATATTGCTATACACTTTATGCTTTCACTAATTCACAAATCTCACATACTTTACATCTCACAACAAGTCACCACAAATCATATTCACATCAACTGCATATAAATCTCACTCATTTACTTTGCAAGCTAATTCACGATACATCACATATAAGTTACACAAGACATGTTCAGTAAATCGCATTCTCAAGTATTGATATCCTCACACTCTTCACAAAATCATCAATTCACATTTTCACATACATTCATCATTTAACAAGTCACGAAATACAATCACGGTATAGTCACAAAACGTCACAAATATGAATCACATAGACACATGAGACATGACTCATGCATATGCATGTGGTACCAATTGGAGCCTCCTCCCCCGTCACTAATTGCCAATTCAAGGCATAAGCCTTCGTCACCAATTTTGCCAACCCAGGCCATCACTGAGTATGCACATGAAATGTGACTCGACAAACAAGACATACACAACATACTCTTCACAATCACACGTCATCACTAGGCATGCGCCTACGTCACTGATAATTACCAATTATTAGGGGTAATTCAACGTCACAATTAATCATTCATCTTCACATAGAAATAAACTCATCACAACATCATTATCATTTACTTCACAAAATATTCGTCACAAGGCACACGCCCATATCACAATCATCATTTATCATAAAAGGTATTAACACTTCACACATAATACAGCAACTTCATGTAAACAACGGAGAAATTCCAAGAACTCACAAAATTAACGGTCGATACCATTAATAAACAATCACATAGATATCCACAACAATTCATAAGGTATGATCACAATTTGATACCGGTTAATCAGACACAATTCAATTACTTCACCGCTTATCCAATTCATTTGGTTAAATTCACTACTTACTATCATACCATAGTTCCTAAGTTAAGTACTAAATCCCAAAGTATGATTACGGTCAAATTCTCAAGATACCGTTATTTACCGACAACCGAATAATTTATCTAAGTCCAAGTGTTTTTCAATTAAATAGACTAAATGAGATTAATTCATCTATTAGTTTAATCGACCGATTATAGGAAGAGAACTCCACCCTTACCTTATTCAATTGAAGAAAACTCTACCAATCTTGACTCTTGGTTTGGGATTTCTCTAAACTTGGTTCTCCTCTTCAAGACCTAGCCTCCTTCTTCACAAAAATGGCTTCTATTTTATGATATCTCTACACTTCCCTTAAACCCTTACTAACACTAAAACCTATCCTTAGTATGACATTGGGCCTAAGGTAAAACCACATTATTATTCTTCACTTACTAAAAATAAATAGGCCCAATAAGCTCACTAACTCAAATAACCAATTATATCACTTTTATTAATATTCCATCAATATAATATTTCCGACTTAAAAATAATATTATTCTTAATATTATTTTCCGACTTTAACTTAATTAATCCAAATACGTTCCTTAAAATAATATCGACAAATCCAATTACGACAAAATCCAATATTTAAATCCTTCAATAATTTAATTAACCAATTTAATTAAATTCGGGGTGTTACACATGAGAAGTCATAGGTAATGTCATTTTCGTTACACAGAAATTTAAATTATTTGTTTCCAAATTTCCCTCCATGATCATTTCTTATTGATTCAATTTACAAATTTTTTCCAACCTGCACTTGTTCGCAGAATATTTAGAACACATAATGAGATGCATCCTTTTGTCTTAGGAATTTTACCCGTGTCCATTTATTGCAGACATAAACTATGACTAATCCATACTTTTTACTATTGATTGATGTAGTTTTTATTGGTCCAAACAGATCAAGGTGTAAGAACTATTGTGGTTTGGAATAGGAAACAATATTTTTAGAATGAAAAGAAATTTTCACGAGTTTCCCTTTTCACATGCCTCACAAAGAGTGTATGATTGATACTTTAGATTAGGTAAGCTTATTCCGAGCTCAAACTTGTTAAACTTATAGATTAAACTCAAGTTAGCATGTCTTACTCGTACATGCAACAACCATTGCTCTTCGTTCAGTGACATGAGACATTTCACCGCTTGCTTTTCAAGGTCAGATAACATGATTTTATTAATGTTGTTTCTTCTTATTCCACTAAAGAGGACGTAACCATCTTTTTGACTAATAGCTTTACATTACTTTTGATTGAAGAAAACATCATAATCATTGTCGCTTTGACTTATACTCGGTAGATTATGAATAGGCCTTCAACTAAAAATGTATTATTGATAGAGGGAAGAGATACATTACCTAATGTGTAGGATCATATGAGATACATTACCTAATGTGTAGGATCATATGATCATGTTCTCTTGGTTTTCTCCAAATCCCACACTACCTTCTTCTTTCGTTTTGAGGCTTTAAAACATACATTTATTTTTGTCATGTCTTCAACATCTATTGTATAAATACTAAAATTATGTTTTAACCTTGTTGTTAATGAAATCTGCAATATAAACAATATTTTTCTTAGGTAGCTAAATTTCTTAAATGTCTTTGTTAGTTCTAAAAGGTTTATTGTCTTACCATGTATATTTAAACCTAGATTAGACTGCAAATTTTGAATTTACATTCCAATGTAGTGCAATTCAAATTTCAAAAGCAACCTATATTGCTTTCTCTCCCTGCTTTTTCAACTTTGTTATATGTGAGTAGATTAATTAAACAGGTTTGTATAAATAACATTTCTCTTAGTTAAATTAGCAACAGGAAAAGAAAACGATGGAATGGACCCCCCCTTGTTGGTAATTCAAAAGGTTATTTAAATATAAAAAGGATTTCTTGACCTTTAGGTGCCTTGAGAAGAGGTTTAACTTGTCCTCACTTCTTAGCCTCCCTTTTCCCCTGCTTTATAGGGGCTCCATGTTTCAATTTATTATAGTGAGAAAGGAAGAAATTAAAGCATAAACGGACAAACTTTCCACCGGCCCCCAAAGGTCAAAAAGCACATACCCCACAATCATTAATAGTCTCACATTTGGCAGATACGGTTGGTTATAAAGGGTGATAATTTTTTAATACTCTTAATTTTTTTTATTATAAGTATTTTAAATTTTTCATGTATATTAAAAAAATTATTAATTATCTTTTACTATTACATAATTTATAATTAAAAAAAATAAAACATATTTTAAGAATATAATATAAAAATATCATTAATTATTTATTGAAATTGTAAAACAACTTATATCTAAATTTAATTTTTTTTCCAAAATGACTTATAATAAAGTACAAGGGAGGGATTATCAAATTAACTAGTTTCGCTTAAGATATTATTAGAGAGCTTAGAGAAGGGTTAATAATATCAGATTAATACTTTCGGATTAATACTTTCGGATAGGGATTGGTTCGGGTAAATCCGAACCAAACCAGAATCCAAACCAAACCATAGTGTTTTGGTTGGACATTTTTTCAGTTCGGATAAGAACCGAACCAAACCAATAATATCCAATGACAATTGATTCGCGTATCGAATTTTCAATTTTCTACCCGCAAACTCAACCCAAACTAATCATAATTAATTATCATGAAAATCACTACCAAGCATTCAACTTCAAGAAGAAAAAAGTGAAATGTTGTATGTGAAAAAGTTATGCTATTTTAACCAAGCAATTGAGCTCGAATTGTAAACGAGCTCCTGCTAAGGACGAAAGTTCGGGGAATACCGAGTTCGGTTACTGGCGGGAACAATACTTGGCCAGTGTCATAACCTCTCGGCAAGAACTCTGGATTACTATGACCCTATAAAATATATTCTTTATCATACTAATTTCAAGTGACTAGTTATAGATTCAAAAACCTTTATGTTAGATATTTTTAATATATTACGAAAAAATTATTAGTCTAATATTTACAATTAAACACAATTAATAATATATTTTTTATATTATTATGAAAAATTAATTTTCATAAATAAGTTTTTTTTTTCAAATATTTTTGTATTTTTTTAATCTATCCGATCAATCCAACCCAAATCAATTCGTTGTTTCTCGGTTCGTTTCGATTTGGGTTTTATTGCAAAAATTTATAAATCCAATCCAAATCAATCCATTTAATTTTAGGGTTAAATATGTTTTTGGTCCCTATAAAATTATCATATTTTATTTTTGGTCCCTATTAAAAAAATGACATGTTTTGGTCCCTAAAAAATTATTATGCACCTAGTTTTAGTCCATACTGTTAAACCGGTGTGTATTTTTGAATAATATTTTTACAGACATGTTTAGGACGTTATAAAAAGTTTTTCGAAAAAAATGGAACTCAAAATTTGATTTCTAAGTCGAGATTTACATTACTTTTATGATTATCTTTTGAAATTTAAAAAACTCATATATAATTATTTTCATTTTATAAAATTTTATAATTTGGCAAAGAAATATGTTATAGTATTCTAAACAAGTATAAAAAAAATTATTTAAAAATTTAAAAGTTTAAGGTTAATTAAATAGTTTTCAAAATTTTAAATATAAGCAGGGACTAAAACTGAATGCATAAAATTTTTATAGGGACTAAAATATGTCATTTTTTTAATAGGGATTAAAAATGAAATTTGAGATATTTATAGAAATCAGAAACATACTTAACCCTTAATTTTAATCGGTTTGAATATTATATTCTCTCAAAACCGAATCAAATCGACCTGCAAACACCCTAATTTCGGGCAGAAAAAAAAGTTCATGCAACCTCTTCACTCAAAATCTTGGAGCTCTATTTATAAGTTTGGAGAAATAGAAAAATGCTTAAAGTAAGAGAAACGAACAAAAAGATATGAAACAAAAGGAAAATACCTCAACTTGAATAGTAATTTTATTTTCTATAATACATAATTTCCTTATAATGAAAAGACTCATAAAATTCTATTGAATAAAGATTTTGAAAGATTTAAAAAAAGAACTTTCAAATTCAATATTTGATAATATTCTAAAAAATATACATTTAAGTTGGGTTATTCTCTACAAAAATATAAAAACTGTGAAAGATTTCTATATTTTTTATCGACTGATCTCCTTCAAAAAATTCATTTTCCTTCCATTTCTTTACCTCCAAACTCACAAATAGAGTTAAGACATTAATATATAAGTCATCTCTTTTATATATTTAATAATAAACACATTTTTCATAAATGTAGTATTAAATTACTTACATTTGAATTTGAATTTAACAATTTTCTTCTTTATTATAAATTATTATATTTTATTTCAGAATCCACTTTCACTCCTCCACCAATTTCGCTTATGTTTTGATATCTCTGGTACAATATCGAAAATAGCACAGAAGAAAACAATGAGTTAATGTTTTAATATTACAACTTACAAGAGAGAGGGAACCAAGATAACGTAATCAACACTTTTACTACAAATAGTTTTGAACTATTGAATACAGATTTTCGTAAATATTTCTTTAAATGTTGCACAACATTCTTTTAACTAGGTTTTATTATCTCGATCACAATGAATTTTACTTAAGGTTTTTTAATGAAGTAAATGTGTGGACTAATCGGTTTCTAATGGCTTAAGGCGGGTAGAGTTCGGTTGGTCCAATTGAACCCAAATAAAATTGAGCCCGACTGTGTTAGTAGTTTTTGGTTTTAGTGTTGAGAAATTCTCTATACACTCATATAAGATGAAAAACACTCCTAAAAATCTCATAATATCCTTCACATATGCATATGTGAAGAATATGTGAAGATACTAAAAAAAAATTTATGATTTTAATTAATTCGGATATGCATATCCGAATACATCCATCGGAAATTTGGGATATTGGTTAAGGATATGCATATCCGAATTAACCAAAATCCCAAACTTCTTTTGATTTTATTTTAAAAAGATATTTATTTATAATATAGTTATAAAATAATTAAAATGAGTTATTATTAATAACGAATAAATTAAATACAAATTGTTATAAATTTTAATTTACAAAGAAGAAATAAAGAGATCAAATAAAATTTTAATTTTATTATAATTTATTTGTCACAAATTAAAAAAATAATATGTTGATTTAAATATTTATTCCTTAAATTATATATTTTATAAATTTTGATTTTGTTCATTTTAATTATTATTTAAAATTGTTGTCATAATATATATTATGTTTGTCCGTTTTAATTAAATGGTTTCTATTTAAAAATTGAGGAATTAATAACTTATTTTAGGACATATATTGAGAAAATAAATAGAAAAAATGTATTTAGAAATAATTTATTTAACTTTTTAATGATTTAAAAATTGTTGTTTTTAGTGAAAAATTTGGTTATGAAAAATGTAATATTTTATATTTATTTTTATATTAACGGTTCGGCGGTATGGTTCGGTTGATAGTTTTTTTAAACAGCCCTACTCATCAATGTTTATCCAAATTTTGTTGGCTTCCTCTAATTCAATTTGTTATAGGGTCTGTTTGATAAAAATAGCGGTTGATTGAAGAAATGAAGCTTTTATGTCATTTTACATTTAAAAGTTAATTGAACCGCTAATTTTACCAAACATTTCATTTAGCTTATAAGCTATCAGTCTCAATCATCCGCTATAAACTATAAGCCATCAGTCATCAGCCATCAGTCATAAGCTATAAGCTAGCTTATCAATCAACTGCAATTTTTACGAAAGAGACCCATAGTGTAGTTTAGTACAATTTGATATCACAAAAATGTTGAATAAGCCTAATACCTATAATACCTATAATGAATATTCTCATTTCTTGATCTCCTTAAAACTTGTACGCAAATCACAAAGCTTTGATGTTAAGTTGCACTCTTAATCTTGATCCGAGACACCTTCATTTCTTCAAGATTTTCAAGTTCATTTTGAGAAGTAATTCTTCAAATTCTTCCCGCAATCACTTGTAAAAAACCTTGAATGAAGATGAACACAAAAAATCCAAATCCTTTGAAGAAGAAACTTATTTTTCCTTCTTGAATAATCACTAACAGATTTTCGATACAAATTTCTTACTTGAACAATTCAATCAAAAGATTAGATTACTAATAAATAATTATATGTGCTTGAGAAGTTGCACAAAATCAGTTAAAAAAAGTCCACATGATTCCAGTCAAAGATATAAGTGATGATTGGAGTCAAGTAATGACTAAATCATAATAAAAAAGGTAAAATCTCAAACCATGACTCAAATTATGATCGGGATCATATAATTCAAATTACTCAAATGTGTGATTCAGATTACGTTTTCCTGAACTGTATTTATTTGAAAAAAGTGTGCTCAATTAAGAGTGAGTGAAAGATTTGTGCAAAGAACTCAAATATAGTAAAATTACATTAAGATAAGATATCAAAACAATCAAATTGATATTTTTTTTCTTTATGCACTCTGATTTTTAGGAAAAATGCCCTAATAATCCAGGGTTCGTGCCGAGAGGTCATGGCACTGGTCAAATATTGACCCATTAAAAATCAAATTCAGTATTCCCTGAACTTCGTCCTTAGCAGAAACTTGTTTATCACTCGAGCTCAATTGTTTGGTTAGAATCAAATTGATATTGTTCCCAAATATTTGGTTCTTAAAACAATCAGAACAATTAATACATAGGGTATTATTTATTACCTCTTTGCATTATTTACTCATCCTAGCAAAATTCTAAAAATGTTTTTTTTAATGGAATTTCAGATTTTAAAATCCAGACACTCTAACTACACATCATCAAAGTAAACAATATGTTTGGACTTTAAAATTCATATTAATAATTTACAAAAAATGAAATCCAAAAATACCTTAACACACTATAGCAAACTCCATCTCAAACCTACTTAAAATCAAAATTAAAAAATGTCAGGATTTTAATATCTAAATATTTAGCTGTGATTTTTTCTTAATTTCCGAGAATTTTAATTTCCTCAAATTAATTTTCTATACTTTTTAAAGACAAAGGATTTGAGGAGGTACAAAATCTTCTCTACATATCTCAATTTTATTTTATTTAATATCTCATTAATAAAAATTAAAAAAATTAAAACATATTTATTATTGATGTTATTGCAATACATAACATGAAATATCAATAAAAATTAGATTCGATGACTAGTGATAAGAGCATTCAAAAATCTCTTCCAATGCTTGACAGCAAATATTGAATCCGATGAAAAAATAGATATAATCATTGTTTGGCTTCCATGATATCCTTTAAGTGGTTAGCGACGGCGTTCCTGCGCTAGCTAAAAATGCAACTGAGGCACAGAAAACTGCCTGCAACAAAGTCAAGAAGAAAGATTGTAAGGCTATTTATTGCATTTAGACAACGGCCGATGCTGCTAACTTCGATAGAATGTCTCATGTTGAAACGGCGAAAGAGGCATGGGATATTCTGGTCAAGTATTATTAAGTAGGTGAGAAAGTCAAGGCTGTCAAGTTGCAGACCTTGCATCGACAGTACGAATTATTGTCGATGGGTAAAGACAAAAAATTTGCAGAATATGTGTCAAAGGTCCAGAAACTCGTCAATCTCATGAAGGGTTGTGGTGAAAACATAAATGATAAGATGATAGTTGAGAAGGTAATGTGAACGTTGACCTCTCACTTTGATCATGTTATCGTAGCTATTCAAGAATCCAATAAGCTTGAAACCCTAAAATTGGAAGATTTAGTTAGTTCGTTGGAAGCACGTGAGATTAGGATTGTCGAAAGAAAAGGAGTTTAAGACTCGATACAAGCTCTGTAGGCTCAATCATGGAAAAATAACGGTGGTTCCAACAAATTCAAAGGCAAGTTCGACAAGACTTGGGGCAAGAAGTCTTGGTCAAATCCCCACAAGCATCAGGTCGAAGATAGAGCTTTTGAATCCTCGAAAAGAGGATGAGAAAACTATCTAAAGAACAAAGAAGATAAGAAAGGTATGCAATGTTATAACTGTGAAGTGGGGTCATTTGGCTAAAGATTGTCGGTACATGAATTAAAATGGATCGACAAAAGGCAAAGACGAAGGAGCGGACCTTGCACGCCAAGATTCAGATGACTCTGAAAGTGGTATGGTGGTTATGGCTGCAATTGCAGATAACCATGTCGAATCCAATATCTGGTTCCTCGACTCAGGCTGCTCAAACCGCATGACTAGTCAAAAGGTGTGTTTGGAAGATATCAACGAGTCAAAGAAGAGCAAGGTAAAACTTACTGATAATAGTTTGTTGCAAGCAGAAGGTACTGGCAACAAATTTTTTCAAATGGTAATGGAGGGAAAGCTATGATACTGGCAACAAATTTTTTCAAATGGTAATGGAGGGAAAGCTATGATCAAAGATGTGCTCTATGTACATGGAATGAACTGCAACCTGCTAAGTGTTGGACAACTAGTCGAGAAAGGTTTCTCAGTTATCATGAAAGATGGAGTTTTAAAATTGTTCGATACCCAGAACAATTTAGTATTGAAATCTTATATGTCGAAGAACATGATGCTTAAGACCATGATTAGTTCGATTGAAGTACAATGTCTAAAAATTATTGTGGAACACAAGGATATTTGGTTGTGACATTTGAGGTTAGGACATTTAAATTTTTGATAGCTCAATCAACTGATTACTCAAGATATGGTTACCGGTATTCCAAGTCTTGATATGCTTGACAAACTCTATGAAGGTTGTTTAGTCGAAAATCAATCCATAAATTCTTTTGCTTCGAATATGCCAATGAGATCATCCTGCATACTCAAAGTGGTACACCCAAATGTATGTGGTCCATTCAAATAACATACCATTGGTGGAAACTTTTTTTTTTGTCGATGAGTTTAGTCGAAAGTTGTGGATTTATGTTATCAAGAGAAAGGACGAAGTATTTAAAATCTCTAAGAGATTCAAGATACTTGTCGAAAACCAGAGTGAGAAGAAGATTAAAGTTCAGTGAACAAATGGAGGTGGAAAATGAACATCCAAGATGTTTGAAGAATTTTGTGCAGAACATGATATTGATCATGAGGCATCTGCTTATTATACGCCTCAACATAATGGAATTGCATAAAGAAGAAACATAACCATATTGGATATGGAAAGATGCATGCTGAAGTAGAAGAATTTTCTAAAATCCTTATGGAGAGAAGTTGTTTCGACTGCAGTTTATATCTGAAACAGGTGTCTTACCAAGATATTGAAGAACAAGGTTCCTGAAGAAGTGTGGAGTGGTAAATGACCATAAGTAAGTCATTTGAAGGTGTTGGGCTCTATGTGTTAAAAGCATGTTCCTGATGCAAGAAGAAAGAAGCTTGATGACAAGAGTGAACCTATGATTCTGGTAGGATATCACAAGACTGATGTATACAGGCTATTCAATCCAATTAATGAGAAGATTATGTTAAGTTGAAATATTGTGATTGATAAAAAAATTTCCTGGGATTGGAATTTTGGTGATGCAATCAACAAACCATTGATCAGCTATGGTTTCGACGAAGAAACTAATGAAGTCGAAGTAGTTGCTAACATTTCCGACAATGTCAAAGTTGAAGAGGGTGTGGATAGCAGCAGCCAAAGACCTCAAAAAACTCGAATTCTTCCTGTAAGACTTCAAGACTATGAAGTGCCTGGTGATGATGAAGTCACACCAGATGGAGAATTAGTTCATTTTTCTTTACTTGCAGGTGCTGAACCAATCGACTACATTGAGGCTTTAAATATTAAATAATGGAAGTCTGGTATGGTCGAAGAGTTACAGGAAATTGAAAGAAACAACACATGGGAATTAGTCAAATTGCCAGCACTTATAAAAGCTATCAAAATAAAGTGGGTGGTTAAGTTTAAACACAATGCTGATGGATCGATAGCAAGACATAAAGCAAGATTAGTAGCTCGAGGTATTCTTCAAAGAGTGGGACTTGACGACTCTGAGGTATATGTACAACAATCGACCTAATATAGGTTTCGTAGTCGGATTAGTGAGCAGATACATGAGTGAACCGAGGGTGTCACACAAGAAGGTTGCAAGGCGAATCCTAAGATATTTAAAAGGACCACTAAACTTTGGAATCCCTATTTTGACGAGACTCTGAGAGCAAAGAAACTATTATTACTTGCTACTCAGATGTTGATTGGTATGGAGATAAGGAAGATAGAAGAAGCACATCATGATATTTCTTTCAAGTATGTGGTGCCCCAATTTCATAGTGTTCGAAGAAACAACATGTGGCATTATCATCGTGTGAAGCTGAATATATAGTAGGATACTATGTTGCATGTCAAGCAATTTGGATCAGCTCAGTACTTGAAGAAATTGAGGTCAAAGTGAAGAAACATCTTGTGTTGCTATTTGACAACAAGTCAACTATAAACCTGACGAAGAATCCAGTTCAACAAGGAAGAAGTAAGCATATAGAGGTTATATTTCACTTCTTGAGGGAAAATATAAATCGAGGTGAACTTGAAGTAAGACATTGCTCAAGCGAATCACAATTGGCTAACATTTTCACCAAAGGATTGAAGATCGACAAATTCCTGAATTTGAAAAAGAAATTAGGAATAGTTAAGATCGACTACGATTGGGATAGGATCAAGAACTTGGATTATAGGGGGTATGTTGAGATATTGTTGAGATTGATATATTATTGAAATATTAGATATAATATCAAATATAATTTAATCTAATAATATTAAATATAATTCAAATTGTGTAAATTCAAGCCCAATCAAAATTATATATAAATAATCATAATGTATACACCATACACACCATAACAATTCAAGTAACAATTCAAGTGAATATATATATTTTTTTGCCTTCTTCTTTTCTCACTAAAGTGCCTTGGCACTAACAAAATTTTGTCTTTCATATCTTATACATCATTTTCTTGTAAAAAAACAAATATTTTATTTATTATCATATAATAATGTAACTTTTTTTTTTATTTCACATATATGAAGGGCAGCTTAAATGATAAGAGTATGAAATTATATATTCAAATGGCATAGGTGGAAAAATGGTTGTGAAATAGACAATACTATTTTAATTAATATAAGTTCTTTTTCACTATTGCCGTCAATCTCGTAAATGGGTTACAACTTTACACATAAAGTATCTAATTTTTATTTTCTTAAAAAAGTCATCCTACTTTACTCAAAACGTACTTACCACTTCTATATTCAATTGTCACAACCAAAATTTTGGCATATTTATATCCAACATCGATTAGGGGGTGGAAATAGGTCAGGCCGATAACGAGATCTACAGACTATCCTATATAGGCTCTGACCAGACTACACATTTTTTTAAAATAGAAAAGGTCTAGACATTTTTATAAGCCTATATAGTTAAAAAGGCTAGGCCTCGTGCCCTAAACAAAATCTTTTAAACCTACCAGACCGGCCTATTTAAATAAATATCAATAATTTTTTATTATCATTATGTCATGTTTTTTTTGGACTTTGAATTAAAATACATAAATAAAACTTGATTATCTTAAAGACCTTGTAAAAATAGATAAAACCACGTGATGAACATTATTTTCATAAGTTCTCTTAAACAAATAGTCTCACAGAATTAATGTTAATAGGTAAGTTAAAATAAGTCAATGCAAACAAATTTTTAATCTCTTACTTTTTTTTAGTTAGTTAGTCTATTTAAACATTATTTTAAATGTTTATTTTCATATGTCTAAAACAAATAGGCTTTTATGTAGGCTAACAGGCTAATCAGACATTCGAAAAGGCCAGACTCAGGCTTAAAAATAAGCTTATGACAGACTACAGGCTTCAATTTTTTTGACAAGCCAGACTCAGGTTTGACAAAGCCAAACTCGGCCCAGCCTATTTCCACCCCTGATCACGATCATGGCCAATTTCTCACCACTTTTATTTTATTTTAAAGTGTTTTGTATTGAAAAACTTTAAAAATTAAAAACTTTTTTGATTATTAAATAATTATGTTTTTTATCAAATAATTGTGATGTACTGATGATAATGTAAATTTTATATATTAATAGTGCATAGTAATTAAGCATTAAAAAGATATTTTGTCAATAACAATGAGCTATTCAATTACTTTTTTACTGTGTATATTGTTGGAACCCATCTTGTTCTTATTCAATCATTTGTTTGATTGATTCACGACTTTCGTTCTTTATTATTCATTCGAGTGATTCAACCACATTTTAGTTGCAAGATGATTCACACACATAAAGATTGAAAAGAGAAAAGATTACTTGAAAGAGAAAAGTAGAAGAGAAAAAAAAATTAGGATTTTGAGAGAAGAGATGAAAACGTATATTGAATGATTCTCATTGAATACAAAGTTTCTTTATGTCTAACTATTTATAATGAGATTACTTATACATTAAGCAGTCTTAAATTAACTTACTGATTTATTAACTTTGATAGATTGTATTCGACTTTCTATCAAATACTCACATCTTCTATTAGTTGTATTAGACTTTCAGTTGAATACACACAGCTTGACTACTATAAGACCACTACTACAAAACGCGCATACAACAACGCCAAAGTCATCACGATTCTTCCCAAAACGTGGTGACACTTCTAACTCATGCGCTAACGTTTTTTATTTATTTTTTAATTAAAATTTTTAAGGGTATAATTACGGTTACTTCCATAACAATCGTGATACAATCAAGCTTTCCTGAGTTCGAACCTCAGTTCTCTCAAATAGTTTGTTCATTTTAAGTTAACGCGTGCCTTTTTATTTTTATTTATATTTCAATAAAAAATAATAGGGATATCTCTACGGTTCTTTTGCAAAACCGTTGTTACACACTGACGCTTCTTTATATATATATATATATATATATATATATATATATATATATATGTATATTAAACACTAGGTTTTCCACTAATAAAAGAAACAACCCTAACATCAACGCCGTAGTCATTGTCAGAAAGAAGACAACAACATCTACACAATGTTCTACTTTAAGGTACGTCAAATATTTTCAACATTGTTGTTGTTCAGTTTAGTTTCAATGTCGCATTTGAAGACAAACTCATTCAAAAGTGTTTCTATGTCTTCTGCCGATGTAAAATCTCGATCTAGAAATTTATGTGGTTTTCATGGTCGTATGGTTTCGTACTAATGCAAGAAGAGACAAAATAAAGGAAGGCTGTTTTGGAGATGTCCATTTTGGAGGAGTGATGAAACATGTAATTTGTTCATATGAGATGACGATATGGTAGAAAATGGGGAAATGAATATAAGAGCATTATGAAGTCAGAGTTGAAAGCTTTGGGCTATTTGATGATTATGTATGAAGATTCAAAAAAGAAGAACAAGAATTTAAAGTAAAAACTGAAATCAGAGAGATTTTTTGGAAATTTGAAGATGTTATGTTTTGTTATCTCCTTTATGTTTAATATTTACTTTGTTATGAAATGTAATAGTTGAAGATGTTATGTTTAAGGTTTAGGGTTTGAATTTTATTGTTGATGTTGAAACTGCAGATGCAGTTAACATGACAGGAATACAACTAACAGAAAGTTTCTTACGAGTAAGTTCATTGCAAAATGTTGAATTTTCAATTTTTATTATCGTTCAAGCTGTTTGTTAGTATATTAGTTTATAGTTTAAGCTGATAGTTTAAGTTGTTAGTTTAAGTTGATAGCTTAAGAGAGTGATAAATCCCTAAAGTTAAGAAGAAAGATTAAAATTTCATTACATAAACTTTCATTACAAAAGGCCTTAATAATCAAATCTAAATCCTTTGGCTGAGAGGAAGTTTGACCAATCATACTCTGCCTCATCCTTATCATTAGAGTCGAAAAAAATCATATGCCTTCTTCTTCTTCCCACCCTGATAGCTCTCTTGTGTCTCAAGTACAGTTCATTTGCACAAGACCATATTCTTTCCTCATCTTGATTCTAAGGGTGGTGTTGCAGCATAACAACCTCGATAGAAATAATATCTTGATTCTGAGGATGGTTTCGCAACATAACACCCTCTACAGCAACAACATCTGCATTCACAACATTGTTGGTAGCTTGAGTAGGAGAACTCATTTTGATTCCTTTGGATGAAGTTGTTTTTATGTTTTGGTTCTTCCGCTTTTATATTGTTCCTTCTAATTCTTCATATTCTTCTCTTAGAAGTTTAAAAACCAAAAGATGCACTCATGTCAAGCTAGTTTGCTCATTATTGGTTCTTTGATTCTATACACTTTCTCTTCTCTTGGAAGTTGGAAAGATCCTTTTCCTACCTCGAGCTATTCAAATTTATTCTTTCATTCTTAAATATTCATTCTACATATATTTTGATGGAATTATGTACTTAATACAACTGATTTTTTATATCAATTGAAAAATGGTGTGTTGGTGATTCTGGTATGATACTATTGACATTTATTCATAAACAATATCACAATGATTATTAGGATTAACCGTTGTTATATGGTGTGCGCTTTCCAGTTTACTACAACGGTCACAGGACCGTGATTGAAAATACTGCATAAACAACAACACGCTACATAACAACGCCCATGCCTGCGTAATTATAAACCTTTTTTTGTAGTAGTGGCTGCGTTTGACCTTCTGTCGAGTACATACAAGTTTGACTGCTATGAACAAAATTTGATTCGATCAATTGCAAACTACTTCGACTCTATCGAAGTTACAAGCTTGCTTAACACAAAGAATTACATATTTATCACACCACATAATTCATAAGGTCTAAGTTATCTACATGCATCATAGTTATCAATCTCTTGGACAATTCCACTTACACAATCTTTGTCATGATGTCTGCAATCTAATTCTCAGTTCTACATTATTATAAGTTCACCTTCACATTTGTTACTCGCTCTCTAAGATAATGGAATCTCATCTCAACGTGTTTTCTTCTTTCATGTGCTATCATATTCTTGGCCAAATTGATAGTAGACATGTTATCAATCTTCTTAATCATTGCTCCATGATTTTCACTTGCAATATCTTATATCATATTCACTATTCATGTTGCATGACATGTGCAAAGAGAGACAACTATGTACCCAACTTTATATGACGACAATGCTACCATAGGTTCTTTTCTTAAGCTCTAAGCAACTGGTGTAACACATAGCATAAACACATAACTAGTTATGGATTTTGTATCCTCAACATCACTACACCAACTTGAGTTTGTGTATCCCACTAGTTTGCATTCCTTTCCTTCATGTGCTACAGAAAATAAAATACCATAGTATTCTTGTGTAAAAAACTAGATATAATGGAGCTTTCCCTCAGAGGTGAGGAAATCTGGGAAAATGGGTGTTATTGTGATAAGCTTTGGGGATTTGGAAGCAGTGAGGGATGCACTTTGTTCAAAGAGAAGTGTCTTGCTTATCCCTCTGTCAGGAGCCCCTTTTTATAGTGATATCCATGGTCTAATGACCATTAATCAGCTTCGTAATGTTTTATAACTGTCCATAAATACTTATAACGTCCTCATTCATTACGCGTAACTGACTCCATCAATGTGATGTCATCCCAGCTTCTGACCTCTAGATGCTCTAGTAACAGCTCATAACTCGGCCTCTGGTTAAGTACCAGATTTCTGCCTACATGCAGTTCTCGGTTGAATTACATGTTTGTTTGTTAAGGCATAATGCCCGACTATATGCATATTCCATGCTATAGGCCGCGCCTTCATAAATATCCCAAGTATGGAACAAACACCCTGAGGATGGATCCTCGTTGACAAGAAGATATGCTCGGTCATGAAGGTCTCGGATGTTTATAACCATTACAAGTGTCAAGAGCAGATGAAAGGTCCGCGGTTTTAACTTTAATCGGATAATGAGCCCTCTTGTCCATAGCTCTAGGCTAATGAACCTTAATCGAGCTATTCAAGGTTTTTATTGAGCCAGAGATTTTCCTCTATGGGAGTTACATGTTTGGTTTCGGCCTCGACCCTTGTTTGGGGAGCGTTAATTCATGGTACTCGACCCTTAAATGGGGGGTGTCATTTTAGTACTTCACTCTTTTAAACGAGGAGTGTTACTAGGTTCGAACAGAGGCCTGGAGGCGCATGCCAATGGATTTTGCCTACGTGTTTTGTCTTTTGAACTTCCATTGGTGGCTTTTATAATCGTATTGTCATTTTTCCTTTAATCTTTTTACTTTAGATTTGTATAGCTTTTTTTTTCCCAATTTTATTCATGTTTGTGCCCTTTCCAAATTCCCTATATAAGGTGTGGCTAAGGAACTTTTTCAAATTTTAAGATCCTTTTCTCCTTTAAAAATGGATAAGACTGAAGGTAAACAACCCTTTGAAGTCTCAAGACCATGCAATTTAAGAAAGTTTAAAGAAAGTGTTGGCGAGACTGGGAATGGGTCGAGCTTTCAAGGTCGGATTTCCTAGAATGCGAAGAATACTTCCAATACTCGGAAGAATAAAGTCACGGAGACTAAATTGAAGTCCCTTGGGAAAAAGGATGTTGTTGGGAGTCTGTAACACCCTTCTAAACCCCGCAGAAAATTTAATAATTAATCAGAGTAAAAACATATGCACTAGGGTGCCAAAATTATTTAAAATAATTATATCAACTAAGGTCAAAGTCATGCTTTATTAGGAAACGATTCACCAAAACACAATCATGTTTAACACAGCGGAATACGAAGCATCATCAAATACAACCAAAATGGGATCATAATCCAACACCAAATAAATTAGATAATTTCATAAAAACTCTATAACTATCGTTACCCAGTGTTACAGATCAGAGCATGACCGACACGACCCAACATAAACAGATAAACTCTATGAGTCATCCTCACCAAGCACTAATGCCGCTACTCTTCAATCTGAAAATGACAACATGTAAGGGTGAGTCTCATTCTCAATTAGTGAATATTATGCAATTCATAAGCAACAAGCATCATAG